>NW_011488621.1:2016027-2044200 GCF_000754665.1 Bison bison bison
GCTTAAAACTCAACATTCAGAAAACAAAGATCATGGCATCTGGTCCCATCACTTCATGGCAAATAGATGGGGAAACAGTGGAAACAGTGTCAGATTTTATTTTTGGGGGCTCCAAAATCAGTGCAGATGATGACTGCAGCCATGAAATTAAAAGCCGCTTACTCCTTGGAAGGAAAGTTATAACCAACCTAGATAGCATATTCAAAAGCAGAGACATTACTTTGCCAACAAAGGTCCATCTAGTCAAGGCTATGGTTTTTTCCAGTGGTCATGTATGGATGTGAGAGTTGGACTATAAGGAAAGCTGAGCACTGAAGGATTGATGCTTTTGAACTGTGGTGTTGGAGAAGACTCTTGAGAGTCCCTTGGACTGCAAGGAGATCCAACCAGTCCATCCTAAAGGAGATCAGTCCTGGGTGTTCATTGGAAGGACTGATGCTGAAGCTGAAACTCTAATACTTTGGCCACCTCATGCGGAGAGTTGACTCATTGGAAAAGACCCTGATGCTGGGAGGGATTGGGGGCAGGAGGAAAAGGGGACAACAGAGGATGAGATGGCTGGATGACATCACCAATGTGATAGACATGAGTATGAGTGAACTCCGGGAGTTGGTGATGGACAGGGAGGCCTGGCGTACTGCAATTCATGAGGTTGCAAAGAGTTGGACATGACTGAGCGACTGAACTGAACTGAAGGATAATCAGCCTAGTAACACTGGAAAATTGGGTTAGGAGTGCCAATGTATAATTTCCCTAAAAAAATAAAAAATAAAGATTGGTACAGAATAGACTAACTCAGACAACCTAAGGATACACTGGGCTCCACCTAATGGAAGTTCTTGGCATAATTCTCATTTATGACTTTAATAATATGGCTAGCTGTGTTATTGGTATTTGCTTATTTTACAAGATTGTTGTTTCTTGCAATTACCAAATATCTAACTAAGCCTCCAACAAAAATAATGATGACTAGGTGACTTGTTAGAGAAGGCAATGGCACCCCACTCCAGTACTCTTGCCTGGAAAATCCCATGGATGGGGGAGCCTGGTGGGCTGCCATCTATGGGGTCGCACAGAGTAGACATGACTGAGCAACTTCACTTTCACTTTTCACTTTCATGCATTGGAGAAGGAAATGGCAACTCACTCCAGTGTTCTTGCCTGGAGAATCCCAGGGAGAGGGGAGCCTGTTGGGCTGCCGTCTATGGGGTTGCACAGAGTTGGACATGACTGAAGCGACTTAGCAGCAGCAGCAGCAGCAGCAGCAGGTGACTTGTAGCAGTTGATCAAATATATAGCTTGGTATGTGATCAATGATTATAGTTGTGCAACTCTAGACATGGGAAGATGCAATATGAGGGAACACCTTTCTGTTCTATAGCTAGAAGATAGGTGTCCAGAGACCTTTGACTATTAAGACTTAGTCCAGTAGTGGCCTATCAGAAAAATCTTCACCAGACCTAGGAAAGAGCCTTCCTAGCCCCAGGTGAGGAAATCGTCATGAAATGCTTCCCAAAGTATGGTTGCATTTGTGAACACAAGGGGGTCCTATCAATTACAAATTGTCACTTGCCAAGGGGATTTGCCATCTACCTCTGAGGGGACTGACTCGTAAGCTGCTACAGCTGATGACCTTCCACACACCCTGAAGGGAATCCAGCATGGATAACAGGATTGAGGAGCTTTGTGCTCCAGGAAAAGTGTGGAACAGTTAGATATTTTCAGGATCTGACTTTACAAGCCCAATCCTTGCATCGCCTCACATCTAGAAAACCACTAAATGCCTTCATGCTGACTTCAGCTCCACGTGACTAGCAGAAAATCTTTCGTAAGATAAGTGCTTGATCACATGAACTCCCCCTTCACCAAAATCACATGTATTGACCTTCCCTCCTACCTCTTTGAGCACTTCCAAGCTATCTGAGGTGCTTTCTCCTGGGCTGCAGTCCTCATTTTGCCCCAAATAAAGCTTCTCATAACATGTTGTGCATCTTTTTTTTTTTAAGTAGACAGAGGCTCCAGAGTAGCCTGACTCCCAAAAAAAGAATGAAGGACAAGTGGCTCACCCCAGAATGATACCCACAAAAACACAAACAACAACTAAGCTGTGGTCACCAAAACAAAAAATCAAAGGAAGTATAATCTCAAATTCCACCTCTATTCCCAGATGGAGGTCTCCAAACACATAGACCCAGATCGAGAAAGAGCACTGATCAAGTTGCCCACTTCTCACAAAGGAAGCAGCCCAGATGGAGTGGAGAGAATTCCCAGCCTGGGCAAGTTGGAGTGAGTCACTCCCAAAGACACCAAACGTGGCCTGCAGATCCAGACTTTCCCCGGCTCCAGACAGCCTCGTGCCATGGGTCGCTGGTGCCCTTTGGGGATAGACCCTCTGAGATCCCTGGAGCAAAACGGGTTCCAGCAGCTGCAGGGGGCTCAGGGAAGGGCCTATCCCCAGCCAAGGTCGACCTGCCACGGGCACAGAACCAGACTTGCGCTCATTCACCAGAACTGTTCTTGTAAGTTCATGTGTTTAAGTTTTGTGTTTTTGGTTTTTTTTTTTTAACCTCATCACCGTTTATTGAGTTGTGAACTGTCTCAATCACTGCTGAAATCTGAGACTCACTCATCCTGATCCTCCTCTTGGCTTCCACTTGAGAAGGAAGCCTGGAGCAGGACTATCCCAAATACCAGAGGGTGGAAGGGAGACAAGGGGGTGCAGAGGATGCAGGGAGATGAGGGGTTGGGGAGGGCAGGGGACCAGCGTGCAATGTTAGGCTCCTGGGGACACACACACACTCCTTGATGCACAATGAGGCCAAACAAATCCAAACGTCAGTCTGGAGCAGAGAAAGGTTTAATGCAGGGCCCAGCAAGGAGACTGGTGAGTCACGCCCTAAAAAGCCCTGAGCTCTCCAAAGGGTTTTGACAAAACACTTTTGAATGCCAGGTGGTGGCGGGGTCGCAGGGTTTGTGGTCAGCTGATCAGCTCATGCCCAGTTCCCTGACTGGCTGATGGTAAGGGAACAGCGTGGTGGGGTTAATTTTATCAGTCCTTAGGCTCCAGGAGGCCTAGGGCTATGTGCTTATGGTCATCAAGTAGTTAACAGTTTCCATTTGGTGGGGGGGTTTCACTTCTGCAGAACAGCTGGGGAATTATGCAGCCAATACTGTTACCTAGGTGCTTCAGAGAGAAGCTAAAGCAGAGGAGGGTGGGGAAGGTCCCACAGGGCCCAGCTCAGTAACACAGCTGGCTTCTGAAGCCGTGGGAAAAGTAGGTTTCTCATCATAAAATGTGTTTTTACATTAATCAACTGCTTCTGTGGTCTTAAATAGGTTTCTCTATGAAGTGTGTGTATGTGTGTCTCCGAGGGCTAAAAGGATTTTTACAAAGCAGCTTTATTCTGGTAGATTGCATTAGTTTAAGCTGCCACAACAAAATGCAAAAGACAGCTTACACAACAGAAGTTTCTTTCCTCACAGTTGGAAATCTGTGGAAGTCTCAGAGCAGGAGCTCCGTTTATGGTAAAGACTCTTTTCCTGACTTGCAGACAGCTGTCTTCTCACTGTTTATTCTCATGGTATTTCCTCAGTGCCGATTCGTGGAGAGAAAGATAGAAAGAAGCAAAGAATTTCAAATCGAACTTCTCCAAAGCATTATGTCCCTTGAAGAACTCTCCTTTGTCTTTCTTAATGGATTTTTTTTTTACACAAAATCCTTTGTGTGTTTGTGATAGATTATGAAATGACCTCCAGTGAATTACACCTCTCTGCATACATGCTCCTCTGCATGTAACATACCACATCTTCCAGCAAGAGACTGAATCTGTCCCTCTGCCTGTCTGAACGTGGGGGGGCCTTGTGCTTTGCTCTGACCAATATAATACGGAAGAAGTAACATTGTACATGTTCCAAAACCTTGGGCTTGTAAAGCCTTGGCAGCTGTGTCTTTGCCCTCTAGGTACCCTGTTTTGAGACTGATATGGAATGAAGAAGCCCAGGGTAAAAGTGCATTTGTAGACAGGGATTTAGCTAATGCAGCTTTCTTAGTACCCAGCTCATCCACCAGGTGAAAGCATCTTTCTGAAAAGTAAAGCATTGCTGTTTTAACCAACGAGGTTGTAAGATGCTGGATTCTTACAAAGCAATAAAAAGTGGTACTGAAAGTACCAGGGCTTCCCTGGTGGCTCAGAGGTTAAAGCGTCTGCCTGCAATGCGGGAGACCTGGATTCGATCCCTGGGTTGGGAAGATCCCCTGAAGAAGGAAACGGCAACCCACTCCAGTATTCATTCCTCCCATGGATGGAGGAGCCTGGTGGGCTATAGTCCACAGAGTTGCAAAGAGTCGGACACAACTGAGCGACTTCACTCACTGAAAGTACATATCAAAAGATAAATCCAACACAGATTCGTACTTAAAGTGCGAATAAATAAATAAATACAACAGAAATTGGTATTGCTCTAACAAAACCCAAGTATATGGTATGCCACTGACCAGGGAGACTGAGAATGCTGGAAGGTGTAGAGGAGAAACTTTTAGTAGAAGCTATAAAAGCAGGGAGGAAATTGCTACAAAGACGTGATAACAGAGGTTTACCAATGAACTACTGCTTGTGGTAACTTGGAAGGTAGAAAATGCACATCATGAACTTGTTGATCTTGCTAATTTCCATCCATGATACAGAAAGTAACAATTAGCTTCATTTATAAGATAAAGGTGTTTGATAAAAGGTGGCATTTTATATTGCTGCCATAAAAATTATCACAAACTTAGCAGGTTAAACAACATAATTTTATCATTTTATAATTCTGTCAAAGTCTAGGGATGATAAAAATTTAAACTAGATAACTAAAATAATATTAAGTAAGAGTTTTGTTGTACGAAAGGATAGTTTGCAAACTGGGCATCTTCAGATCCAACACTGAGGTAAAGCTCAGAGGCATGACATCACAGGATGATTTTATAAAGTGGAAGCAAGAAAATTGTTTAACTTTTACAGTGATTGGCTATTACAATGGGGGTTTCCAGGTAGTAGAGGATTGGTTAAAGTGATTATCTTATACCATTTTAGGAAGATGATTATAAGTCACTTATAAGAAAAAACCTAAGTTGATTTTTACTTTTGTTCATGAAATAAGCTAGATTTATTTTGCTTATGTAACTTAAATGATTTTTTTGTCTTCTTGTGGGATTTTCAAACCTGGTTTCTCTTTTGTTCTAATTTAATGCTTCTGTAGGTCAGAAGTCCAGTAGTTCTCCCTGGCCCACAGTCAAGGGATCAGCAGGGCTGTGTTCTACCTACAAGCTCTAGGGGAAGATCTGTATGTCACCTTGGAAAAAACACAAGACGTAAAGGGTTGTGAGTTTAAGTTTTATTCAGAGTCTTACTGAGGAGTGTAGCCTGGGAGACAGCTCTGAGGAAGTGCTCCAAAGAGGTAGAGGAGGAGCCAGAATATATATATGTTTTTTGGGGAGGTGGGGTGGGGAGGAAGGACTAGGAAATACAAACAGTCAAACTTAAATCTTGATAAAAGATTATTGCTAATCACAAAGAACAAACATCTCAGGTTAATTATTTTACTGCTTTTCCATATATGGAAGATGCAAGAACCTGGGGTCATTGAAATTCTTCCTAAGACGTGCTTCGATCTAGGGGCCTGTTTATCCAAAGCACAGAGTGCCTCATCCTGCTTTTCATTTTGGATTCCTCTCAGGAGACACTGCAGTGGGTTTCAGCTTAACCCTTGTATAGGTGGGTGATGAGTGATGCTTTTTGTTCTTCTTTGCTCACAATTTCTTTGCTCATTAAAGTTGTTTATAGAATCGACTTCTTTGTGGCTGTGGGACTGAAATCCCCACTTACTTGCTGCTTGTCAGCTGAGAGTCACTCTTAGCTCTAAAGGCCACCCACACTCTTTTACCTCCACCCGCAAAGTCAGCAGTGGTAGGCTGTATCCTTCTCACACTTCTAATCTCTCCTCCTTCTTCTGTGAATACTGCTAACTACGACCAGGAAGGTTCTCAGCTTTTAAAGACTCACTGGCCCACCTGGATAATCTAGGTTAGCCTCCCTATGGTAAGATCTGCATTCCATAATCACATGTGCTAAATCTCTTTTGCCATGTAAGGTTTCCCAGGTTCCAGGGATTCGCATTAGACATCTTTTGAGGGGTCGTTATTTTGCCTATCACAGAGATGAACTAAAAAAAGAACTTTGAGTTTACAACAGTATTTAGAGGAAAAGCAGAGGGCTCAGACCAGTCCAGTAAGAGATTTTTAACAAGAAATGGCCTCAGGATAAAATTTTAATCCAAGGGATGGCTATAAAACCCCTTGTGAAGGCACCAGAAAGATTCAAGCAGTGACCTGAAGACTTCCTTAGCTAAGACAAAGGAGTTTCCGCAAATCTGAAGGGTCTCAAATCTGGCTTAGCTTCACTTCCATAAAGAATTATGTCTGCGGCTGTGGGAGTAGGAAGTAAACCCTAATCAGATTTATAAGAAGCCTGTAAAGATTTTAATGGAGTTTATAAACTTGGATTAAAAGGAAAATAGACATTTCACAATTTTTAAAAGACCTCTGGGCCTCCAGTGTTAGACAGGAGGCAGGCTGAGAAGTTATTCAGCTGCAAACAGGAGCCATACCTTATGGACAAGAAGGAACTCAGTGACAGAGCAAAGAGGCAAGGAGAGCAATAGGTGAGGAAGCTTAAGGACACCGGGAGCAGAATCACCCCTAATAAAGGAGCGTTCCCTGGCTCCAGTGGAAGGCGACTAGTGACATATGCTCAACTGGATTTCAGGAGTCTGTGGTTCAGCCTATGTTACACTTTTCCCATTCTAAATGCAAGTCATCTCCCTCCCCTCCCCTGACGAAACCGGAGTGTTTATGGCTGTTATCCTCTTCAGTTTCACTGTTAAATGCTGGAGACTGGGGCAGACGGAGACGAGAAAGGCACATCATTTGTCTTTTTTCAGTTCGTGGCTCCCTGAATAAACAAGTGCTGCGCTCAAGGAGCTGAATCTGCAGAATCATATTCAAAGAACTTTGTCTAAACCTGGATTGATTTAGATGACAAGATGCACGAAGATGCTTATCCCATACTGTTATTACATACATATCTGCTTATACCATGCTATTATTCCAGAAGTGAAAGTAAATAGTGATGGAAAAATGTCATAATCATAAAATGCCTTAGATTGATCAGTATTTTGGGCTTCCCTTGCAGCTCAGTTGGTAAAGAATCTGCCTCCAATGCAGGAGACCTGGGTTCGATCCCTGGGTTGGGAAGATCCCCTGGAGAAGGAAATGGCAACCCACTCCAGTATTCTGGCCTGGAGAATCCCATGAACTGCAGCTTGCCAGGCTCCTCTGTCCACCGGGTTGCAAGAGTCAGACACGACTTAGCGACTAAACCACCACCATTTAACATTTACTGAGTAACCATAAACTATAATATTATCTTTAAACTAGAATGAAGTGATACTCATCTAAAAAAAGTTTTTTTTACTTTTGGTAAAATTTGACATTGTGGCAAATATAATCTCAATATACCCATTACCTGTATCATCCTCATATGAATTCTGAAATGAATAGAGAAATCACATAAAGAAATAAAGAATGAAAAAAAATTGATACTGATCATTATACCTGGGCAATAAAGGAACTCTAGTTGTAAAGATATAACAACAATAACATAGTCAGATGACAAAACTCTAGTCTTCTGATATCAAAACATCAAGAAATACTCTTTTCACTTTTTTCCTGTTAACGATTTATTTTAGTATGATTCTGGGACTGCGTGGCATTTGTTCATACACTCATTTGTTATTTATTTGGCAAGCATTTATTGAGTGCTTATTAATGTGCTGTGCCTTGTATTAGGTACTGGAGATGTAATAGTGAATGATATAGAGTTGGTTTCTGATCTCACAAAGTCAGCTGGGAGTAAAAGGTGAGTGGGTCATGAAAATGTAAACACAGTATTACAATAGAGTGGGATAGATGACAGGATAAGACACTACAGTCACCCCTTGTCCTTCTCTGTCCCTGGGGGATTGGTTCCAGACCATCCCATCCCACCCCTAAAGGATACCGAAATCTTTGGATGCTCAAGTCCTTACATAAAATGGCACAGTATTACACAGTATTGCGTGTGACCTATGTACATCTTCCCATGTACTTTAAATCATCTCTACATTGCTTGCAATATACCTAATATTGATATAATGTAAATGATATGTAAATATTTGTAAAATACAATGTAGATGATATGCAAACAATTGCCTAAACCTGACAAATTTATATTTTGCTTTTTTCAATTTCCTGAAATCTTTTCTCCAAAAAATTCTGAACTGTGGTTGAATCTGTGGATGTGGAAACCCACGTATATGAAGGACTGACTTTATAGAAATAGGATTTTGTTGATTCGTCTTAAAGGTTTCTTTATCTCCATAGCTTCTAGGCTGCAAATGTAAAAACAATGCTGTTTCTTTTGTAAATTGTTCCCTTTTGCAGTGAGTGCTACATCTTGAGCCCTCACATTCCAGGTTTCAGAGACCTATAAATGCCCTTTGATTATATCCTATAGGAATCCTTATATTTTATTGTATTCTGATACTACTGACCCACGAAAGATGTTACATAATAGAAAACATTATACTTTGATTTTCCCTTAGAATTTCTGGCTGACGCCTAAATGGATTTTTCGGAATAAAGAACATCCTCAGAGGGCATGTAATATAAGAGGTAGTTTCAAATGTCTACAGTTTGCTTTCCCCCTTGCTCCTTTAAAGCCACAGCCCATTTAAAGACTACCCACCTCATTTTTCATTTGTTTTTGACTCTGCTGCCTCATGGGCATCTTGAAGATGAAGGCCATGCCCTACTCATCTTTGCAGACCAGTGACCACGTGATAAATATGTGATGAATGACTCAGAACTGTTGCAGAAAAATTATTGGTTTGAGATGATGACTATTTTCCCATTGCATTTTTTTTTAATCTGGGCATGGTCAAAACTTTGATTTAAAGCCATTCTAGTGAGCCACCAAAATAAGAAAAGAAAAAGAAAACAAGCAAGATGAGAATTGTGACCTAACTTGTTTTCTATGCTCTCTTTTACATGTGACAGATTATTTTAAACCATTAGCTAAAGAAAACAGTTTTGTCTTGCATTATTCATAAACTTATTATCATATGTGTGTCAGCGACAATACAGTACAAAAACAAAACTAACATGACAATCCATTTTGTAAAATGAAACTTGTAAAAGCCAACACACTATGCATCGTCTCCATAAGGTACTGTTACTAGAGCGCCAAACATATTTAAAAATTAACAAGGAAAAGCAGGGAATGGCACTGATACTCCAAAAATCTACTTCCTCTTAGCTATCAGAGGTTGAAAAATGATTTCCCGACAAAACCAGCAGCCCTCGAGAAGGAATTCATAACCCTAAGCTTTCTTAGGGTTAAATACGGTCTCTTCATATAACCGCAGCAAGTTTGACAGCAAAGAACTCCTCTTTCCGCCCTGGAGGAGTTAAACGTGGATTTGTGCTGGCTGTAGTTTTCCTGTCATCAAGCCACAGGCCTTTTTATCCCCATACAGGCTTCCTCTTTCCCCTTCTTTCTCCTTAGCCAAGGAAAAGTCAAGTACAAAGAGGAAAGAGTCGTACCCTTGCATCCCACTTAGCTCCTGTGAGGTTTTGGTGACCCTTCCATCCCACTTGGCTCCTCTGTGTTTTTGGTGACCCTTGCATCCCACTCGGCTCCTCTGAGGTTTTGGTAGCCCTTGCATCCTGCTTAGCTCCTCTGCTTTTGGTAGCCCTTCCATCCCACTTGCTTCTCTGAGGTTTTGCTGACCCTTCCATCCCATTAGCTCCTCTGTGTTTTTGGTGATCCTTGCCTCCCACTTGGCTCCTCTGAGGTTTTGGTAACCCTTGCCTCCATTAGCTCCTCGGTGCTTTCGGTGACTTGGCCCCTTTCCCTCGCGGTCTTCCCCAGTGGGCCCTCCCCTCTCCGCACCCCGCCCTCCTCCGCCCCCCGTTCCCCGCCCCGCCCCGCCCCGCCGCCTCCTACCGTGTGACACAGCCCGGTCCTCCGAGCGGCCGCGGCGCCGACACCGCCTCCCGGGGCCGCGGACTCGGCCTGCGCGGCCGCCTCTGCCGCAGTCATGGCTGCTGACGGCGTGGACGAGCGCTCGCCGCTGCTGTCCGCGTCCCACTCGGGGAGTGTCACTCCCACGGCGCCCCCGTACCTCCAGGACAGCAGCCCCCGAGGTAAGGCCGGCGTGCACCTCTCCACTTCACAGGGGAGAAGCCTCGGACGTTCAATAGACCGCGATTTGGGAGGCGGAGGCTGGGAAAGACGGAGGCTGGCGGTGCCCCCTGAAGGGGAGCCCGCCTGCCCGGGAGGCCCCCCAGGGGCTTTCTCGGGGTGTAGTTTGGGGGGTGTGTGTGTATGTGTGTTTCGCCCCTTCCTCCCCACCGGTATGGGATGTGTGCGTGTGCACCCGCTCTTATCCACTGCTCTGTGTGTCTGTACTTCGCCACTTCTGACCCACCTACGGGATGTGACATGAATTTCCCAGGCTGGGCTTTGCTGTTTCACAGCAGCTCCTGAACTGCATCTGGATGGTTTGGTGCAGATCTTCCGTAGTCATTCACAGTTCCTTTGGGTGGCCGAGAAGCCGGGAGTACTGCTTAACCTTGGCGTCTGTCCTTGAAAGGGCTTAGTTTGAAAAAATATGCATCTCCTACCATACTCCGTTCAATCAGGGAGTTGCCTTACCAAAAGGAATGGACGTTACTAATATATCTGAAACCTCTGTCCTTATTACTCCTGCTTGTAAGGAGTATGTGTTAGTTTGAGTGGTAAATGCAAAGGAATAGAAGGCAAGATGGAATATTTTTGATGCATATCTAAGACTGAAATGGACTCTATAACATTGCATATTTCTCTTTATTTCTTTTCTCAAGGTGGAATCAAGAAAGATTTGATGGCAGTGGGATCTGAAGAAAATGAGGGGGAATCTATTTAGCAAACCATTCAATTATTCCAGTAACTATCCTTGTTCTAAGCCTGTAGTAGAAATAAGGCGGAGTCAGGAGTTAAAGATAACTGGAAAGCAGAGTCAGGGGTTATAGGAAATGGAAGGCTAGACTGAAAAAACACTTAGACTAGTGAAAAGATTGGTCAAATATGGCTCTTGCAAATGTAGGTTGTGTATCTCTCTTTTTTGGATAAATGTGAGAGGTTTAAGGAAGCACACAATAATGCTTTTGAAAATGTGAGTGGATCATGTTTCTTGTAACACAACTTTTTCTAAGTTCAAGTCTGAAATTGGAGCAGCTGTAGAGCAAGTTGAACTTGTCGAGTATTTAAAATTTCTGTTTAGCACTTTATAACTTCAAGAACAGCAATCTAGTTCTTAATCCACACTTAACAAGAAGCAGGACAAAGGAAAAAGATGTTTAGTTGTGAATAATTTAGTGTGATTGATGAGTTGAGAAATAAGGTGTGAACTGTACAGATACTCACACACTGAAAACCCGCAAGTCATGTTTGTTGGCCAGCATTAAAGATGTGTTAGAGGACCACTTGGGGGAATTTCCTTTACTGGGCAAATTTGATGTTAATATATTTACTATTATCTAAATTTTATAGTTTCCATTAGGTTTAAACACTTATTAATGACTGTTTCAACTTATCAAGTCACCTTTTTAAGAAAATATTTGACAGTTTATTGAGAGACAGAGTTCAGATTTAAGAAACTGTTTTATAACAGATTTTCATGCCTTCTATCTGGCATCTTTTTTTTTTAATTTTTAGTCAAACAATAGCTAAATCACCCCACAAAAATGGTCATACTCATGGATCTGCTTGTAGACTTCTTTATCATTTGCCATGCAGTTGTTTAATCTGATAAGACTTCTGAAATCACACACTAAGGTCAAAGTTCCAGCTAAGGCACTAAGACAGTGAAGTTTTATTCCAGAAAACTTTTAACAATCAAAGAAATTCAATGTGTTATAAAATTCAACTGAGTAAATTTTTAAAGTCTTATTGGCTTCATTTATTGATTCATGAATCAGGCAGCCTCCCATCTAGCATATAGAAAGGAACTCCAGAGAGCTATCCATACAAAGTTTAAAGACTGATATAGGCAAAAGGCAGTGGGACAGGGAAATTATACTAGCAAAAAGTGGATTGATTGTGGCAAGGTCACTTTTCTTTAAAGGATGGCAGGTCTCTATCAGGCAGGTTGTCTCACTAGTGCTGATCAGGAGATTCCTGATTGATTAGGTTAACATTTCATTTCTGGGAGAAGCATGAAAGGTGAAAGGTGAAAGTGAAGTCACTCAGCCGTGTCCGACTCTTTTTGACTCCATGGACTGTAACCTACCAGGCTCCTCTGACCATGGGATTTTCCAGGTAAGAGTGGGTTGCCATTTCCTTCTCCAGGGGATCTTCCTGACCCAGGGGTTGAACCCAGGTCTGCATAAGTGATTCCAATTCGGGCTTGTTGTCTTGCTCTTAACAATTGACTTAGCCAAACGCTCTTTTCACTTATTGTAGAACTTTTTTCTTAACTGGTCATTGAGACAAGTTAGATAATTAGAAACACTAATTTTATATGGCATAATACCCAGGAAGCAAGAAGCATAAATGATAAGTAAAAGGCTTTTTTTTTTTTTTTTTGCATTTTTGGCAAAATATTTTTTCTTAATAAATAACAAATAAGAATATTGATAAATATTTTGCGAAATACATAGGATCTGATTCTAGAAGACCAGTGCTAGTCACTCATTCAGTAATTCATTGGTCAGGACCATGTGCCAGAGATTGCTCTAGGTAAACAAAACTAACCAAATTCATGCCTTCACGGAATCCACATTGTAATGTGGAGAAAGCATAAGTACAAACATGGTTGAATCACTTCAGATTGCAAGAAACAGTCTTTCACTAGGCCAAATATTTTCAGTAGTTGACATCAATTAGAGTTGAGAGGCTTGGTATTCGAAAGACCAGAAATAAAACGTACTTTTTGATAAAGAACTTTGGCTTATGATAATTACCATCTATAATTATCCAGACTTTAAAAAAATTTTTGTAGAAGTGGTTAAAAGCCATAACTAGTGAATATTACAGCTACTAACCACTTCTACAAAAAAAAATGTTTAAAGTCTGGGTAGTTATAGGTGGGTTAATAGCCATAACTAGTGAATATTTGGCTTCCCTGGTGGCTCAGATGATAAAAGATCTGCTTGCAATGCGGGAGACCTGAGTTTGATTCCCAGAGGAAGGCATGGCAATACACTCCAGTATTCTCGCCTGGAGAATCCCCATGGACAGAGGAGCCTGGTGCGCTACAGTCCATGGGGGTCACAAAGAGTCGGACACAGCTGAATGACTAAGCACAGTGAATATTTCCTCCAATTTAACCTTTCATCCTTTGTGTAACTTTCTAAGAACAGGGATGTGAGATCCCACCAGAAGATGAAATATTTCATTTCAAATAGAAACTTGATAGAATGTTTACTTGTAGACAAGTTATGGCTCAGATGGTAAAGAGTCTGCCTGCAGTGCAGGAGATGCAGGATCAATCCTTGGGTCAGGAAGATCCTCTGGAGAAGGGAGTGGCTACCCACTACAGTATTATTGCCAGGAGAATTCCCTGGACAGAGGAGCTGGCAGGCTACAGTCCACGGGGTCACAAAAAGTCAGACATGACTGAGCGACTGACACTTTCACCTTTTTATTGATAATATTGTGAGAGGCAGTTCGTATCTGGGTCTCGTTTCACTTGTGTATCAAATCCCCTGGGTTTCTAAGTAGAATGCTTCTAGTGGTCTTTGCTATCAGTACTGGATTCCTGTGTAGAGTAGGAAATCACCTCTCCATTTGGTATACTTTTCTGCTTTTTTTAAATCATAGAAATTAAAATCAAAGAGTTTTAGCCTCATTTGAAAGGAGATTAGAAACATACCGCAAAACTTATTCAGTTTAGCTATATGTACTTGCTTTCTTTATACATCTGCTAATTTTATAGATAGGATGTGGCAAATGAATATGACATCTAAATTCATGAGACGTCATCTGTGAAAAATGGTTTATATTTGGGTTGTCTAATTATTTATGCATGGAATATGGGAATGTGATTATCTACTTCACTATAATTCTGTAGGGAAAAGGGTACTTTGTTATGCAGAGATATTTCATTTGTTTAGTTTATTTCTGTTTGTTATTTATTCAGAAAATAAATACTGGAATACTAGCCAGGCTTTGTGGGAAGAAAGGAAAAAACAGATATGGCTCTTCTTCCAGGTTAGTGGGGGATATTAAGACAAAAATTACGTAGTCATTCAGACAAATACAAAGTGCAGTGGGGAAGAGGACAGTGCTAAAAATATATCCCATGCCCTGAGAGTATAGAAGATATCATGAAAAGATTTAGCCTGATTAGGAAAGGCTTTCGTCAGACTTGATTTAGGTATGAAAGCTGAACAGTAGTTAATTTGGCAAACTGGGGATCAAAAGAACACTCTAAGCAAAAAAAAAAAAAAAGGGGGGGGGTATGGGCAAAAGCCTGTAGCAGGATAGAGGATGGTGAGTACCAGGACCAGAGAGAAGGCCAGTGTGGTGAAAGCAGAAACAGCAATAGGAGATGAAATGCAGAATGGGAGGAGAGAGGGTGCTGTGGTTCATGTTCTCCAAAGACTTTCCTCCTCTCCTAAGAACTATGCTTTTTGATATTCAACTCCTAGAATAGTTCTTCTCTTTGAATCTGGACTGATATTGTGATTGCTTTTAGGCTACAGAATATTGTAATAGAGACCTGGATGACTGGAGACTAGGCCACAAGAAGTCTTCTAGCTTTTGCTTTGCTGTTGTTCAGAAGCTCAGTTGTATCCGACTATCTGCAACCCCGTGGACTGCAGCTCGCCAGGCCTCCCTGTCCTTCACTATCTCCTGGAGTTTGCTCAGACTGATGTCCGTTGAATCGGTGATGCCATCCAACCATCTCATCCTCTGTTGTCCCCTTCTCCTCCTGCCCTCAATCTTTCCCAGCATCAGGGTCTTTTCAAATGAGTCAGTACTTTGCATTAGGTAACCACAGTATTGGAGTTTCAGCTTCAACATCAGTCCTTCCAATGAATATTCAGGGTTGATTTCCTTTAGGCTTGACTCGTTTGATCTCTTTGCTGTCCAAGGGACTCTCAAGAGCCTTCTCCAACACCACAGTTCAAAAGCATCAATTCTTTTCTGTTCAGCCTTCTTTAGGGTCCAATTTTCACATCCATACATGCCTACAAGAAAAAGCATAGTTTTGACTAGATGGACTTTGGTCGGCAAAGTGATGTCCTTGCTACACTGTCTAGGCTTCTCGTAGCTTTTCTTCCAAGGAGCAAGTGCGTTCTAATTTCATGGCTGCAGTCATTGTCCACAGTGATTTTGGAGCCCAAGAAAGTAAAGTCTGTCATTGTTTCCATTTTTTCCCCATCCATTAGCCATGAACTTATGGGCCTGGATGCCATGATTTTAGTTTTCTGAATGTTGAGTTTAAGCCAGGTTTTCACTCTACTCTTTCACTTTCATCAAGAGGCTCTTTAGTTCCTCTTTGCTTTCTGCCATAAAGGTGGTATCATCTGCATATCTGAGGTTATTGATATTTCTTCCAACAATCTTGATTCTAGCTTGAGTTCCTCAAGTCCAGCATTTTGCGTGATGTACTCTGCATATCAGTTAAATAAGCAGGGTGATATACAGCCTTGACGTACTGCTTTCCCCATTTTGAATCAGTCTGTTGTTCCATGTCCAGTTCTAACTATTACTTCCTTGAGTTGCATACAGGTTTCTCAAAAGGCAGGTAAGGTGGTCTGGTATTCCCGTCTCTGTAAGCCAGTTTGTTGTGATCCACACAGTCAAAGACTTTAGCGTAGTCAGTGAAGCAGAAGTAGATGTTTTTCTGGAACTCTCTTGCTTTTTCTATGATCCATAGATGTTTGCAATTTGATCTCTGGTTCCTCTGCCTTTTCTAAATCCAGCTTGTACATCTGGAAGTTCTCGGTTCATATATAGTTGATGTCAGGCTTGAAGGATTTTTAGCATTACCTTGATAGCATGTGAATGGAGTGCAATTGCATGGTAGTTTGAACATTTTTTGGCATTGCCCTTCTTTGGGATTAGAATTAAATCTGACCCTTTCCAGTCCTGTGGCCACTGCTGAGTTTTCCAAGTTTGCTGGCACATTGAGTGCAGCACTTTAACAGCATCGTCTTTTAGGATTTGAAATAGCTCTACTAGCTTTGTTCATAGTAGTGCTTTTGAAGGCCCACTTGACTTCACATTCCAAGATGTCTGTGGCTCTAGGTGAGTGACCACACTATCATGGTTATCTGGGTCATTAAAACCTGTTTTGTATAGTTAGATTCTGAGTATTCTTGCCACCTGTTCTTAAACTCTTCTGCTTCTGTTAGGTCCATGCTATTTCTGTCCTTTATTGTGCCCATCTTTGCATGAAATATTCCCTTGATATCTCTAATTTTCTTGAAGAGATCTCTAGTCTTTCCCATTCTGTTGTTTTCCTCTATTTCTTTGCATTGTTCGCTTAGGAAGACTCTCTCTCCTTGCTATTCTTTGGAAGTCTGCATTCAGATGGGTATATCTTTTCTTTTCTCCTTTGCCTTTTGCTTCTCTACTTTTCTCAGCTATATATAAGGCCTTCTCAGAAAACCATTTTGCCTTTTTGCATTTCTTTTTCTTGGGGATGGTTTTTATCACCACCTCCTGTACAATGTTACGAACTTCTGTCCCTAGTTCTTCTGACACACTGTCTATCAGATCTGATCCCTTGAACCTATTTGTCACATCCGCTGTATAATTATAAGGGATTTGACTTAGTTCATGATTTAATTGCCTAGTGGTTTTCCCTACTTTCTTCAATTTAGTCTGAATTTGGCAATAAGGAGTTCATGATCTGAGCTACAGTCAGCTCCTGGTTTTGTTTTTGCTGACTCTATAGAGATTCTCATCTTCAGCTGCAAAGAATATAATCAGTCAGATTTTGATATTGACCATCTGGTGATGTCCACATGTAGTCTTCTCTTGTGTTGTTGGAAGAGGGTGTTTGCTGTGACGAGTGTTTTCTTGGCAAAACTCTGTTAGCCTATGCCCTGCTTCGTTCTGTACTCCAAGGCCAAACTTGCCTGTTACTCCAGATATCTCTTAACTTCCTGCTTTTTCATTCTAGTCCCCGGTGTTTCAAAGGGCATCTTTTTTCCTTTAGTTCTAAAATGTGTTGTAGGTCTTCATAGAACCGTTCAACTTCAGCTTCATCTTCATTAGTGCTTCAGGCATAGAGTTGGATTACTGTGATGTTGAGTTTTTTACCTTGGATATGACTGAAATCATTCTGTCATTTTTGAGTTTGGACCCAAGTACTGCATTTAGAGTCTTTTGTTGACTATGAAGGATACTCCATTTCTTTTAAGGGATTCTTGCCCATGGTCATAGATATAACAATCATCTGAATTAAATACGCCCATTCTAGTTCATTTTAGTTCACTGAGTTTAAAAAAGTCAGTGTTCACTCTTGCCATCTCCTGTTTGACCACATCCAATTTACCTTGACTCATGGATCTAACATTCCAGTTCCTATGCAGTATTGTTTGTGGTAGCGTCGGAGTTTACTTTCACTACCAGACACATCCGCAACTCGGCATTGTTTCTGCTTTGGCTCAGACTCTTCATTCCTCCTGGAGGTATTACTTTGCTCTTCTCCTGTAGCGTTTGTTGTTCCATCACTCAGTTGTGTCCGGCTCTTTGCGACCCCACGGACTGCAGCGTGCCAGGCTTCCCTGTCCTTCACCCTCTCCTGGAGCTTGCGCAGACTCATGTCCATTGAGTCGGTGATGCCATCCAACCATCTCATCCTCTGTGGTCCCCTTCTCCTCCTGCCCTCAATCTTTCCCAGCATCAGGGTCTTTTCCAGTGAGTCAGCTCTTCTCTTCAGGTGGCCAAAGTATTGGAGCTTCAGCTTCAGCATCGATCCTTCCAGTATTAAGAGTTGATTTCCTTTAGAATTGACTCATTTGGTATCCTTGCAGTCCAAGGGACTCTCGAGAGTCCTCTCCAACACCACAGTTTAAAAGCAACAATTCTTCTGTACTCAGCCTTCTTTATGGTCCAACTTCACGTCCATGCATGACTACTGGAAAAATCATAGCTTCGACTATACAGACATTTGCCTTTAAAGTAATGTCTTTGCTTTGTAATACGCCATCTAGGTTTGTCATAGTTTTTCTTCCAAGGAGCAAGTGTCTTTTAATTTCATGGCTGCAGTCACCAACCACAGTGATTTTGGAGTCCAAGAAAATAAAGTCTGTTTCTGTTTTTTCCCCATCTATTTGCCACGAAGTCATGGGACTGGACGCCATGAGGATAACCTGGACTCAGGTAGTGGTAGAGGTCGAGAGGTAAGAAGACCTTAGGGATTGCTGACGTGGGGCTGATGGTAGATTAAATGTAGGAATGAGAAGGAAGTGTCAGGCTATTTCCTAGAACTCTGGCTCCTACAGCCTGGTATGCTTACACTGAGACATAGAGAATACCAGAAGAGGACCAAGTTTTGAAGAACACAAATCATAAGCTTAGTTTTAGACATGATGTATTTAAGGTACTTTCCAATATCCAAAAAAAGATCTCACATAGGCAATTGGATCTAGGGGTGCAGGGCTACTAATGAGGACTGGGCTGAAAATATAAAATTGTGTCACATATTGGTGATAGCCAAATACAGGGATCTTAATTTAGAGTTGCCCAGATCCACACAGATTGTGATGAGATAGAACATACATGTGTTAAGATGTTAATTATCCTCTATCTGTGGAGTAGCAGAAGCCTTTAGGCCAGTGGCCTCCAGCTTTGAGTATCTATACAAAGATTTTCATTTTCTCTGTGTACCAAAATGTTTAAAAGTTGGAAGCTTTGTCTGAGCCCACTTAGAGAGAAAGAACAACATGAGAAGAGGAGAGAGCCTCGGACAAAGCTTTGAGAAACTCCCACATTCAATGACCAGTTACATTAAGATGAACCTGCAAAAAGGCTGATAAGTTTCTTCCAGTGACGTAGGGTGAAAACCAGGAGACTGTACTCTTACAGAATCAAGGAGAAGAAAACACTTCAAAAAGGGAATGATCAAACATGTCAAAAGCTACAAGAAAGGACAAACAGATATAATCTAAAAAATGTCATTTGAATTTAGTGTCATGAAAGTTATCAGTGACCTTGTTGAGAATTGTTTAGATATGTTTATATGCAAATCCTTTTTAAGAGAACTGAGGAACTGTTCATTTCCATCTAATGTAATATGCTAATTACATTTATTTTAATCATAAAATTACCTCAAATCAACTTCAATAAAGAGGTTAATACTCCTTTATTGTGAAAACAAGCTTAGATTACCTATGAAACATTTTAGAAGGCATTGACATTTCCTTTTCACCTTGTTTCACTTTAAAAAGTGTATAAATTCACAGTTGCTTGAGGAAATGTTTTCAGTGACTAGAAAATAAATTGACTCCTGGTTGGAGAGATAAGTTATTTAATATGAGCCTTTGTACATCTTACTTAGAAATTGTACAATAAGGAAGGTATATTTTAGTGGTTCTCTTAAGTCCTCTCCCTGAAGAAATCTAAGTGAAAATGGTTCCTCACTTCAACGTCTTTACAGTGGGGCAAAGTTTATTTCACTTAGAGCTACGTCCTACACTAGGCTAGAGTTTCACTAGACGCTGTAGAGTGCCTTGATTCAGGCTGTTATAACAGAATACCATAGACTGGATGGCTTAAACAGCAAACATTTATTTCTCACAGTTCTGGAGTCTGGAAAGTCCAGGGTGGAGGATCCAGCAGATTCGGTGTCTAGTGAGAGCTCTCTTCTGGGTTGCAGAGCCCCCAACCTCTCCTTGTATCCTCACTGTGGCGGAAAGAGGGCAAGAAAGCTCTCTTGGGTTCTTTTCAGAAGAACACCAGTCTCAGTCATGAGATCTCCATTCTCGTGACCTAATTATCTCCCAAAGTTCCCACCTCCTAATACCATCATATTGGAGGGGGGTAGGATCCAACATGTGAATGGTGAGGGGATCATGACATTCAGTCCATTGCACTGAGCTAGCATTCTATAATCTCTTGGGACAGTCTTAAGTTTCTGAACCTCCTTGCATCCTTGCAGAGTTTAAGGTTGGCTGTGGATTGGCAGGAACAGATAAGGTCGACCCAGAGACCTACACTTACCTCCTGTAAGATTAAATTAAATTCTCATTTTATTTGCCAAGGTTTCTGAAAACCCACTAGAAACCAGTTGTCACCATGAGGGGAAATAGATGCAGCATATTTAAAAGCAGCTACCTGAAGCTCCCAGTAAGGGTGTGTATCTGCTGTGATACTGAGAAGGTAGGAAAGCTTGATTTTGTGCTGTGCTGAAGCTCATCCTCCATTTAAGGAGATTTTTTTCCCAATAATTCTTTTTTTGTTTGTTTTTTTACTGAAATATAGTTGATTTACAATGTTGTTTCAGGTGTATAGGCAAGTGATTCAGTTATATATATATATTGCCTGGAAAATCCCATGGATGAAGGAGCCTGGTGGGCTGCAGTCCATGGGGTCGCAAAAACTCGGACACGACTGCGCAACTCCACTTTCACTTTTCACTTTCATGCATTGGAGAAGGAAATGGCAACCCACTCCAGTGCTCTTGCCTGGAGAATCCTAGGGACGGGGGAGCCTGGTGGGCTGCCATCTATGGGGTCGCACAGAGTTGGACACGACTGAAGCGACTTAGCAGCATATGTATATATATATAATTTTAAGATTCTTTTCCATTATAATTTAACAAGATATTGAATATAGGTCCCTGTGCTCTGCTTGTACAGAACAGTTCTTGAATCAAAATCTGCTTCACTGAGACCATATCCTTATGAAGGGAAAATAGAGCCCAAACATTACTGAAGTATATCTTCTTCCACTTTTCCAATATTCTGGCAAGCCTGTTTCCTATTATAATCCTTTTCTGTTATAATCCTATTCAGCAGGCTCCATGAATAAAGCTCCATGATTCTTTTATTCCATTTTATAATGCCCGCATAGCCTCCTGGCTCTACCAAACATCTTGAAAACATTAATCAAGGCATATTTCATTCAACCATTTCAAATATTTGAGCACCTGTTACACTGATCCAGATGACAAGGAGCTTACATTTCAGTGTAACGTGACAAATGCCTTTGCTAAGCTTTACAGTTCCAGAAACTGAAGAGAATTAAGTATCATGAGGATAGTTAACTGGCCGTGTGGGGGGTATTTCAGGCAATGTGTTCAGAAAAGGTATCTCAGAGATGACCATTGCTCAGACACCAGAAAAAGAAATTGAGATCAGTCGTTGGAAGATTAAGGCAGGAGTGTGTCAGGCAGCTGGAACAACGGACACAAAACATTCTGTTTTAAAGCAGAGGACAGTTGTTCCGAGTGTAGTGACTTGGGGGAAGTATGGTAGAAAGTGTTACGGGTCTAGGCTAGGATACACCAGGAGAGCTTTGTTGATGAAAAAATGCAAAAAGTGAAAGTTATGAGTTAAGCTTTCTTTGGGGCTAAATGGGGAACATAGCCTGGGAGACAGCCCCTCAGATAGCCCTGAGGAACTGCTCCAGAGAGGTAAGGGAGCAGTCCCATATATGTGATTTTAGTGAAAGGGGTGTGCGTGCAGCGAAGCACTCCTTTTGGCAGAATGTTGCTGCTAGTCATGAGGAGCAGAAGTCTCTCCATTACTGATTTTAGTCTTTTTCTAGATATGAGAAGATGCAAAGGCTTTCCCTAGTGTCTCAGTGGTAGAGGATCTGCCTTGCAGTACAGGAGGCACAGGTTCAGTCCCCAGGGAAGGAAGATCCCAGATCTCACGTGCTGGGAAGATCCCGCATGTCTTGGAGCAACTCAGCCCATGCACCACAACCACTGAGCATCTGCCCTAGAGCCTAGGCCCCACAGCTGCTGAAGCCTGTGCCCCCAGAGTCCATGTTCCACAACAAGAGGGGCCTCCACAGCAAGAAGCCCCCACACAGTGACTAGAGGGTAGCACCCATTTGCCACAACTAGAGCAACGAAAATGCAGCACAGTCAAAAAAGAAAAATAAATGAAATCAATAAAATCATCTGTTTAAAAAAAAGAAGATGCAAGAAAATGTGCTCGTAAAATCTTCTCTTGAGAATACCTACCTCTCTAAAGGCCTGTTCTGCCAGTTTGTCCCCCAAACACAGAATGCCTCGTTCCCGATCGCCTCCCTGACCTCCTTTCAGGGCGTGCTGAAAGTCAGCAACTACAGGGGCTAGGACTTCATCCTTGTAGAGGCAGATGGCGGGTAACAGGTTTCATGGCAGCTTTGTTGGCCACCATCAGAGACGGGACTGTGTGCTCAGGGTAACGGAAGCCATGGAAATTTTGAAGCAAATGAGAGACATGAAATGTGAAATGTTTTAGCTTTAAGTAGATCATCCTGGTTGATGTTTAGAGAATGAATTATTGGGGGGGGGCAGGGAATGAGAAGAGGCTAATAAGACATGAAACTAATCAGGAGGCTGTTGGAGTGAAATAGGCAAGAGGTAATGGTGCTCTGAACCAAGGTAGAGGTGATGGAAGCAGTAAAATATGGTTAGATTCAAGACATATTTTAAGCAAAGAGCAGCAGGACTTGGTGAAGGATTGAATCAGTGGAAAGAAAGGAATCACACATGTCCAAAACTGAGCTAAATAGCTAGGTAAAAAATGTACTTTTTTTTCTAAAGTGGGAAAACTGAAAGAGTTTGGTGTGTGGAGGGGGATGAGAAAAAAGAAGGACAGTGGAAATAAATATTTTGTTTCAGACAAGTTGAGTGTGAAATACCTTCAGTCATCATTCTATTGAAAGTGTCCAGTATGCAGTTGGATATGCAAGTCTGGAATCTGGGGAGAGATCAGGCCTGAGAAATACATTTCATTCAACAGTTACCTATTAGATGTATGGTAAGGCTTTGGTGTAGTGGGAGATGATACTTTCAGCTTCTCATCTATTCCCAAGGATTCTTCATACTCTTCAGAAATGTCAGACTTTTAGGATACCGCATTCTGTTAAAATCTTGCAAGATTTGCCAGATGGATACAGATGTTAGATAGATATATACAGATGTTAGAGAGGAGACTCATAGCAGGATGTATGTTCACAACTATATTTCAGAGCAGTAAGCATCTGTCTGGGAAGTGATCAGTGGAACCCTAAGCCTTCCACTTTAGAGGAAAGCCGACAACCCTGAATACAGCTTTATGCTCAGCTGTTACAAGTTTCCTTTTTATAAGCATGAAGAGATATTGTACAACCTAAGAATGACAACCCTTTAATCAATTTTAAAAGGGAATGCATTCTGCCTGCTGCTCTGTTCTTTTGAGAGAATTTCTACTTTTCTTTTTTTGAGGTTGGGTGGAGAGTGCATCAGAGTTTGTGTTGCTTTGGCACGTCCCTAGATTTTTTCCCTTTCCTATTATAAAGTGAATTTCTTTTTCTCCGAAAGAATACAAATAAATATGTAAAAAAGAAATGAAAAATGTGTCTCCTCTTCCTGGTCTTCAGGTAAGTTCCTCAAGCATTGTGTAACTGAATTCCTGCGTAGCCTGAGATGATCTGCCACCGGCTGTGCTGCTGCTGCTGCTGCTCAGTCGCTTCAGTCATGTCCGACTCTGTGCGACCCCATAGACAGCAGCCCACCGGGCTCCCCCGTCCCTGGGATTCTCCAGGCAGGAACACTGGAGTGGGTTGCCATTTCCTTCTTCAATGCATGAAAGTGAAGTCGCTCAGTCGTGTCCGACTCTTTGTGACCCCATGGACTATAGCCCACCAGGCTCCTGCATCCAAGGGATTTTCCAGGCAAGGATACTGGAGTGGGTTGCCATTTCCTTCTCCAATGCATGAAATTGAAAAGTGAAAGTGAAGTCGCTCAGTCGTGTCCTCCTCTTAGCGACCCCATGGACTGCAGCCCACCAGGCTCCTCCATCCATGGGATTTGCCGGGCAAGAGTTCTGGAGTGGGGTGCCATTGCCTTCGCCACCGGGTGTAGTTTGGCCTAACGGGACCTGACACTTTTAAAATCTTTCAGCCAGTTAATAGCTGTGACCTCAGAGTAGTTACTTTACAACTCTAGGCCTCCGTTTCCCACTTGAGAAGAAGTAGTATAGTATGTTCCCTTTTGCTTTTTCACCTCATGACATAATTGTTCTTGGCAAGGAATCTAGATATACCTAAGATAAAAATATCTATAACTTTAAAATATTGTCATTGTTCAGTTGCTCAGTCGTGTCCAACTCTTTGCGACCCCATGGACTGCAGCACACCAGGCCTCCCTGTCCATCACCATCTCCTGGAGCTTGCTCAAACTCATGTCCATTGAGTTGAGTCAGTGATGCCATCCAATCATCTCATCCTCTGTTGTCCCCTTCTCCTCCTGGCTTCAGTCTTTCCCAGCATCAGGGTCTTTTCTAATGAGTCAGTTCTTCACATCAGGTGGCCAAAGCACTGGAGCTTCAGCTTCAGCATCAGTCCTTCCAGTGAATATTTAGGATTAATTTCCTGTAGGATTGACTGATTTGGTCTCCTTGCTGTCCAAGGGACTGGTTATTATCTTTGTTTTTACCTCACTCTTTCACTGCCAATGTCCCTTTTTAACTTAAATTACTATTTCTTCCAGTATACTTTTGAAAATTGCAAAGGCAATATATTGAGCATTGAGAAGTGTTACATAGCTCTTTTAAGCATCAGAAGCCCAACTAGCATATGATATTTTTTCTTCTGTAGAAAGTATTTGTATGTGCCATATGACCATTAGAGCATTTGATTCAAAGCATGTATTTCTAAAGGCAGTGGAAAAATCTCTTTTCCTCCCATGCTTTGTCAAGTTGAGATATTTAAGCTTTGCATACCCATAATACAAATTTAAAACCTGTATACAGAAAGTTTCTAATAGTTGCATCTGAACAGGTGAAGTTTTAAAATTTCAGAGGTTAAAGTGCTAAGATTCACCATCCAGAGGAAAAGCAATACTTAGAAATGATAGTGAACAGACTTAAAATAAGAGACTTTCACCAACACCTGAGTGGTTATTAATCCTAGAGCATAGGAATTTCCTGGAGAAGGAAATGGCAACCCACTCCAGTACTCTTGCCTGGAAAATTCCATGGATGGAGGAGCCTGGTAGGCTACAGTCCATGGGGTTGCAAAGAGTCAGACACGATTGAGCGACATCACTTTCTTTCTTTCTATAGTTCCTTTTGAAGAAGGAAATGGCAACCCACTCAAGTGTTCTTGCCTGGAGAATCCAATGGACAGAGGGGCCTTGTGGGCTGCAGTCTATGGGGTTGCAAAGAGTTGGACATGACTAAGCAACGAACACATACACACACATAGGAATTTCCCAAATAAACATTGATCTCTACTGAGCTGTATAGGTTCTACCAGTTAATACAAAATTATTTTTAAAATTTACAAGAAAACTATTTTCCAGATTTACAGAATTCAGGGATCCTGTTCTGGTTCTCTACATAGATAGAATGCTTTGTGCAATGCCTTGCACAACAAAAGTAGTATTTCCATTTACTGACAGTCTCTAATGAGAACATAGGTTATTTTTAAATCTACCAGACATGCCTGAAAATAAGATGGGCTTCATGGAAGACATACATCTTTTATGACCTAGTCTAAGAAGTCACTTCTGCCACGCTTAATTGGTCAAAACAGTTATAAGTCACCTGCATGTAAGGTGAAGAAATATAGACTTCAAATCTAACTCCAGTGTAGATGAGTGTCAAAGAATTTTGCAGCCATATTTAAAACCACCACAATAATCTGTGACATATACACAAATGGAAACCCTGTGCAGCTGGAAAAGAAATGAGGAAGTCCTACATACCTTTATGGAAAGATTGCCAGGATATAAAATAAAATGAAAAACGTCAGATGAAGAATGATGAAGGCCTTTTTTTTTTTTAACAAAAATGGAGAAATGAGAATATGTGTGTGTGTGTGTATTAATATTACCTGTACTAGGCTTAAGAAACACTGAAAGGACTTTAAAAAAATGATTTACCTGGAAATCTTTGAAGTGGGCCATGATAAATTAGCACAGAAATTGGAGTAACACTTCTAAGTATACATTTTTTGCATGAATATTGATTTTTGGGTCATGAAAATGTGTTACTTATAAAAATTTAATGTATTAGAAAGCACTTTGGCCACATCGTGTTATTGATTCTTGTAGATTTTATCCTTGACTGGGACCCTGAGTACTTTGGCATGTGCTATTTTTTAGACCCTATCCCTACCCCTCTGTACTGGCCCCTGGAGCAGAACCTTGCATTTCTTTGTGCTTGATTTAGTCCATTGCTCCAACTGGTCAAGACTTTAATAGGAAGGACCCTGTTTTCACATGGGGATTGTGCAGATGCACATGTATCACTATGTGTGTGTTTTTCCTAAGACCACACTCACTGCTTCACACCAGTGTCATTTATTAGCCACTTCTAGTCTACTCTAGACAAAGATTGACTTTTTGCTTACTGTGGGTAGGTTAGTAGGAAAGGGATTTTGGAAAATGAAGCGTTCAAATTCTATCCATTCATCAAAGTCCTTTCTTTCTGTGTAATCCTTTCTAATCTCTTTTACTGGACAACATTTGTTCCCAAACCAATATCTCTCAACGTTTCTACTATATATTTTAAAACTTATTTGTGTGCATGACCTTATCGAGGAATACAAGGAGGGAGACAGGATTCTTAGATCTTTCATCTCTGCGTTATACATAGTCCCTTGCACTTGATCTTATATTTCTAGGCATTAAACAAGTTATCAGTTGTATGAATGAAAGGATGAGAAAACAAAGAAGGATGCTGCTGGTGATTTTGAAGTCACTCAGGGAGTGAAGGTTTTATAAGGAGCTGGAAGAACATGAGAACAAAAGGTGGATAGGAGCTCCACCATTGTACTTCCAGCTGGCTACAATGAGGAACTCCCCACACTTAATGGATTAACTTTTGGATTTTTTTTAGTGGCTTCTCAGTTTTTATATTTTAATAGAAATGGAAAAGTGGGAGTAGTAACGTTTTATTTTCTTGGGCTCCAAAATCAATTTGGACGGTGACTGCAGCCATGAAATTAAAAGATACTTGCTCCTTGGAAGGAAAGTTACAACAAACCTAGACAACATATTAGAAAGCAGAGACATCACTTTGCTGATAATAGTCTGTAGAGTCAAAGCTATGGTTTTTCCAGTAGTCATGTACTGATGTGAGAGTTGGACCACAAAGAAGGCTGAGTACCAGAGGATGGATGCTTTTGAATTGTGGTGCTGGAGAAGACTCTTGAGAGTCCCTAGGACAGGAAAGAGATTAGACCAGGTAATGCTGAAGGAAATCAACCCTGAATACTCATTGGAAGGGCTGATGCTGAAGCTGAAGCTTTAATACTTTGGCTGCCTGATGCAAAGAGATGACATGTTGGAAAAGATCTTCATTCTGGGAAAGACTGAGGGCAGGAGGATAAGGGTGTGACAGGATGAGATGGTTGGATGGCATCACCAACTTAAAGGACATGAGTTTGAGCAAATTTCAGGAGATAGTGAAGGACAGAGAAGTCTAGCATGCTGCAGTTCACAGAGTCACAAAGAGTCGGACAAGACTTAGTGACTGAACAACAACAACAACTTTTGTCTATAATCTATTAATCTTTAGCCCTTTTTTTTTTTAATGAGTGCAATATTTCAAAATGTAAAACTATTGAGTGTAATATTATCCTTCATCTATCGTATCATCTAATTTCATCAGAGCTTAACATTATGCTGTGCTGTTTCATGTGTTTAAGCAAATAACACATCACAAATCCAGTTGAGCTTGTTCCCTTCCACACACTGAGTTGATCTCCCCATATTTTCTCATCTAAAATGTTTTAAAGCAAATTTTGGGATCAGTTATATTTCAGATCAGATCAGATCAGATCAGTCACTCAGTCGTGTCCGACTCTTTGCGACCCCATGAATCACAGCACACCAGGCCTCCCTGTCCATCACCAACTCCCGGAGTTCACTGAGACTCATGTCCATCGA
>NW_011488621.1:2044313-2045561 GCF_000754665.1 Bison bison bison
CTGGAGTTTCAGCTTCAGCATCATTCCTTCCAAAGAAATCCCAGGGCTGATCTCCTTCAGAATGGACTGGCTGGATCTCCTTGCAGTCCAAGGGACTCTCAAGAGTCTTCTCCAACACCACACTTCAAAAGCATCAATTCTTCGGTGCTCAGCCTTCTTCACAGTCCAACTTTCACATCCACATATGACCACTGGAAAAACCATAGCCTTGACTAGACGGACCTTTGTTCACAAAGTAATGTCTCTGCTTTTGAATATGCTATCTGGGTTGGTTATAACTTTCCTTCCAAGGAGTAAGCAGCTTTTAATTTCATGGCTGCAGTCACCATCTGCACTGATTTTGGAGTCCAGAAAAATAAAGTCTGACACTGTTTCCACTGTTTCCCCATCTATTTCCCATGAAGTGTTGGGACTGGATGCCATGATCTTCGTTTTCTGAATGTTGAGCTTTAAGCCAACTTTTTCACTCTCCACTTTCACTTTCATCAAGAGGCTTTTGAGTTCCTCTTCACTTTCTGCCATAAGGGTGGTGTCATCTGCATATCATGTATTTTAAAGCTGTGACTCATGAATACTTGTGACCTGCAAGTTGTCATTTACCGTGTATACCCAGTTGTATTCAAAGGAGTGGCTGGCTTTCTCTCAGAAAATGAGCACAATCTGTGACAGAGAAAATGAGCTGTCTAGGAAGAGTGACAGGGGAGGAATTTGTTTTCTCCTCATGCTGTAGGAGAAGTGTCTAAATTTCTAGGCAAGTGTTTTTTTGCCTTGGAAATTATTTTTCTGTACTAAAAAAGAGTCTCTATTTTTCTTGAAACACATACTTTCTTGGAAGCAATATTGTAAACAACAAGTTAAGAATGGAGCCATGCATACAAACAGTATGATTTCACATATATAGGGTCAGAAAAAATTCCTTTTTTCAATAAAAATAAGTGTAGTAGTTGATGAAATGAGAGAAGAATATGTAATTGATTAGCTCTCAATACTTGAAGGAAGCACTAGTGCCACTGATGAAAGGCACTAGAATGAGATAAAAACATTGCTTAATGAGACATAGATGGAGCAGAAGCTTTTGTCATCCAGGAATTGGTCATTGGCAGATCGTTGGGCATTTCATGCCAGTATCTCCAGTTATATAGCAGTATTTTAGAAAAGGCAGAGGAACCAGAGATCAAATTGCCAACATCTGCTGGATCATCAAAAAAGCAAGAGAGTTCCAGAAAAACATCTATTTCTGCTTTATTG
>NW_011488621.1:2046024-2050555 GCF_000754665.1 Bison bison bison
CCATCACTTCATGGGAAATGGATGGGGAAACAGTGGAAACAGTGTCAGACTATTTTTTTTTTTTTTTTTGCAGCCATGGCATTAGAAGACGCTTACTCCTTGGAAGGAAAGTTGTAGCATATTAAAATGCAGAGACATTACTTTGTAAACAAAGGTCCGTCTAGTCAAGGCTATGGTTTTTCCAGTGGTCATGTATGAATGTGAGAGTTGGACTATAAAGAAAGCTGAGCGCCAAAGAATTGATGCTTTTGAACTGTGGTGTTGGAGAAGACTCTTGAGAGTCCCTTGGACTGCAAGGAGATCCAACCAGTCCATCCTAAAGGAGATCAGTCCTGGGTGTTCATTGGAAGGACTGATGCTAAAGCTGAAACTCCAATACTTTGGCCAGCTGATGCAAAGAGTTGACTCATTTGAAAAGACCCTGATGCTGGGAGGGACTTGGGGCAGGAGGATAAGGGGACGACAGAGGATGAGATGGCTGGATGGTATCACTGATTCGATAGACATGAGTATGAGTAAACTCTGGGAGTTGGTGATGGACAGGGAGGCCTGGCTTGCTGTGATTCATGGGGTCACAAAGAATCAGACACGACTGAGCGACTGAACTGAATACCTTTCCTGCTCAAACTCTTCCAAAAAATTACAGATGGAAGAAAACTCCGAACTCATTCTATGAGGCCACCGTCACTCTGATAGCAAAACCAGATAAAGACATCAAAAAAAATAAACTTATAAGCTAGTATCACTGATGAACATAGATGTAAGAATCCTGAACAAAATTCTAGCAAACAGAATTTAACAACATATGAAAGGATCATCCAGCATGATCAAGTGGGGTTATTCCCAAGGATGCAAGGATTTTCAATATACCCAAGTCAATCAATGTGATACTCCATATTAACAAACTGAAAGACAAAAACCATATGATCATCTCAATAGATGAAGAGAAACTTTCAACAAAATTCAATACTCATTTGTGATTAAAAAAAAAAAAACCCCTCTAGAAAATCAACATAGAAGCAATTACCTCAATATAATAAAGGCCATATACAACAAACCCACTGCAAACATTGTTCTCGGTGGTTACATACTGAAATCATTTCCTCTAAGATCAGGAACAGGACAAAGTTTCACACTTTCACCACTGTTATTCCACATAGTTTTGAAAGTCCTAGCCACAGCAATCAGAGAAGAAAAAGAAATAAAAGAAATTCAGATTGGAGAAGAAAAATATAACTGTCACTGTTTGCAGCTAACATGATACTATACATGCTGCTGCTGCTGGTGCTAAGTCGCTTCAGTCGTGTCCGACCCTCAGCGACCCCATGGACTGCAGCCCACCAGGCTCTTCCGCCCATGGGACTTTTCAGGCAAGAGTACTGGAGTGGGGTGCCATTGCCTTCTCCAGGATACTATACATAGAAAACCCAAAAAAGGCCACCAGAAAATTCCTAGAACAAATCAATGAATACAGCAAAGGCTCAGGATATAAAATTAATACACAAAAACCCCTTGTAATCTTAAACACTAACATTGAAAAATAAGAAAGGGAAAGTAAAGAAAGAATCCCATTCATCATTGTAACAAAAAGAATAAAATATCTCGGAGTAAACCTACATAAAGTAACAAAAGACCTGTATGCAGAAAACTATAAGACACTGATAAATAAAATATAACATGAACAGATGGAGAGATATAATATGTTCTTAGGTTGGAAGAAGCAATATTGTGAAAATGACTATACTGCCTAAAGCAATCAGCATATTCAATGCAATCTTTATCAAATTATCAATGGTGTTTTCATATAACTAGAACAAAAACATTTTACAATTTGTGTGGAATCACAAAAGACCCCAAATAGCCAAAGCAATCTTTCTGAAAGAAAAACAGATTGGAGAAATCAGCCTGACTTCAGACTCTACTACAAAGCTACAGTCATCAAGACAGTATGGTATTGGCACAAAAACAGAAATATGGACCAATGGAAAAATATATATAACCTAGAGATAAACCCACACATATGTGTGTACCTTATCTTTGAGAAAGAATGCAAGAATATACAGTGGAGAAAAGCTAGCCTCTTCAACAAGTGGCACTGGGAAAACTGGAGAGCTACATGTAAAACAATGAAATTAGAATACTTCCTAACACCATATGCAAATAATAAACTCAGACTGGATTAACAACTTAAATGTAATACCATAAAGTATAAAACCTGGGTTCAATACCTGGGCCAGAGAGATCCCCTGGAGAAGGAAATGGTAACCCAGTCCAGTATTCTTGCCTGGGAAATCCTAGACAGAGGAACCTGGCAGACTACAGTCTATGGGGTTGCAAGAGTTGGACACGACTGAGCAACTAAACCATCACTTGAAGCTCTTAGAAGAAAACACGGGTGTTTGAAAAGACCCTGATGCTGGGAAAGATTGAAGGCTGGAGGAGAAGGGGATTACAGAGGATGAGATGGTTGGATGGCATCACAGACTCAATGGACATGAGTCTGAGTAAACTCCAGGAGTTGGTGATGGACAGGGAGGCCTGGCCTGCTGCAGTCCACGGGGTCGAAAAGAGTTAGACAGGACTGAGCAACTGAACTGAACTGATACTCTTTGACATAAATCACAGCAGGATCCTATCTGACCCACCTCCTAGAGTAGTGGAAACAATAGCAAAGATAAACAAATGGGACCTAATTATACTTAAAAGCTTTTGCACAGCAAAGGAGACTATAAATAAGGTGAAAACACAACCTTCAGATTGGGAGAAAATAATTGTAAACAAAGCCACTGGCAATGGATTAATCCCCCAAATATATACAAAATATACATGCATGCAGCTCAATATCAGAAAAACAAATAATTCAATAAAAAAATTGACAGAAGACCTACAGACATTTCTCCATGGAAGACATACAGAGGGCCAATAAACACATGAAATGATGTGCAAGATCACTCATTAGTAGAGAAATGCAAGTCAAAACTAAAATGAGGTATCATCTGACACCAATCAGAATGACCATCATTAAAAATTCTACAAATAAATGCTGGAGAAGATGTGGAGAAAAGGGAATCCTCCTGCACTGTTGGTGGAAATACAAACTTATATGGCCATTGTGGAGAACAGTATGGAGATTCCATAAAAAACTTAAGAATAAATCTACCATATCACCAAGCAATCCTACTACTGTACATATACCCTGAGAAAACCACAATTCAAAAAGGCACATGTGCCCCAGTATTCATTTCAGCACTATTTACAAGAGCCAGGACATGGAATCAACCTAGATGTCCATCAACAGATGAATGGATGAAGAGGATTGAAATATTGCTCAACCATCAGTTCAGTTCAGTTCAGTCACTCAGTCGTGTCCAGCTCTTTGTGACCCCATGAATCACAGCATGCCAGGCCTCCCTGTCCATCACCAGCTCCCGGAGTTCACCCAAACTCATCTCCATCGAGTCGCTGATGCCATCCAGCCATCTCATCCTCTGTAATCCCCTTATCCTCCTGCCCCCAATCCCTCCCAGCATCAGGGTCTTTTCAAATGAGTCAACTCTTTGAATCAGCTGACCAAAGTATTGGAGTTTCAGCTTTAGCATCAGTCCTTCCAATGAACACCCAGGACTGATCTCCTTTAGGATGGACTGGTTGGATCTCCTTGCAGTCCAAGGGACTCTCAAGAGTCTTCTCCAACACCACAGTTCAAAAGCATCAATTCTTTGGTGCTCACCTTTCTTCACAGTCCAACTCTCACATCCATACATGACTACTGGAAGAACCATAGCCTTGACTAGATGGACCTTTGCTGGCAAAAAAATGAAACAAATTTGAGTCTGTTGTAGAGAGGTGGATGAACCTAGGGTGAAATGAAACAAATAACGTATAATAAAACATATATATGGAATCTAGAAATAGAGTACTGTTGAACCTATTTGCATGCAAGAAGTGGAGACACGGATGTAGAGAATGATCTTGTGGCAAGGAAAGCAGAGGATGGGGCAAATTGGGAAAATAGCGTTGACATATATACACGATCATGCGTGAAACAGATGGCTAATGAGAAGCTGCTGTATGATGCAGGGAGCCCGGTCTGGAGCTGGGACAGACAGAGGGTGTGTATATATATATATATCAGATCAGATCAGTCGCTCAATCGTGTCCGACTCTTTGCAATCCCATGAACTGCAGCACGCCAGGCCTCCATGTCCATCACCAACTCACGGAGTTCACCCAAACTCATGTCCATGGAGTCGGTGATGCCATCCAGCCATCTCATCCTCCGTCGTCCCCTTCTCCTCCTGCTCCCAATCCCTCCCAGCATCAGAGTCTTTTCCAATGAGTCAACTCTTCGCATGAGGTGGCCAAAGTACTGGAGTTTCAGCTTTAGCATCATCCCTTCCAAAGAAATCCCAGGGCTGATCTCCTTCAGAATGGACTGGTTGGATCTCCTTGCAGTCCAAGGGACTCTCAAGAGTCTTCTCCAACACCACAGTTCAAAAGCATCAATTCTTTGGTGCTCACCTTTCTTCAC
>NW_011488621.1:2050655-2051047 GCF_000754665.1 Bison bison bison
AGCCCCAAAAAATAAAGTCTGACACTGTTTCACTGTTTCCCCATCTATTTCCCATGAAGTGATGGGACTGGATGCCATGATCTTCGTTTACTGAACGTTGAGCTTTAAGCCAACTTTTTCACTCTCCACTTTCACTTTCATCAAGAGGCTTTTGAGTTCCTCTTCACTTTCTGCCATAAGGGTGATGTCATCTGCATATCTGAAGTTATTGATACTTCTTCTGGCAATCTTGATTCCAGCTTGTGTTTCTTCCAGCCCAGCGTTTCTCATGATGTGCTCTGCATATAAGTTAAATAAGCAGGGTGACAATATACAGCCTTGATGTACTCCTTTTCCTATTTGGAACCAGTCTGTGGCTTATACATGGTTTTTTTTTTTTTTTTTTTTTTTTG
>NW_011488621.1:2051392-2056567 GCF_000754665.1 Bison bison bison
TGCATATAAGTTAAATAAGCAGGGTGACAATATACAGCCTTGATGTACTCCTTTTCCTATTTGGAACCAGTCTGTGGTTCCATGTCCAGTTCTAACTGTTGCTTCCTGACCTGCATACAGGTTTCTCAAGAGGCAGGTCAGGTGGTCTGGTATTCCCATCTCTTTCAGAATGGTCCACAGTTTACTGTGATCCACACAGAGGCTTTAGCATAGTCAATAAAGCAGAAATAGATGTTTTTCTGGAAGTCTCTCGCTTTTTCCATGATCCATCGGATGTTGGCAATTTGATCTCTGGTTCCTCTGCCTTTTCCAAAACCAGCTTGAACATCAGGAAGTTCACGGTTCACATACTGGTGAAGCCTGGCTTGGAGAATTTTGAGCATTTATATATATATAATTATGACTGATTTTCATTGTTGTATAGCGGGAACCAACACAATGTTGTAAAGCAATTTTCCTCCAATTAAAAAATAAATTAAAACAATAAAATTTAGTAATTTCGTGGAACATAATTGAAACATGACTTCCAAGAGGGACCAACCAGCTGGTGCTGATGTCTCTGAGCTCTGGAGAAAGATTTTATATACCTGGGGAATGTGCTGCGAGTCCCTTCTTTTTTCTTTAACCTTGCAGTTTCTGTTTTATCACCTGTATTAACAGAATATAACCTGCAGACAACTGGCAAAGAAAAAATGTGGTTTGCAGAGTTTTAGTTCCAGTATGACAAAGTGTAGAATGTGAATTTGGAGCTGAGAGTTGATAACCTAATAGCTAGCTCATTTACCTTGCAAACTGGCTTTAGCCAGATGGATCCTTCTGAGAGAATGGATCCTTCTAGAAGAACCAAGGAGTCTCTTGGAATAATCTTATTCCTTTGGTTTCAGAGAGGGTAGGAACAGAAGGTGGTCTTCCTTTCTTTGTGTTGAGCTGGACTGGAGACATTTTATACAGAAAGTACGTATTCCATAGCACCTGGGTGCACCCTGTCCCTATCTCTACTCTTTACAAAGATCCTATGAGGAGATAAAGCCAGAGTTTTCCTTACTGGCTGGTTCTTTATACTTTTCTTGCTCATCTTATAATCATAGTGTTATAAAATATCTCTTAATCTGACGTTACTTTTCAATTCCGATACAATATCTTTGTCAAGAGCCTGAACTACTGCATATAAAAAGTATATTAGTGAAGTAAGTGAATTAAACTGGACAATATTGTCATTGCAGAGATTTATAAAGGGATAACTGAGGTAATAAAGACCAGAGTTCTACAGCAAAACATTTTCAACCTTTAAAATGCTGTATCTGGGTACATCTGGTAAAAAATGAAGTAGGGATTATTTTACCAGAATGACTTAGCTGGAAAGAGGGACTTTTTTGGCATGAAGTAGATACGTTTCAGGTCATTGTCTATGATGGGAAAGTGTAATTTGATCACTTTGGGTTTACAGAATAATAATGGCTCTTTTTGAGTGCTTTAAGGAAGACCATTATGTGTGCCTTGTGGTCTATATTATTTTATCGAGTCTGTTTTTCTATGAAATTTTTATCATGAACTAATTGTTTATTCATATCATATTCTAATCTTCATTTTCCCTGAGTATTCTTTCTTATCCCCAAATCCCCTTTAACTAGTCCTTACGTCTTTTCCATATATTAAATCATTATTCATTAAGAGAGGTAGCTTTCATCATAGAGAGACCTCTAGGGAAGAGTCAGCTCTTGGTTTTGCTGAAGTGCTGTATAAAAGTCTATCCAAAAGGTAGAATTTTAGGGCTTCAGTTTTATCTTCCATAAAATGAATAAATTAGGCTATGTATTAGACTAAGATTGCATAAATTTCTAACATTGTATAATTCTGGAACTTTGTAGGGGGTGGTTTCAGGTTTGAAGACTACTGCTCTAATAAATACTGTTCATATGGAGGAAAAAGATTTTTCACATAGACAACCTCCATAGAAAAAAATGATCATTGTTTAAATAACAAGTAAGACTCTTCCAAAATGAAGAACTTTTGTGTCTCTTAATATCCAACGATCCCACATTCTGAAATTGCCATGGACTTTTTATCCAGGGCAAACATTTAAAATAGATATAATAGTGGTGATCTGTTGGCTGCTTTAAAGTGAAAGGAAATAAAATGAACAATCTAAGTTGCTAATTACTGCAGGTTTACAGACTGTGACACAAATTTCTAGAATCACAAGTCCTTTTCAAGAGGAGTTGTAGTTGTAGGTGAAGGTTTCCTTAAGATAAAAGTACAAGATATATCTCTAAATCAGTTTAGGGCTGAAATAATGGACAGAAAATTGAATCGGTAGGCCTGAAAGCACTGTTTAGTGGAGCAATTAGGCTGTAACATCTGTCATTCTATTGATCTCTTGGGTTGATTGTACTTATATGGTGGACCAGGCCAGTGTCTCCTAATCCCCTGCCTGTCTCTGCATGTTTTGGAGAGGTTAGTCTACATGTAGGAGAAAGCCTTTTTCACAGTCAAGCTGTGCTCCGGTGCTAGGATCCCAGCTCCTCTTTAAGGAGAGTGGTGGTAATATACTTAGTGTCACTTTCCCAAGAGAAATAGATGAGTCCATTAAATTTCAGTGATTCACTTATTCACCCACCATTCATTCCATAAATGTGTAGTGAGCTTCTGCCATAGACCAGTCACTATGACAAGCACTGAATCTGACCTGAGCAAGTCAGATATGGCCCTAGCCTCATGGAGGCTTTAGTCTCTCCCATAAGTCCCATTACACTTCTCATCCTCACTCATTCTTTATACACTCCTTCAATTTCCCAAACCTCCAGAAGGTTTGAGCGTATTTTTGTCATTGAAAGTTTTTCTTTTTTTACAGGGTAAAAATTATGTAGTGCAAATCTTAAAGGAAAAGTTCACAGGATTTTGTTGGTTCTGATAGACTTCAAATGCTTCAGAAGATCAACCATTGAACTCTTTAGGAGATTCCATTGAGCAAAACTTTTGCCTGTTGAAATGGATGGATTTTACCATCCTTATTTGTGGCTTTAATATGTGGCCTTTCCCCCTCATCCTCAAGGCAAAAGAAGAAGCTTTTATTAATAATGGTATTGCTAATATTATTAAAACAATATTTATTGTTGCATACCAGGCAGTGTGTCTTGAATTTCTACTAAGGTGTGTATTCTATTTGCCGGGACAATACTTTCTTTATCGAGTTCTGATAAAGTAATCTGCAAATTGCAAGGGCTCAAATGTACTGCTAACACATTGATCCTTTAACCCATTTTTTTCTTCTTCATTAATACATTACAGGTCACTGTGTATGAGCCTTAAATTCTTCCAAGGATTTAAAACTATTTTTATAATTTAGATATCTATAGCTTCTTTTTAAGTTCAGTGTTTGGCAGAATTCTGGTATAAGCCTCCCAGAGATGTGTGCATATTATCATTTCCAATGTGGCCTCTTTCAGAGCCTTGGCTGCTGCAGAAATTTGGCTTATTATGAATATTTGAATGAATATCACTTGTTGCTAATCCTTTTTAAGTCTAAAAATATCTCCATGATGTACCCCAAGCATGCCAGGTGGTAAGATGTGGTATTTTGAACATACCATAATGTGCTGTTCTCTAACTCAGTTCTATCAGCTCAAAGTATCACAGAGTTCAGAATCTAATCCAGTGGATAGAAAAATCTCTATTTCAAAAATATCTCCTTTCATGATTAGCTACAGTGATTGTACTTTATAGTGTCACAGAAGCCTCTGAACGTATCAGTTCTCTTTACCGGGGATTCGATCATGTATTGAGGTGTAGCCTTTTCTAGGTGGCCTGTGACAAGACTTTGCCTTGAAAGGGCCTCCTATGCCTGCAGTTAAAATAGCCACACAATGAGGTTAGGCAAGTCCCCTTTAGAAATTCCATCCTGGTATAGTATATTTAATTTCCTTTCCTCTGACTTTTGTAACAAATAATACTTCTGGTTGAGGAACACAATTCTGAAGTTGGGCTTCTACCCTTTACCCAACTTAAGGACTCTGAAAAAACAGTGTGTCTGTGTGTGTACATGTATGTTTGTGTGTGTGTGCTTGTGTATCTTTGTATTCTGGGAATTTTCAAACACACACAAAGTAGTAAGAACAAAATATCTTCTGTGTCTTTATATTCATAAATATCATCATTTTGCTGCTTTTGTTTCATCTATTAAACCATTTTTTTCTTGCAGCATTTCTACTAAATCCCAAGTAACATATTTTTACCCATAAATACGTTGAAGCATTTCCTAGAATTTTAATGTTAGGTGAAAGTTTGAGACAAAAATTGTTGAATTTATTTCATTCTTGTTTTTGTCTGAAACTAGCATAGTTCCATTAAATTAGAACATGTTCCTTGTTGATAAGTTTAGTTTTCCTAAGTTCATTTTTATCTCTTCTTGACCGCCACCAAACCCGTTTTGTTTTTGTCATACTCAGCAGTTATTACACTGGTTCTAGTATAAACAGAGCTCAGCAACTACACAATTTATGCATATGTATAAGTGATTTAGAAACTCTGTCCTCATTGACTATTTCTGTTTCATAGGAGTCAGATCATTAGTGTAAGATTTTTTACTTTAGACATAAATCATCACTTTCCTATTATAAACTCTAGGCATTTGCACATGGGAATGGAGTGGATGGTTTGAGTATAGGCTAATAAAAGGTGTGAACCCAGGTAAGTGTGATTTGGATTTTAGGAGTTAGGAATTATTCTACTTTATGATATAGTTCTATGTGTGTTTCTGTTCTGAAACTATATAATGTTGGCCAGCTTTAAAAACATAAAGAACCGGAGATATTTATTAATAGTTTCCTGCTTTACTTCTATTGCTCATATGCTCAAATCAGTCGTAATAGCTCTGAGACGCTGATTCGGTGGCTACTGTCTTTTCAGCGGAACTCCCGCCTCCGTATACAGCCATTGTCAGCCCAGATGCCAGCGGAATCCCAGTCATAAACTGCCGTGTGTGCCAGTCTCTCATCAATTTGGATGGCAAGCTTCACCAGCATGTGGTTAAGTGCACAGTTTGCAATGAAGCTACGGTAAGTGGGGATTTTCATTAATAAAGCCCAAATTATTATTTAAAACCTTCTCCCTAAAAAAGTGTGTCAGTAATGTTACTTAAAAGTAGATGTGGGCTGGATACACAGATGGCCATTTTTT
>NW_011488621.1:2056667-2072590 GCF_000754665.1 Bison bison bison
TGGCCCTTTTTTTTTTTTTTTTTAATGTTTCTTTCTTCTCTCTGGCTGTTTCTCTTTTATCATACAAGGATGCCTCCAGTGTTTAAAGCTAACTCCATTATGAAAATTTCATGAGGAATTATTTAAATGTAATGCCATTTGGCTCTTTATTTTCAAAAATGAGGCTGAATGTGAACAATCGTTTATAATTATCTTCAGTGTTATCCACATCGGAACCGAATCTATTCTGGTTTTTACCAAAATGAAATATACTGAAGTTCCTATAAATGTGGACTTTGTACTTCTTATGTGGAAAATTATTTAAACTTGTTTACACCTGTAGGATATATAGTTTTTTCTGGGACTTCGTGACTATGAGTTTGTTACTGACATTTGTGTTGAAGTGCTTATTAACAGCTTGTGTATTATTCCATTTTTGATATTAATTTAGTGAAATATTTAAAAAAATTTAAGGGCATTTTTTTTTTCCTGAACTTTGGGAAGAGCAACTAAATTTTAAGTAAGATTTTTAAGATTTTAAGTAATAAACTGGTTAAGTGTATACTGGTTAAATATATTTCTGCTTTCATGGTTAGGCTTTAGTTTAAAATTTTCAATCTCTCAAAATTTGAAATTAATTAATAATTTTATTTTTGGCATTTGCATTTTTTTCTCCTTAGAAAAAGTCTTTAAAAAGTCAACCAATGATTATTGTGTCTCTAAGAACCATAAAAGATGAATATGGAGGACTTTATATGTTTTATGGAAAAGTCATAAGATAAAACCTTCAGTCATGAAGCAATATATTTCATTTTTATAAGGGATATCATTTAGGGAACTTTATTTTATAAATAAATCATACCTACAAAACTAGCTATTTTCTTTTTCAGTTGAACACTTAAATGTACGTACATGCTAAGTCACTTCATTTGTGTCTGACTCTTTCCAGAGGAGCCTGTGGACTGTTGCCTGCCAGGCTTCTCTGTCCATGGGATTCTCCAGGCAAGAATACTGGAGTGGGTTGCCATGCCCTCCTCCAGGGGATCTCCCCAAGCCAGGGTTTGAACCCGCATCTCTTACCTCTCCTGCATTGGCAGGCAGGCTCTTTATCATTAGTGCTACCTGGGAAGCCTGAGAGCGTTCCTTAAAGTGTTGGGTTCTCTTTTTCCACCTTATTTTCCTCCCTTGTAATATTACTAATTCCATACAAGGCAATCTAATTAAATATTATTCATTTTCTCTAGAATATTCACAATTATTTACGTTTCTTTATTTATTAGGGGTAGTAATCATGTAAAGTGTTAGTTGCTCAGTCGTGTCCAGCTCTTTGCCACCTGAAGGACTATAGCCCACCAGGCTCTTCTGTCCACAAAATACTCCAGGCAAGAATATTGGGAGTGGGCTGCCATTCCCTTCTCCAGGGGATCTTCCCAACCCAAGGATCAAACCCGGGTCTACCTGCATTGCAGGCAGATCCTTTACCATCTTAATGGGAGAAAGCAAAGAAGAATTAAAGAACATCTTGATGAAAATGAAAGAGGAGAGTGAGAAAGATGGCTTAAAACTCACCATTCAAAAAACTAAGATCATGGCATCTGGTCCCATCACTTCATGGCAAATAGATGGGGGGAAATGGAAACAGTGACAGACTTGATTTTCTTGGGCTCCAAAGTGACACTGGATGGTGACTGCAGCCATGAAATTAAGACACTTGCTCCTTGGAAGAAAAATTATGAGAAACCTAGACAGCATATTTTAAAAAGCAGACACATCACTTTGCCTACAAAGATTCCTCTAGTCAAAGCTATGGGTTTTCCAGTATCCATGTAAAGAGGTGAGAGTTGGACCATAAAGAAGTCTTGGTGCTTTTGAACTGTGGTGCTAGAGAAGACTCTTGAGAGTCCCTTGGACAGCAAGGGGATCAAACCAGTCAATCCTAAAGGAAATCAGTTCTGAATTTTCATTGGAAGGACTGATGCTAAAGCCTAAACTCCAATACTTTGGCCACCTGATGCTAAGAGCTGACTCATTGGGAAAGACCCTGATGCTGGGAAAGATTGAAGGTAGGAGGAGAAGGGGATGACAGAGGAGGAGATGGTTGGATGGCATCATTGACTTGATGGACGTGAGTTTGAGCAAACTCTGGGAGATAGTAAAAGACAGGGAAGCCTGGCGTGCTGCAGTCCAAGCAGTCACAGTCAGTCAGACATATCTGAGTGACTGAACAACAACCGATCATATAAAAATTCCAGCCCAGTTTTCTTTATGTCCTGCTGCTAAGTCGCTTCAGTCGTGTCCGACTCTGTGCGATCCCATACATGGCAGCCCACCAGGCTCCCCTGTCCCTAGGATTCTCCAGGCAAGAACACTGGAGTGGGTTGCCATTTCCTTCTCCAATGCATGAAAGTGAAGTCGCTCAGTTGTGTCCAACTCTTAGCGACTGCATGGACTGCAGCCCACCAGGCTCCTCCGTCCATGGGATTTTCCAGGCAAGAGTACTGGAGTGGGTTGCCATTGCCTTCTCCGTCTTTATGTCCAGAAGTAGCTTATTATAGCCAAATTTTATTGATCCTGTATGAACTCATCACTTCAGAGAACCGGATTTAGACTGTTGGTTAAATCCACAGTGACACATCTATCAAGGGAATCACTATCTCTGGCAGCTGTAGCCTTATAAAATCTATTTCTTAAAAAATGAAACTTGAAAGTCGAAATTGCTTCTTGATCCATGGACTGCAGAATGGATGTTGTGTTAGCAAGCATGAAAAACAACTTAATTTTATTGTACATCTCCATAAGAGCTCTTGGGTGGCCAGGTGCATTATCAGTAGGAAGTAGTATTTTGAAAGGAATTTTTTTTCCAGCTGTAGGTTTCAACAGTGGACTTAAAATGTTCAATAAACTATTCTGTAAACAGATGTGCTGTTGTCCAGACTTTGTTCTAGTGGCAGTGCAGTTTTAGCATAATTCTTTAAAGGCCCTGGGATTTTCAGAACGGTAAATGAGCGTTGGCTTCGACTTAGTCACCAGCTGCATTAGCCCCTAACAAGAGAGTCAGCCTGTCCTTTGAAGCTTTGAAATCAGGCACTATTTTCTCCTTTTTTTCTATGAAGATCCTGCTGCTGCTGCTGCTGCTAAGTCGCTTCAGTTGTGTCCGACTCTATGCGACCCCACAGACGGCAGCCCACCAGGCTTCCCCGTCCCTGGGATTCTCCAGGCAAGAACACTGGAGTGGGTTGCCATTTCCTTCTCCAATGCATGAAAGTGAAAAGTGAAAGTGAAGATCCTAGATAACATGTTTTTACTATATAGGGAAGAAGAAAATGTTGAAACTATGTTGTTTAGTGTAGCCACTTTCATTAATTAGCTTAGCTAGATCTTCTGAATAGCTTGCTGCAGTTTCTACATCAGAACTTGTTACTTTACCTTGCAATTTTTTTTTTTACTGAAGTATGATTTACAATGTTGTATTAGTTTGAAAGTGAAAGTCACTCAGTTGTGTCTGACTCTTTGCAACCCCATGGACTGTGCAGTCCATGGAATTCTCCAGGCCACAATACTGGAGTGGGTAGCCTTTCCCTTCTCCAGGGGATCTTACCAACCCAGGGGTCAAACCCAGGTCTCCCTAATGGCAGGTGGACTCTTTACCAGCTGAGCCACCAGAGAAGCCCAAAAATACTGGAGTCGGTAGCCTATCCCTTCTCCAGCAGATCTTCCTGATCCAGGCATCAAACCGGGGTCTCCTGCATTGCAGGGGGATTCTTTACCAGCTGAGATACTTCGAAGTGTATAGCAAAGTGATTCATATATATATATATATATACATAAATTTTCATCTTCATTTACCTTATAGGTTATTATAAAATATTGAGTGTATTCTCTGTGCTATACAGTTGGTACTTATTGGTTATCTGTTTTATATATGGTATGTATGTGTATTTAATCCAAAACTCCTAATTTATCCTTCATTCCTCCACCTTTTCCACTTTGATGACCATCAGTTTGTTTTCTACATCTATGGGTCTATTTATATTTTGCATATAACTTCATTTGTATCATTTTTTTCAGACTCCGTGTACAAGCAATAATGTATGATATGGGCCTTTTTTTTTGCCTGACATTTCACTTAGTATGATAATATCTAGGGCCATCCATGTGGCTGCATATGGCATTATTTATTCTTTTTATGGCTGGGTAACATTCCATTGTCAGTCAGTCAGTTGCTCAGTCATGTCCCACCAGGCTCCTCTGTCCATGGAATTCTCTAGGCAAGAATACTGGAGTGGGTTGCCATTGCCTTCTCCAAGGGATCTTCCCAACCCATGGAGAACCCCTGGTTCAATCCAGGATAGAACCCGAATCTCCTGCATTGCAGGGAGATTGTTTACTGTCTGAGCCACCAGGGAAGCTCTGTCAACATGTTTACTTAATGGTAAATATGAATTTAGAGAAATTAATGCAAATTCTGGTTCTTGATTCTTTATATTATATAGCAATATATTCTGGATATTTTATATTGTCAGATTCTATTATAATATAGTTTAATGAATTACAGTTGACTTATTGCTGACTTATACATATTTCTCCCAAGGTTATTTACTTAAAATTTTTAAATCTTAAAAAAAATACATGTTGTAGACTTATAGAAAGCTAGAAAAATAATAGTACATAGTATGGAGAATTCCCATAGGGTAGCTCTTTACCCACATTCTGTAAATATTGATATTTTACAAAGTAGCTTTCTCTCTCCAAATAAATAAATAATTTTTTAAGAACCTTTTAAGGTAATTGTGGACATGGTGCACTTCAAGCCCTAAATATTTTAATGTGAATTTCCTTTAAAAAAAGAGCATTCACTTATATAATTATAGTAAATTATAAAATCAGAAATTAACATTGATATAGTACTGTTATCTAATCTTTTGACTTAATTCATGATTTTTTAAATATTTATTTTTATGTATTTATTTGGCTGTGCTGGGTCTTAGTTGTAGCACACAGGACCTTTAGCTGTGCGTGTGGGATCTAGCTCCCTGGCCAGTTAGCAAATCCCAGCTCTGTGCAGAGTCTTAGCCGTTGGACCGCTGGGAGTATCCTAAGTTAATTCATGTTTGCCCAATTGTTTCAGTGAAAAAAGAAAATCAGATCCAGAAGTCAATTAAAAAATATTTTTAAAATTTAAATACATTTAATATGTTATATAATATATAAATATAAGTATATTTAATACTATTAAAATTATAAAAATATATACAAATTATATATTGCATTTGGTTACTATGTTTCTTTAATCTTCCTTAATCTGAAATTTAGTCTTCTATTGCCTTGACAATTTTGAAGAGCACAGGTAAGATACTCTGTAGAATGTTCCTTGTTCGGGTTTGTCTGAGGCTGTCTCATGATTAGATTCAGCTTATACATCTTTGGCAAGTAGCCACAGGAGTGGTGTTCTGTTCCTCTCTCTGCACCATAGCTTATTTACTTTAACAAGCTTACATCCTTGTAATGAAAGGAGTGTTTTCTTTAGTGTTACTTAGTCTAGCTTTTAAATTTACTGTGAAGAAATACTTGCATTAAGAGCTATAATAAGTCTCAAATTTGTGATAAGCTCCTCTTTCCCTACTATTCTTCTTGAGCTTGCTTTCCTCAGACATGTGCAGAAACCCTTGGCCAGGCAGATAGATGATCCTGTCTTGTGAACTTCAAATGGAAAACAATTCCAGGCCAATACAAACTAATTTTGAAACATGCCCTTCATAATTCCATCTCTGCGGTCCCCCAGATTTTATAGAGTGTTTCCAAATACTTGAGCTGTTTAAAATCACTTATGATTCATCGCTAATTATTAGAGAAATACACATCAAAACTACAATGAGTTCACACCTGTCAGAATGGCCATTATTAAAAAGACTACAAGTAATAATTGCTGGAGAGGGTGTGGAGAAAAAGGGACCCTCATGCACTGTTTGGAGAAGGCAATGGCCACATACTCCAGTACTCTTGCCTGGAAAATCCCATGGACAGAGGAGCCTGGTAGGCTGCAGTCCATGGGGTCGCGAAGAGTCGAACACGACTGGGCAACTTCATTTTCACTTTTCACTTTCATGCATTGGAGAAGGAAATGGCAACCCACTCCGGTGTTCTTGCCTGGAGAATCCCAGGGATGTCAGAGCCTGGTGGGCTGCCGTCTATGGGGTCGCACAGAGTCGGACACGACTGAAGCGACTTAGCAGCAGCAGCATGCGCTGTTAGTGGGAATGGAAACTGGTGCAGCCACTACGGAAAAGAGTGTGGCAGGTTCCTCAAAAAAACTAAAATCAGAGTTGCCATATGATCAAGCAGTTCTACTCTTGGGCGTATATCTAGTCATATATCTAAACTGGAAAGGTAGAATGGCAGCACTCTTTACCATAGCCAAGACATGGAAACAGCCTAAACGTCCACTGACAGACGGATGGATACAGAAGAGGTGAGATATACATATGTCTAGACCTAGAGATTACCATACTAAGAGAAGTAAGTCAGAAAGACAAAGGCAAACACCATCTGATGCCATTTACAAGTGGCAAGTCTAAGACATGATACAGAAACAGACTCACAGACATGGAGGACAGACTTGTGCTTGTCAAAGGGCAGGGGGTTGGAAGGGAAGGACCGGGAGGTTGGGACTAGCAGATGCGAACTCTTAGACCCAGCAGGGGTCCCCAGCGTCCCCAGCCCCTGGGCCACGGACTGGCGCTGGTCTGTGGCCTGTCAGGAACTGGGCCACGCTGCAGGAGGTGAGTGCGGCAGAGTGAGCAAAGCTCCCTCTATATTTGCAGCTGCTCCCCATTGCTTACATCACTGCCTGAATTCCACCTCTTGTCAGATCAGCAGCAGGATAATGAATGTAATACACCTGAAACATCCGGCACCCCACCCTCCCCCCCAGGCTATGGAAAAACTGTCTTCCACAAAACGAGCCCCCGGTACCAAAACGGATGTGGACCGCTGGTATATATGAAGGGTACACAAGGTACTACTGTATAGCACCAGGGACTATATTCACTATTCTGTCAGCAAACCATGATGGAAGAGAATGTGAAACATTCCATCAACAAACCATGATGGAAGAGAATGTGAAACACTCCATCAACAAACCATGGTGGAATAGAATATGAAAAAGAATATGTATGTGTATGACCAAGTCACTTTGCTGTACAGTGGAAGTTAACACAATGTTGCGAATCAACTATATTTCAATAAAATAAATCATTTATGATGTAATTTCCCTTAATTTGTACTTTGGTAGCACTATGTGCAGCTTTAGATTTTTGGGATTCATTTCCTCTTTATACACAAGCAAGCTTTGGCAATCTGTACTTCAGTTAATTCGCTTCGTTTGTATTTTCTTCTCTTATCTAGCCAATCAAAAATCCCCCAGCAGGGAAGAAATACGTTAGATGCCCTTGTAATTGTCTCCTCATTTGTAAGGACACATCACGGCGAATAGGATGTCCAAGACCCAATTGGTAAGACATAAAGATTCATCTATTCATTCATTTGTTCATTTGACAAGTCCTTATTAAAGATTCATTATGTGGCAGGGTTTGTTCTAAACAGTCTTTATCCTCAAAGTAATTATAAGACCTTCAGTATTTTTTCTTTGTTAAAGGAGTGATACTGCTTAGTTTGAAATTAATGGTTACAAGTATTCATAAACCATTAATGGTTACAAGTATTCATTCATTCTTGAATGAACAATTCAAGTTATCTTGATGTTATATAACTATTTAATGCACTGTAATAAATCAGTGACTCATTATATTTAACTAAAAATAACTAGTTTATCTTTGAACCTTTGACATATTTCATCTTGATTTGGAAGTGTTTTAGTAATCATTGTGCACTTTACCACATGTTAATACACTAGTCTTTGCTAAGTATGAGTGAGTGAGTGAGTGAAGTTGCTCAGTCGTGTCCGACTCTTTGCTACCCCATGGACTGTAGTCCACCACAAGCCTCCGTCCATGGGATTTTCCAGGCAAGGATACTGGAGTGGGTTGCCATTTCCTTCTCCAGGAGATCTTCCTGACCCAGGGATTGAACCCAGGTCTCCCGCATTGTAGGCAGACGCTTTACCGTCTGAGCCACCAGGGAAATCCTTGTTAAGTATAATCTACTTAAATAAATTCTATAGTTATTTGCCCCTGCCAAATGCCATATGGAGTGCCCAAACAGGAGTATATCAAAACCTTAACTGTATTTTTTCCCTGTGATTTCTGTCATTTTTAATGTTAGTCAGTTGAAACCCTATCTAATGGTAACTGGGGATACAGAAAGGAAAGGAGCCTACCATTTTCTTTTCTGTCCAACTCTTATTAAATACATATTAAGGAGTACTGGCCTACCCAGAAAAATTTGGTTTGACTCAGCACTTTGGTATCTTCATGGCTCACATATAAATGTTAATTTAGAATATTTTAACTTCTTTAGTCTTTTATCAAACTCAAGTTGTCTTCCTAGATAGGATAAGATAAGGTAAGATGAGGAATGATATGATTTGAAATTATATGGAGCAGTTAAATGGTTCCTAAGGGCTTCTCTGGTGGCTCAGAGGTTAAAGTGTCTGCCTGCAATGCGGGAGACCCAGGTTCGATCCCTGGGTCGGGAAGATCCCCTGGAGAAGAAAATGGCAACCCACTCCAGTACTCTTGCCTGGAGAATCCCATGGAGGGAGGAGCCTGGTAGGCTACAGTCCATGGGGTCGCAAAGACTCGGACGCAACTGAGTGACTTCACTATACTCACTCACTAAGGTGATTTGATTAGGTCCAATTCCATCTTATTTTGTTACTTTTAAAGTATTGACTATTGCTATTTTCTATGATTTTGGCCCTAAAAGCTGAAACTTAATTCACTTAATTTATAAAGCAAGAGTATCTTATTTTCAATGCTGTATCACATGTTTGGGCCCTATATTATAGGTTTTGCCCTCTCTCCATTTGTGGGATAACGAGGTTTTCCCTTTCTCTTTCCACAGTAGACGCATAATTAACCTTGGCCCAGTAATGCTTGTTTCTGAAGAGCAGCCCGCTCAACCTGCATTGCCCGTGCAACCAGAAGGTACAAGGGTCGTGTGTGGGCACTGTGGAAACACATTCCTGGTATGTAACAAGACATCTGTCAGAGACATCAATCTGTTCAATGTAGGTCATGATCACACAGATTTGACCACTGCTTGTAGTCTTATAGTTTGGTCCAAGTGCAAATTGACCAACAGATTAAAATAAAGCCTTTTTTTAAAGAAAGATAATTAATCAGAACTGCAGTTAATAATATACTGCATTATTTGTAACTTACATATAAGGTGCATCCTCTGACTCATTCATTTGCAAAAAGGGCCTCTCTGGATAGGCCAATAATAAACAAGCACCTTGTCCTCTAGGCAGAGCAACTTGGGTATCTTGGCTTAGTGAGCAATTGAACCTACCTCCTACCCTCACCTCCTTAGTAGAGCACAAAACGTACAGCCTCATGCAATGGCCTTGCTTGATTCTAGATTCAAGAAATATTCTTATTACAATTTATCAAAATTTTTCTGATTTTTAAATATGAAACTTGGAGTTAAGGGAATAAACTCAGTTCATTTCAGTTCAGTCTCTGAGTCCAGCTGTTTGCAACCCCATGGACTGCAACACGCCAGGCTTCCCTGTCCATCACCAACACCCAGAGCTTGCTCAACCTCATGTCCATTGAGTCAGTGATGCCATCCAACCATCTCATCCTCTGTCATCCCCTTCTCCTCCTGCCTTCAATCTTTCCCAGAATCAAGGTCTTTTCAAATGAGTCAGTTCTTCACATTGGGTGGCCAAAGTATTGGAGTTTCAGCTTCAGCATCAGTCCCTCCAATGAGTATTCAGCACTGATTTCCTTTAGGATTGACTGGTTGGATCTCCTTGCAGTCCAAGGGACTCTCAAGAGTCTTCTCCAACACCACAGTTCAAAAGCATCAATTCTTCAGAACTCAGCCTTCTTTATGATCCAACTCTCACCTCCATACATGAGTACTGGAATAACCATAGCTTTGACAATATGGACCTTTATTGGTAAAGTAATGTCTCTGCTTTTTAATATGCTATTGAACTTTCTCATAGCTTTTCTTCCAAGGAGCAAGTGTCTTTTAATTTCATGGCTGCACTTACCATCTTCAGTGATTTTGGAGCCCAAAAAAATAAAGTCTGACACTGTTTCCACTGTTTCCCTATCTATTTCCCATGAAGTGATGGGACTGGGTGCCATGATCTTCGTTTTCTGAATGTTGAGCTTTAAGCCAACTTCTTCACTCTCCACTTTCACTTTCATCAAGAGGCTTTTGAATTCCTCTTCACTTTCTGCCATAAGGGTGGTGTCATCTGCATATCTGAGGCTATTGATATTTCTCCCGGCAATCTTGATTCCAGCTTGTGTTTCTTCCAGTCCGGTGATTCTCATGATGTACTCTGCATGTAAGTTAAATAAGCAGGGTGACAATATACAGCCTTGACGTACTCCTTTTCCTATTTGGAACCAGTCTGTTGTTCCATGTCCAGTTCTAACTGTTGCTTCCTGACCTGCATACAAATTTCTCAAGAAGCAGATCAGGTGTTCTGGTATTCCCATCTCTTTCAGAATTGTCCACAGTTTATTGTGATCTACACAGTCAAAGGCTTTGGCATAGTCAATAAAGCAGAAATAGATGTTTTTCTGGAACTCTCTTGCTTTTTCCATGATCCAGTGGATGTTGACAATTTGATCTCTGGTTCATCTGCCTTTTCTATAACCAGCTTGAACATCAGGAAGTTCACAGTTCACATATTGCTGAAGCCTGGCTTGGAGAATTGTGAGCATTCCTTTACTAGCATGTGAGATGAGTGCAATTGTGCAGTAGTTTGAGCATTCTTTGGCATTGCCTTTCTTTGGGATTGGAATGAAAACTGACCTTTTCCAGTCCTGTGGCCACTGTTGAATTTCCCAAATTTGCTGGCATATTGAGTGCAGCACTTTCACAGCATCATCTTTTAGGATTTGAAATACCTCAACTGGAATTCCATCACCTCCACTAGCTTTGTTCTTAGTGATGCTTTCTAAAGCCCACTTGACTTCACATTCCAGGATGTCTGGCTCTAGGTCAGTGATCACACCATCGTGATTATCTGGGTCGTGAAGATCTTTTTTGTACAGTTCTTCTGTGTATTCTTGCCACCTCTTCTTAATATCTTCTGCTTCTGTTAGGTCCCTACCATTTCTGTCCTTTATCGAGCCCATCTTTGCAAACCACATTATAAGTGAGCTGACTTCCGTTGTTCAAAAATAAATATTGAGTGTGTACCAGACACTGGGTTACATGCTTGGGAAACAGGAAAGTGCAGTTCCTGCCCTCATGGGATTTTCCAATAATAGCAGGAGAAAGACAGTTAAAACAAGAATTATGTGCTGGAAAATCCCATGAACGGAGGAGCCTGGTGGGCTGCAGTCCATGGGGTCGCCAGGAGTCAGACACGACTGAGCAACTTCACTTTCACTTTCACTTTTCACTTTCATGCATTGGAGAAGGACATGGCAACCCACTCCAGTGTTCTTGTCTGGAGAATCCCAGGGACGGCGGAGCCTGGTGGGCTTCCATCTATGGGGTCGAACAGAGTCAGACATGACTGAAGCAACTTAGCATCAGCAGCACCAGCAGCATTTAGGCTGCAGCAGGGAAATACAGAATGTTCTTAGTGTATATATAGAAGCATCTAGGCTAGCTGAAGTGACATTATCCTAAGAGTAATGGAAAGCTAAAACAGAGATTTATAATTAAAATGTATTTGTGGATGTTATGTATATAATTTATTGCATATGGGCAAGTCTGAAGAGACATAAGATATTTAGGCTTTATTATTCAGAAAAATGATGACAGTGGTTATGAATAGCATAAAGAATTTGAGAGAGAATTGGCCAAACTGATATCAGGATAGATAAGGGTATGAGGAAAAAATAAAATTAAAAACAGCTGTTATAAAGCTTTATATTTAATTTTTGGAATCATCTAGAAATGAATTCTAGAGAATGATCTAAGTCAAGAGGTTAAATAGATATATGTGACATGACTTTATACATTTATGCGTAAAAAATTTGGGGTTTAAATATTTTCCTCTTGGAAGAAAATCACTAAGTTTTATTTAAGCCAGAAATGAACTTGTAACTTACTTAACATTCAGTGCAAGCACGTGAATCTTATTAGCATAGTAATTATGATTTTAAAATTTTATGTCTTTGGCAAGAACGGGTGTTTTGTATTAACACCCATGGTATTTAAAGATGATTTCAAAATTCCCAGAAAACAAAGTTTTTGGTGATACTTCTAGGGTGGCTATTACCTTTGAGAGTCTCAGACTAATGATGGATGCTGAGGGTTACAAAGAATAAACCCTCCATTCTCACTTGAGAACATCACCTCATCATTATTATTATGCCAATCCAAGTAATCTTAGATTCTCCGTGTTAGTCTTTGTCCTTCAGACTTTTAACTAATAGGATAATTCATCTACTTATTCCATACCTTGTTTCAGCCTTGGTTTACAAGGCCCATAAGCAACTGAGACAAGTTACAAAGTCCAGTAGCTTTGAAAATTAAAACATGCAAAATCAAGAAGATGAAAAATAGGGCAGAAATATGATGAAGTCATATATAAGAATATAAGTATGCATAATATTCAGTCCTGTGCAGTTGTTAAAATTTGACTGAATTTTAGCAGTGAGCCTTCTATGGTTAATAAAAAGAAGAAAACATGATCTATTACAAGATATTTGTGATGTTTTTTGAAAACTTCACAGCTTTTACTGGAATACTGAGACCTAAGACAAAATCATTCCCATGGGTTAAAATTATAATGGACTGTGTCCTCAATGATATTTTTCATTTATAACAAATAATACAATGTAATATAATATCACTGCCATAATGCTAAAATTGTATTTACTAGAAATTCACACTATTCACAGTATTCATTTAACAGCCTGTCTGGAACCGTGGATAGTGTTGAGAAAAGCTAAATTTGTATTTTCCAAAGCATATTCATTAGAATGCTCATTTTACAGGATAATAATAAGTATTATGTGAGTAAAGAGTTCCAAGATTATAAGGAATTGCTAGGATAAAAAAATTAAGCAGAATTTTTATAGGTATATTCTTTAGCACTTTTAGTATATAATGTGTTAAAATAATAATAATTAAATATTAATGTTAAACTATTAAATAATAATTATTACAATTAAATTAATTAAACTTAATTTCTTATAAATGATTAAATAATATTCAGATCCAAGAGGAAGCTTTATGTAGTATGTATAAACATTTTAAGATGTCGAAACAGTTTTGAGGGGATTGTCTAACCAGACTAATGTTTTGGGGGACTTTGTTTAGAAAGTATTTTTCCAGAAGAATAAAAGTGTTACAGACTGGTTCTACACGAACATAAAGAGGTTTCTTAAGACAATTAAACAGCAGAGAGTTTAATTGCGTCTGTGTGGGCTAGGTGTTTTCCGTTACTGATGGAAGGCAGGTCCACGTGCTGGGTACGGTTGGCATTTCCCAGAAAATCTAACACAGCCTATCATACATGCCTGAATCATAGATGATAGTTGAAACTTTGCCCTGAAGTGGGCCCATATAGTGCCTTCAGACAGGTTTTGATTTTCTTCACTTGTTCATAGGGTTCTATAGTTCGGTTGCTCAGCAGAGTGACAGCAGTGAACACACTTTAAAGTAATGACATGTGTGTGCACTCAGTCGCTCAGTTGGCCTGACTCTTTGTGACCCCATGGACTGAAGCCTCCCAGGCGCCTCTGTCCATGGAGTTATCCAGGCCAGAATACTGGAATGGGTTGCCTTTTCCTGCTCCAGGGGGTCTTTCCAACCCAGAGATCAAATGACCCCAGTTGTGTGTTGAACCCATTAGAAAATAAAATCTAGTAGGGTACTATCAGCTGACTAGTTTTTAGTAGTATAACTTTCTTATGTGCCTCCTATGATCAATTTAAAAATATACCTTGGTGAAACTAAGTTATCTATTATATATTATAGAATGGTTAGACATAAGCCAAATATTGGAAGACCTCTACTAAAAACAATTGGGTTTTAGAGAAGTTGCTTTTAACCTTTCTGATAGAAAATAATTTTCATAATAGCCAAAATGTGGAAACAATGCAAATGCCCACAATGGATGAATGGATAAAAAGGATGTGGGGCTTCCCAGGTGGCGTTAGTGGTAAAGAACCTGCCTGCCAGTGTAGGAGATGCAAGAGATGTGAGTTCGATCCCTGGGTCTGGAAGATCCCCTGGAGTAGGAAAGGGCAAACCCTCCCCAGTATTCTTGCCTGGAAAATTCCATGGACAGAGGAGCCTGGTGGGCTACAGTCCCTGGGGCCGCAGAGAGTTGGACATGACTGAGTGACTTAGCACAAACAAAAATACACAATGGAATATTGTTCAGCCACAGGAAATGATTTGGAGAAGGGAATGGCAACCCACTCCAGTATCCTTGCCTGGAGAATCCCATGGACAGAGGATCCTGGCGGGCTGTAGTCCATGGGATCACAGAGTCGGATACTACTGAGCAACTAACACTGCTCCTACAAGGAATCAGGGTATTCTGCCATTTATGACAACACAGAGGACCTTGAGCACATTTGCTAAAAAAGGTAAGTCAGACAGAGAAAGAGAAGTGCTGCATGATATCCCTTAATTATAGAGTGGAAAAAAATTGAACCTGTAAAAATAGGAAAATTGTAAGTACCAGAAGATATCAGAACATGGGAGGTAGGGGATAAGACTCATGGTACAAACTTGTAACAATTAGTAAATAAGTCATGGAGAGCTAAATAAAGCACAGCATAATGAATATTGTTCTTGTTGTAGTTCGGGGCTCAGTTGTATCCAACTCTGCAACCCCATGGAGTGCAGCATGCTAGGCTTCCCTGTCCTTCACTATCTCCTGGAGTTTATAATGAATATAGACAGTAATATTGTATTATAATTATGTAATGTGATAAATGTCACTACAGTGATAACCATGTTACAAGATATAAATGTATCAACGTAGTAGACTGTACACCTTAAATTTACACAATGTTACCTATCAAATTTATCCAATTAAAAACAGGAAAAATTAGATATTTTTTTCTATTGACACTTCAAGGTTTGGCAATAAAATTTTAAGAGTGCAGAGGCTGCATTTTAGATAAGAGAACAGTGGTAAATCCTTTCAAAAGGACAGGTATTTGCATTCATTCAAATAGATTATGACAAAGTTATTTCTAATAATACATGTTTTTCTAGCCTTAGTTTGCTACATTTAAAAGAATTCTTATAGATAACAACAAAACCAGATATGCTAAGTTGCTCCCTGTATGTTACTAATTATACAACTGAGTCTTAGTTGTCAGTTGTAATCAAATTTATCACGCATCAGTTCAGTTCTGTTCAGTTCAGTCACTCAGTCATGTCCGACTCTTTGCGACCCCATGAATTGCAGCATGCCAGGCCTCCTAGTCCATCACCAACTCCCGGAGTTCACCCAAACCCATGTCCATCAAGTCGGTGATGCCATTCAGCCATCTCATCCTCTGTCGCCCCCTTCTCCCGCCCCCAATCCCTCCCAGCATCAGAGGACTTTTCCAATGAGTCAACTCTTTGCATGAGGTGGCCAAAGTACTGGAGTTTCAGCTTTAGCATCATTCCTTCCAAAGAACACCCAGGACTGATCTCCTTTAGAATGGACTGATTGGATCTCCTTGCAGTCCAAGGGACTCTCAAGAGTCTTCTGCAACACCACAGTTCAAAAGCATCATGCATAATCTGTGCTGAAATGATAAAACCTGAATAAATAATCTCCTGTAGGTTGGTCATCTAAAAATTCTAGAATTTCTTTGCCAATGTAT
>NW_011488621.1:2072690-2094886 GCF_000754665.1 Bison bison bison
AGACTTGGATTTTGAGTTCAGTTCAGTCCCTCAGTCATGTGTGACTGTGACCCCATGGACTGCAGCACACCAGGCCTCCCTTCCATCACCAATTCCCAGAGTTTACTCAAACTCATGTCCATCGAGTTGATGATACCATCCAACCATCTTATCCTCTGTTGTCCCTTTCTCCTCCCATCTTTAATCTTTCCCAGCATCAGGGTCTTTTCAAATGAGTCAGTTCTTTGGATCAGGTGGCCAAAGTATTGGAGTTTCGGCTTCAGCTTTCAGCTTTAAGGGGTTTCATAATTGCTTCCTCAGCCACTTTGCTTCTTTTAACAAAGAAAAACTTAAATTTGTTATTTATAAATAAAATTTGCAATGACATTACAAGTTCAACAAGGGTTTCCCTTGTGGCTCATCTGGTAAATAATCCGCTTGCAATGCGGGAGACCTGGGTTCGATCCCTGGGTTGGGAAAATCACCTGGAGAAGGGAAAGGCTACCCACTCCAGTATTCAGGCCTAGAGAATTTCTTGAACTATATAGTCCATGGAATTGCAAAGAGTCGGACATGACTGAGTGACTTGCACTCTCACTACAAGTTCAACAACTATCTTATAACTAATTACAAATACAGAAAAGTAATTAGTAAGATTTCTGTATTCTTCACTTCTTAATGTTCTATGCCAATTTCTGTAGATATCTATGTAAGTCTCTGTTTAGTGCATTAATTTTAGCATTTTTACTATTAATAATAAGCTTTGAAATAAATTCATTACAAAGTAAGTAGCGAAAGAAACAGTTAACGGTGCTTGAAAGAACTGTAGCCTTGGTTTAGCTTTCTCAAATATTGAAAAATAATCATTGTGAAAAGAGTGAACATTCATGTAAAGTTTCATTTCTAGTTTGTTTACCTTGGGTCTGTATATTCCTACTGTGATTGAGAGAGACTATTTCAAGGTTACATAACTTTCAGAAAGTTTGAAATTAAAATGAATAAAAAGAAGTCCAAACTCAGATTTGTCTTTTTAAAAGTTAATCATTAAAAAATTAAAAAGAAAAAAATCATGTATCAGATATTTTCTGAACATTATCTTCTATTGTGTGGAAAACATTTGAATATGCATGACTTATTGAAGCCCCACTATACCTAAAACTTGAGAGTTATGAAGAAAAAAGGAGTGACCCAGAATAATTAACAAAAATTAATATTAATGAAAGAAAGGTTATGTTGATGATAAAACTGTTAATGTACTTGAAGGAATTCTATAAAGGAAGTGTACACTTTACAAGAAGATATATAGAAAAGCAAATGATGGGAGGCAAAAGCATTGCAGACAGATTCTTTACCAGATGAGCCACAAGGGAAACCCTTGTTGAACTTGTAATGTCATTGCAAATGTTATTTATAAATAACAAATTTAAGTTTTTCTTTGTTAAAAGAAGCAAAGTGGCTGAGGAAATACATTTTTTTGTGGTGAAGAGTTACTTTTTTTATTATTTTTTAATTGGAGGATAATTTCTTTACAATGCTGCATTGGTTTCTACCATACAACAATGAAAATCACTCAGAACTATATGTATATCAGTTCAGTTCAGTCGCTCAGTCATGTACGACTCTGCAACCCCATTAATTGCAGCACACCAGGCCTCCCTGTCCATCACCAACTCCTGGAGTTCACTCAAACTCACGTCCATCGAGTCAGTGATGCCATCCAGCCATCTCATCCTCTGTCATCTCCTTCTCCTCCTGCCCCGAATCCCTCTCAGCATCAGAGGACTTTTCCAATAAGTCAACTCTTCGCATGAGGTGGCCAAAGTATTGGAGTTTCAGCTTTAGCATCAGTCCTTCCAAAGAACACCCAGGACTGATCTCCTTTAGGATGGACTGGTTGGATCTCCTTGCAGTCCAAGGGACTCTCAAGAGTCTTCTCTAACACCACAGTTCAAAAGCATCAATTCTTCGGTGCTCAGCTTTCTTCACAGTCCAACTCTCACATCCATACATGACCACTGGAAAAACCATAGCCTTGATTAGACGGACCTTTGTTGGCAAAGTAATGTCTCTGCTTTTGAATATACATATATATATGTATATATATATGTGAAGTAAAGTGAAGTCGCTCAGTCGTGTCCGACTCTTTGCGACCCCATGGACTGTAGCCCACCAGGCTCCTCCCTCCACGGGATTCTCCAGGCAAGAGTACTGGAGTGGGTTGCCATTTCCTTCTCCAGGGGATCTTCCTGACCCAGGGATCGAACCTGGGTCTCCCACATTCCAGGAAGACGCTTTAACCTCTGAGCCCCTGGCAATTTGGCCATATATATATATATGTATATATACTTATACATACATATATCCTTTCCCTCTTGACTGCCATCCTACCATCCCCCCATGCTATATAGCATCTTCCCACTAGCTAGCTATTTTGCACATGGTAGTGTATATATGTCAGTGCTATTAATACTTATTTTGAACTTATATTGCACATCTTTTCAAACACTTTAACCTACTTTTAATACCAGTAAGCTGTTTCAAGCATCTGAATAACAGTACTGTGGGGAAGGTAGCCCACATTACTGCCTATATTGCAGGGAAGATATAGGTAATAAAGTCGAAGCTATGATTTTTCCAGTAGTCATGTACAGAGGTGAGAGTTGAAGCATAAAGAAGGCTGAGCACCAAAGAATTGATGCTTTTGAACTGTGGTGCTGGAGTAGACTCTCAAGAGTCCTTGGACTGCAAGGAGATCCAACCAGTCAATCCTAAAGGAAATCAGTCCTGAGTGTTCATTGGAAGGACTGATGCTGAAGCTGAAGCGCTAATACTTTGGCCACCTGATATGAAGAACTGACTCATTGGAAAAGACCCAGATGCTGGGAAAAATTAAAGGCAGGAGGAAAAGAGGGCAACACAGGATGAGATAGTTGGAGGCCATCATCGACTCAGTGGACGTGAGTTTGAGCAAACTCCAGGAGATAATGAAGGACAGGGAAGCCTGGCATGCTGCAGTCCGTGGGATCACGAGGACTGACTGAACAGAACAACACAGGGAAGAAAACTGAAAGAAAGTTGTTTATAGGAGTGTATTTTTTTACATAGAATAAGCAACTATAAGCTGAAAGCAGTTTCCTCGCATTAGTTCTCAGTTCAGCTCAGTCGCGTCCGACTCTTTGTGACCCCATGGACTGCAGCACGCCAGGCCTCCCTGTCCCTCACCAACTCCCGGGGTTTACTCAAACCCATGTCCATCGAGTCGGTGATGCCATCCAACCATCTCATCCTCTGTCGTCCCCTTTTTCTCCTGCCTTCACTCTTTCCCAGCATCAGGGTCTTTTGAGTCAGTTCTTCACATCAGGTGGCCACTAGTTCTACTTGTATCTAATTTGTTTTATTTATTTACCTTGTGGATTTTCTTCATAAATAGAATAATTGTATTTTAGTATTGACTCAATATCCATGTATTTTAAAAAGCTAGGCATTAATATTCGGAGAAGAAACAACTTTGGAGATACATGACATATGTTTTTATTTTCTGGCAGTGGAGTGAGACATAGAGCTGAATAAAATGACCCAATTATGACATGACATTCAGTTTTCATTGTAAAGCAAACCGAGATTGCGTCAGAAAACTGGGGAAACCTTGGGAACTGTTTCGGAGGGGAAGTGTAACCTTTATTTTAAGGGAGGGGGACATGAGCTGGAGGGGGAAAGCTCATATAAACATGAAAAGGTTGATGGCTTCTGTCGTGATCCCTGAGAACATTTGAACTAAAAGAAACAGCTTATCAGATTGGATAGTTTTCAGTTGTTTTTCTTGTCAACCTCTCTTCTCATTTATTTTACAGTGGATGGAATTGAGGTTCAACACTCTGGCAAAATGCCCACACTGCAAAAAAATGTAAGTTCTGTACCACTGGCAATACTACTGGGAAATATTTGAGAACAATTTAAACAGTTCAGAATTTTCACTAAAGTCAATTTCGATTTTAAGATATAGTTCAGAATGTATGCATGGTTAACATGTTTATGATTTTCAAAACTAAAAAAAAAATACATCTTTGAACTGATTAATATATTCCATTTTGCAATTAAAATGATTGGACTTAACCTGTTCTCTAAAGGTAAAGCAATTTCTAAGAAGGTGGACATTACAAAAACTAACAGTAACCTAGTAAGGATTTTCAAATGTTCTAAGTAGTTATAATTTGTTTTAAATAATCTAAAATTTATATTTTTAAAAGTGGGCTGTAATCTAGGAGAAAGCCAGATTTTGGGGAGTTAATAATCAGGTCATTGGATGGCAACATTTTTATAATTATTTATCTCTCTTAACTGTTCAATTTCTCTGTGTTCCTAAATGGTGTACCTAGGAAAAAATAACAAAAGGCAATATAAAAGTGGGAAAAAGTAGAAGGTATTTTGATCATTTTATGCCATCTGTGTTGAGAGTCCCCAAGTAACCCTAAGGGTTTTTGACATTTTAGGAGAACTAGTAGGAATTAGTATACAGTTTACTCACAGCTTTATGGTGAACGTATGCAAAGTAAGATCAGCGAAAATAAAAAGGCACTTGCGGCAACATCTGGAGGAAACCAGGAGCAAGCTTTCAAGAGTCCTCTCCCAGTGGAGTCACACAGGCTTTATTCCTCCATCAGTAAACTGTTACAAAACATGTGAAATGTTTTGGGGGACTTCCCCCTTGGCTCAGCAGTAAAGAATCTGCCTGCAATGCAGGAGATGTGGGTTGTATCCGTGGGTCAGGAAGATCCCCTGAGGAGGAAATGGTAACCCATCCAGTGTTCTTGCCTGGAAAAGTCCATGGATAGAAGAGCCTAGTGGACTGCATACAGTCTATGAAGTCTTTTAGAGTCGGGCATGCCTAAGCATACACGCACGTGAAATGTTTTTGACAAGAGAAGCTTATTGGAGACTCAGTGTCCAAGGTATAATTGGAGCTGGTCACATAGGCACCTGTTGCATACCACATACCACAATTCCGTACTCCCAGAAGGAAAGCGGGTATTCGACATAAACCATAGTTTGCTTTGCACAAGCAATTTAGGCATAGCAAACCACTCATCAGCAAGGGAATAGTTAGAACTATTTTGAAATCTAAGTTCCCAGGAGTCAGCCAGCTTGTCTAAGAATAGCAATCTTAGGCCAGCTATATTAACTGTTTTCTGCATAACATCTTTTTTGATAATAAAATTTCAATTCAAAAATTACTGTTTTCCACTTACATGTGTGGAAAGTAAGCAAAGGAAATTAAACTGGAATGTTTTGGTAATTCAATATTTAAACTGAAAAGTATGAACTCATAGTTAAATTTTTGTGATCCTTTTAATGAAGTAAATACTGTATCTATTTTGAGAATAAAGTAATTCTAAGAATGGTTTATAGGAGGAAAGAATTTAAAAATGTCTGAGAAGTAGAACATATGTAACGAGATATCTCCTTTTATTTGCGCTTGCTATGATTCCAGCTAAATATAATCCTATGAGAATAACTTTACAGCATATTTCTAGCTTCAAAGGAACAGATATTCCCTTTTTTATTTATTTCTGAAATTAATCATCTGAATGTTTAACTTAGCTGAATCTGAGACAAGTCTGCACATGGTGAAGCAAAGTGGATAACCTCAGATAAGTGCACAGAAAATGGATACTTCAGGGACATACCAAACACATGTGTGTGAATATGTGTGTGAATAATCCGTATTTCTGTATGTTACCTATATTTTCCCAAAAATGAAGACAATTAAATTGCATCCTCACCAGAAGGATTAAATTGGATTTTAAAAAATCTTTTAGAAAATAAAAGAGACTTCTTGTGATTAGCAGATTGTGTGCTAAGCATGGTGATCATTCCTTTGTATGTACATATATTATTTGTAGTCTTTACAGGTCCTGGGTAGCAGGAATTATTATCCTCATTTTATAAATGAGGAGCTGTTAGAAAGGATAATGATTTTGCTCAAGTGATTTGCTTGGTTGGTTTATTTTAGAACAATGGCAATATTTTGCTAATAAGAAAGAAGTATTGAATGTTTAGATATTCTAAAAGAAGGCTGTGTTTTAGTGTAAGAAGAATTAGTATCTCTTTCTTAAGGAACAATTTGCCTAGAAATTCACTTGAAATAAATCAGCTTAAATGTCATTCTTAGAGGAATGTGTATAGAATTGGAATCACATGCTGAACACAAGAGGACTTAGGACATTCATTACTTATTTGAGGAAAGATCATGTTATCACATGAACACTCACGGGTCGTATATAGATTTCTTTTCTCTTTGAATTTTTTTTGTTAACAAAATGATGAGTCATCTATTGAAGTTAGATTCTGAGATTTTTATTTTTTAAACTCAAATAGCAAATATCCTAAAATTATTTTTTTGTTATAGAAATTACTAAATCATTGCTATGGAACTAGCATTATTTTTCTATCTCACAAGTTGGGGGAGTACCTTCCCCCAGGGCTCCAGAGACCAAGAAACAGTTTTTAATCTCACTGTTTCTTATTCACACAATCACTGAGGCTATAACAGCTAATGGTGAGGTTTCTCTTTCGATGAGGCAACTTGTGGCTAATGCTGGACAGGGGTTGTAGTCCTAGCATTCTGAAATGACAACCTGAACCATTTTTCCATGAAAATGTTTTGATGGATTTACAATTAGTAACATGATGACTTAATCCATGATAATTATCAATGAATATCATTCCTTCTACATCACTGAGGTACTTTTGTGTGGATCTCTTTCTACCATTTTAAACAAGAGCAATTTAAAACTTCTTATTCTCATAAGCTGGGGCTTCCCTGGTGCCTCAGTGGTAAAGAACCTGCCTCCTAGTGCAGGAGACGGGTTCGATTCCTGATCAGAAATATTCCCTGGAGAAGGAAATGGCAACTCACTCCAGTATTCTTGCCTGGGAAATCCCAGGGATGAAGGAGCCTGACAGGCTACAGTCTGCAGGATTTCAAAGGGCTCAGAGATGACTTAGCAACTAAACAGCAATAAATTCTCATAAATTATCATTTTACTTTTCTGGTTAGTGCTTTCTTTTATAATTACTCATTAATTCAACAGTCCTGTGCTGGGTACTAGCTGCTCAAAATAAAGATATAATCTTGCCTTTAAGGAACTTTGTCTTATGGATATGTGGAAGAGAACAGACAATTACAATAAAGTTGTACGATAAAGTGCTTTGGAAGGTTATACCTAGCATGTTCTGCTCTGAAGAGATCCTAATCCAGACTGGAGGGAAAGGGAATATGAAAGGAAGCTTCCAGGAAAGAGGGATATTAAAGGTGACTGGTGATGCAATATACTTAAGTGAAGAAAGGGAAGAAGCTACAACCCAGAATACTCTACCCAGCAAGACTCTAGTTCAGATTTGACAGAGAAGTCAAAAGCTTTCCAGGCAAGCAGAAGTTAAGAGAATTCAGCACCACTGAACCAGCTTTACAACAAGTGCTAAAGCAGTTTTTCAAGGCAGGAAACACAAGAGAAGGGAAAGACCTATAAAAAATAAACCCAAAACAATTAAGAAAATTGTAATAGAATCATACACACTGATAACTAACTTAAATGTAAATGGATTACATGCACTAACCAAGGGCTTCCCCAGTGGCTCAGTGGAAAAGAATCCGCCTGCAATGCAGGAGCCATGGGAGTCACTGGTTCGATCCCTGGGTCGGGAAGATCCCCTGGAGGAGAACATGGCAACCCACTCCAGTATTCTTGCCTGGAGAATCTCCATGGACAGAGGAGCCTGGCGGGCTACAGTCCATAGGGTCACAAAGAGTCGGACACGACTGAAGCGACTTAGCATGCACGCACTAACCAAAAGACCTAGACTGGCTGGGTAGATGAAAACGTACATGTATGCACTTCCACTCACCACATCACTCTACTTAACCCCCCAAATCGTATATAAATATTTTTAAAATTTATTTATTTTAATTGGAGGACAATTACTTGACAACATTGTGGTGTTTTTGCCCTCCTTCATCATGAATCAGCCTCAGGTATACATGTGTCCCCCGACCCTGAACTCTGCTTGCAGCTCCCTCTCCACCCTGTCCCTCTGGGTTGCCCCAGAGCACCAGTTTTGGGTGCCCTGCTTCATGCATCGAACTTGCACTGGCCATCTGTTTTACATATGGTAATGTACATGTGTCAGTGCTATTGGGTTAATCATGTTTCCATTATGGCTTGCAACTGTAATTATCTTTTTTTGTTGTTTGGCTATTGATTGTGAAAATGGATAAATATCTTTTACTATAGTGATTGCTGCTAAGTCGCTTCAGCAACTCTGTGCAACACCATAGACGGCAGCCCACCAGGCTCCCCCATCCCTGGGATTCTCCAGGGAAGAACACTGGAGTGGGTTGCCATTTCCTTCTCCAATACATGCAAGTGAAAAGTGACAGTGAAGTCTCTCTGTCATGCCCGACTCTTAGCGACCCCATGGACTGCAGCCCACCAGGCCCCTCAGTCCATGGGATTTTCCAGGCAAGAGGACTGGAGTGGGTTGCCATTGCCTTCTCCGATAGTGATTATGTAACTATTATTCATTTTAATATGTTGAACTAAATGATGGAATTATATATCACTATATATGTATCTAATTATGCTTATAATTATATATCACAGAAAATAATAGAATTATATATCACTAACACTATCATTTAGTATAAAAATCTATAATCACTCTTTAAAATCCAGATGTACATTATAATTATCTTGGAATTTTCTGAAAAATACAAAAGCCCAGGTATTGTTACTTTTTCGAAAACTCCAGATGAGATTATAATGAGCAAACTAGCTGGCATATTGAGTGCAGCACTTTAACAGCATCATCTTTTAAGATTTGAGATAGCTCCTCTGGTATTTCATCTCCTCCACTAGCTTTGTTCATAGTGATGCTTTTGGAAGGCCTACTTGACTTCACATTCCAGGATGTCTGGCTTTGGCTGAGTGATCACACCATCATGGTTATCTGGGTCATTAAGACCTTTTTTATACAGTTCTTCTATGTATTCTTCTTAAATCTCTCTGTTTCTGTTAGGTCCATACAGTTTCTGTCTTTTATTGTGCCCTTCTTTGCATGAAATGTTCCCTTGGTATCTCTAATTTTCTTGAAGAGGTCTGTAGTCTTTCCCATTCTGTTGTTTTTTTGTTTCTTTGCATTGCTCCCTTAAGAAGGCTTTCTTATCTCTCCTTGTTCTTCTTTGGAACTCAGCATTCAGATGGGCATATCCTTCCTTTTCTCCTTCGCGTTTCGCTTCTCTTCTTTTCTCAGTTATTTGTAAGGCCTCCTCAGACAGCCGTTTTGCCTGTTGCATTTCTTTTTCCTGGGGTGGTTCTGATCACAGCCTCCTGTACCATGTTGTGAACCTCCGTCCACAGTTCTTCGGGCACTCTGTCTGTCAGAGTGAATCCCTTGAATCTGTTTGTCACTTTCACTGTATAATCATAAGGGGTTTGATTTAGGTTATACTTGAATGGCCTAGTGGTTTTCCCTACTTTCTTCACTTTGTCTGAATTTTGCAATAAGGAGTTCATGATCTGAGCCACAGTCAGCTCCTGGTCTTGTTTTTCCTGACTGTAGAGTGTCTCCACCTTTGGCTGCAAAGAATATAATATAATCAATCTGATTTCAGTACTGACACACAAATGAATATAAATAAAATAGGAAATATGAATATCAGTGGATTGTATTACTGTTAATACATTGGTTATAATACTGTATAAATGTTACCATTGGGGAAACTGGTTAGAGAACAAATGATATCTCTCTGAATTGTTTCTTTTAATGGCTTTTGAGTCGACATTTGTCTAAAACAAAAAAAATTAATTAACCCAAACAATAAGCAGGCAGGTTTTTAAAAACACAATGAAACTTCTAGAAATTAAAAGTTACAGAAGTGAAAATACGGTAGAACAAGCTAAACAGCAGATCAGATTAATTTGACAGATGAAGCTGTGGACTGGAAGACAGAATCAAGTAAATTACCTAGAATCCATTAGAGAGAAATATAAAAATAAAATTAAAAGGAATATATGTAAGAACATCTGATATATTTCTAATTTAGGAGGGAAAACTAGAGAATGGGATAGAGGTATTGTGAAGAGATAATCCCTAAGGATTTTCAGAGATATGATAGATATGCTCCCGTAGATTCAAAAAGCACAATGAAACCCAAGCAGAATAAATAAATGAGTTATAGTGAAATTGCAGACAACTAAGATAAATAGAAGATATTAAAAGCAGAGACAGAAAAGGCAGATTTTTAGCGTGAAAAAGATAGCAGTTCTGGCAGCAAGCCTCTCAATAGCAACAAGGGAAGCCAAAAAGTTTAAAAATACTTCAAAGTTCTAAGAGAAATCAACTGTCAAACTGTTGTAGACCTATCTAAACCATCACAGGCTAATGAAGTTTAAAAAAAGATATTGGCAAATGTAGAACTAACCAACTAGTCAGAACTATCTTCCCAACCCAGGGATCGAACCCAGGTCTCCCACGTTGTAGGCAGATTCCCACCAGCAGTAAAAACCAAAACAGAGTGGTTACCATTCTGAAACCCTCACTAAAGAGACTGATGAAAGATGAAGTTAGGGGAAATATCCCTGAAGAAATTTCTGCACTCCACGAGTAAAGAAAGTATGAACCAGTAAATGCTAAACATTCGTCAGAAGCACTGACTGTAAAATAGCAAACACAGCAACAATGGGACTTCCCGGAAGGTCCAGTGGTTAAGAGTCCACCTGCCGGTGCAGGGGACACAGGTTTCATCCCTGATCTGAGAACGAAGATCCCTCGTGAGTGAGTGAGTGAGTGAAGTCGCTTAGTCGTGTCGACTCTTTGCGACCCTATGGTCTGTAGCCTGCCAGGCTCCTCTGTCCATGGGATTTTCCAGGCAAGGATACTGGAGTGGGTTGCCATTTCCTTCTCCACATGCCGGGAGGCAAATAAGTCCCAGCGCTAACGGTACTGAGCCTGTGCTCTGGAGGCCGTGAGCCCCAGCGACTGAGCGCACGCCCGGCATATGCTGAAGCCCACACGCCCGAGAGACTGTCCTCCAGCACAGGGAAAGCCAGGCAGTGAGAAGTCTGCACAGCACAGCCAGAGCATAGATCCGGCTCACTGCGACTAGAGAGCCTGTGCGCAGCAGCGAAGACCTAGCCCAGCCAAAATGAATAAATTAAAAAAAAACAATAACAGGGGCTTCCCTGGTGGCTCAGTGGGAGAGAATCCATCTGTCAGTTGCAGGATACGTGGGTTCGATCCCTGGTCGGGGAGAATCCCACCTGCCCTGGAGCAACTAAGCCCATGCGCTGTAAGGACTGAGGCCCACATGCCCAGGAGCCCTGCTCTGTAACAGGCCAGGCCCCCGCAGTGAGAAGCCTGCACCCTACAACTGGAGAGTGGCCCCTGCTTGCCACAACCGGAGAAAAACCCACACAGCAACAAACACCCAGAGCAGCCTAAATAAATAAATAATAAAAGTTTTCATTTTTGTTTAATAAATTTAATTTATTAATTTAATAATTTTATTTAATAGATTTAATTTAATTCAATAAATGTAAATTATTTGTTTAATAAAAATAGATAAATAATAAAATTATGAGAAAACAATAACAGAAATACTGTTAATGCTAACAAAATTGGAGAAACAAAAATAGAATTGAACTGACACATTGAAGAACAAAAACACGTAACATGGGAGTGGAGTATTTGGAGTTAAAGCTTTCTAAGATCCTTGCATTTGTTGGAAAGATAGATTTTTCAAATGATTATAGTTTTTAAAAGGTATCCATATTAAAAATTAAGTTCCACTGCTAATTAAATAGAAATATACATCATTATGCCAGCAAATTTGGAAAACTCAGCAGTGCCCACAGGACTGGAAAAGGTCAGTTTTCATTCCAATCCCAAAGAAAGGCAATGCTAAAGAATGCTCATACTACCGCACAATTGCACTCATCTCGCATGCTAGTAAAGTAATGCTCAAAATTCTCCAAGCCAGGCTTCAGCAATACATGAACCACGAACTTCCAGATGTTCAACCTGGTTTTAGAAAAGGCAGAGGAACCAGAGATCAAATTGCCAACATCCGCTGGATCATCGAAAAGCAAGAGAGTTTCAGAAAAACATCTATTTCTGCTTTATTGACTATGCCAAAACCTTTGACTGTGTGGATCACAATAAACTGTGGAAAATTCTGAAAGAGATGGGAATACCAGACCACCTGACCTGCTTTTTGAGAAACCAGTATGCAGGTCAGGAAGCAACAGTTAGAACTGGACATGGAACAACAAACTGGTTCCAAATAGGAAAAGGAGTACGTCAAGGCTGTATATTGTCACCCTGCTTATTTAACTTATATGCAGAGTAATCATGAGAAACGCTGGGCTGGAGGAAGCACAAGCTGGAATCAAGATTGCTGGGAGAAATATCAATAACCTTAGATATGCAGATGACACCACCCTTATGGCAGAAGGTGAAGAGGAACTAAAAGCCTCTTCATGAAAGTGAAAGAGGAGAGTGAAAAATTTGGCTTAAAGCTCACCATTCAGAAAACTAAGGTCATGGCATCTGATCCCATCACTTCATAGGAAATAGATGGGGAAACAGTGTCAGACTTTATTTTTGGGGGCTTCAGAATCACTGCAGATGGTGATTGCAGCCATGAAATTAAAAGATGCTTACTCCTTGGAAGGAAAGTTATGACCAACCTAGATAGCATATTAAAAAACAGAGACATTACTTTGTCAACAAAGGTCCATCTAGTCAAGGCTATGGTTTTTCCAGTGGTCATGTGTGGATGTGAGAATTGGACTGTGAAGAAAGCTGAGCGCCGAAGAATTGATGCTTTTGAACTGTGGCGTTGGACAAGACTCTTGAGAGTCCCTTGGACTGCAAGGAGATCCACCAGTCCATCCTAAAGGAGATCAGTCCTGGGATTTCTTTGGAAGGACTGATGCTAAAGCTGAAACTCCAATACTTTGGCCACGTCATGTGAAGAGTTGACTCATTGGAAAAGACCCTGATGCTGGGAGGGATTGGGGCTAGGAGGAGAAGGGGACGACAGAGAACGAGATGGCTGGATGGCATCACTGACTCAATGGACATGAGTTTGAGTAAACTCTGGGAGTTGGTGATGGACAGTGAGGCCTGGCGTGCTGCAATTCATGGGGTCGCAAAAAGTCGGACACGGCTGAGCAACTGAACTGAACTGAACTGATACATCTTTAAAATTCAAAATAGTAGGCAGCAAATGAAATAGGAGCATCAGCTGCTGCTGCTGCTAAGTCGCTCCAGTCGTGTCCGACTCTGTGCAACCCCATAGACAGCAGCCCACCAGGCTCCCCCGTCCCTGGGATTCTCCAGGCAAGAACACTGGCATGGGTTGCCATTTCCTTCTCCAATGCATGAAATTGAAAAGTGAAAGTGAAGTCGCTCAGTCGTGTCCGACTCTTAGTGATCCCATGGACTGCAGCCCACCAGGCTCCTCCATCCACGGGATTTTCCAGGCAAGAGTACTGGAGTGGGGTGCCATTGCCTTCTCTGAAGAGCATCAGAGTCAATCCAAAAGAAATCTAGAAAAGGGGATGGGAGGGTAAATAAAACAGAGAGTAGAAAACCAAAATAAGAAGAAATAATCAACATATATTAGTTGTCAGAATATATATAAACTTAATAAAACTTGTGAGAAATTGTCAGACTAGATTTAAGTACATCTATATTCAATTTGAAGATGAAACATAAAATATGAGAACATAGAATAAAAGTAAAAGGTGAAACCGTGAAACACTAACCAAAAGGAAAGGTATACCAGGCAAACACTAACCAACAGTAAAATATCAATAGTAATACCAGGTAAAATAGCAGAGACTGCTGTTCTTTTCTTCCTTGCAGTGGAACTGTCAGTCTTAACAGCTGCTCAGCTAGAGACTCCACTTCCTAACCTCTCTTGCAGATAGATGGTTGTGACCATGTGTTTGTGTTGAGGACCATGGAATATGAACACAAGTGATGAATACATCTTCCTGGGACTCTATTTATAAAGACAAAACCTGCTTGTCCTGCTTTTTACTCCCTTCTTCCAGTTGCTTGGAGAAGGCAACTGCAACAGGATGTTTGTTACCATATTGAGTGAGGGGCAGTCATGGAACAGAACGGTTACCAGCCCTTGGGTGTACATTCACCTTTGAATTCTTATGTGCAAGACAAATAAAGCTGCTGTTTTATAGATTTCTCCGTTATAGCATTTTAGCATATACCTTAATTATCTCATATGCTTTAGGGTATTATTGTCATTATGGTCACTTCATTGGAAATTTAAATTCCAAACTTGTGTGCAACAAGTAATCTAACTTCGATACATATAAAATAAAAATGAATAATTATAAGAACTGTGCTCTTGACAATCAACATAAATGCCGTCAACTAAAAAAAAGGCACAGTGTGAGAGTTCGGAGTTAAGCTTTATCAGGGATAGATACTGCTCCAGAGAGGTAGGGAGGAAGGTCAGTATATGTGTGATTTTGGTGAAGGGGGAGTACGTGCAATCAAGCACCGATTTTTGCAGAAGATTGCTACTGGTCTTATGAAGTCATTAGTTGCTACTAGTGACTCTTACTACCGCTAGTAGACATAAGAAGAGTAGACATTAGTGCTTTTCTAGAAATGAGGAGCTGCAAGAATTGGGCTCATAAAATCTTCTCCTGAAAAGATTTATCTGAAGACGCGGTCTGCCAGATTTTCTCAGAGAACAGTCTCTCATTCCGGAACTCCACCCTGAACTCCTTTCAGGGAGTGTTGAAGGTCAGTAAGCTGCAGCAGCTCATGATTTAATCCTTGTAGAGGTAGCTGGCAAGTGCCAATTTGTAACTGGCGATGCAAAAAGCAAAATTGTAATACTTTTAGAAGAAAAGGTAGAAAAATATTTTTATGACAGAAGTAGAAAAGAATTTCCTAAAAAAGTACAAACCTTAAAGGAAAAGATTGGTAGTTTTGACTGTATTAGAAGTACTTTGTATTACATTGGTATCACTAGTAAATACTCATATCAAAATATGTTATTAAAGATGAATTTGTAAAAACAGACTATAAGAAGATACGTATGGGGACTTCCCTGGCAGTCCAGTGGCTAAGACTTTGCCTTCCAGTGCAGGGGCTGTGGCTTCAATCACAGGTCAGGGAGCTAAGACCTCACGTGCCTCGTGGCCAAAAAAACAAAACGCAAAACAGAAGCACTGTTGTAACAGATTCAATAAAAACTTTAAAAATAGTCCATATTAAAAAAATCCTTTAAAAAAAGAGATATGTGTGGTATATATAGCTGTATGGAATAGTATGCAGATTATATAAATATCATCTATGAATTATCTAAATACAGCCCAAGGCAAAGAGACAATAGATATGAACAAGCAATTAATAGAAAAAATCAGTAGTCAACCTGCATATGAGAAGATGTCCAACCTCACTACAAATTAGTTCTATATTAATACATAATAAATCCACAATGAAATACCATTCACATTCATGAAATTCTCAAACCTGAGAACATTACCAAGTGTTGAACTGTTAATGAGGATATAGGTAGAACTATGAAAGTTTTCATATAGTGTTGGTGAGATATAAATTTGGCATTTGTTAAAATTAAAGATATGTCTAACGTACAACCCAGCGATTCTATTCCTAGGTATATGTTTGATAAATTTCTGCATATTTACATAAGGAAACATTTAGAGTGTATTTGAAACAGTCTTGTTATAATAGCAAAAAAAAATTTTTTTTAAGTCCCTGACTGTCCATCAACAAGAAGAATGAGCAAGCTCTGTGTGTGTGCACGCGTGTGTGTGTGTGTGTGTGTGTGTGTGTGTGTGTGTGTGTATAATGGAAGATAGTTGTGGAAATGAATGAAGTAAATTTCTGCATGTGAATATGGAAAAGTCATGTAGAGTATCAAGGGGAAAAAAAACAAGTCACAGAAGCAAACAGTTTAATACATGTATCTGTAAAAAGTTTTAACACTTGCAAAACAATATTATGTGTTACATACAGATACCACATTTGTATTAAATGTATAAGAGATTTTATTATCCATGCAACAGGTGTTTTTGGTCATTGCCTTTCCTTGTGATAAGATGGCACTTGGGTTGTAAAGTAGCGGTAAATTATTTCTTTCCTGTGAAGATTTTCCAGAGGTAGAGACTGTTTATGTTGAGTGATGAAAAATGAGCATGGTTTTCTAAGTATTAGAAAACTAAAGTGTGTTTTTAAACACACTTTAAACACAAAAGTGTGTTCCTTTGCCTCATAGAAAAGCTGCTACAACATTCACTTAGAAACGTTTGACTTATTCTAGTAAATTCAGTTGCCTTCTAATCCTTGGTAGATTGGGCTTCCCTTGTGGCTCAGCTGGTAAAGAATCTGCCTGCAATGAGAGAGATCTGGGTTTGATCCCTGGGTTGGGAAGATCCCCTGGAGAAGGGAAAGGCTACCCACTCCAGTATTCTGGCTGGGAGAATTCCATGGACTGTATAGCCCATGGGGTCACAAAGAGTCAGACACAACTGAGCAACTTTCATTTTCACTTCCATTGTAGATTAGACTGCCAAACGCAGATACGTAGGTAAATGAGAAATGATAGCCACCTGTGAGATATAACACAGAAATAACCAAATGCACACATGGTTATTAAAAGTAGTCAAAGGTTAAATATAACATATAGGGAGTGAATCACAGATTCCCTATTAACTCCAGATAATAGGCTGTATACTACCCAATTAATAATAACCACCCCACCCCCAGATCATCCAGATGTTTCTATTTTGGTTCAAGTATGCAGGAATTTTTATGATACATATTTGCAACAATGTTCATCAATTTTAAAAAAGATTTTGGACTTAAAGGAAGTTACTTTTCTGTTATGCAAAAGTAACCTTTTTGGAATAGCACACTCCTAAATTATGCCTAGTAAGTGATGCATTTCTATATTTCATTTATTCAATAGACATTCTATGAGTAATTTACCACATGGTAGGTATAATGTTGACCCTGGCTGGACACAGACAAATCAGATAATTTTATATATATATACACACACACACACACACATATATATAGCTGTCTGCTGTCACCCTGTTTAACCTGTTCACTGAGGACAAAATGAGAATGCCAAGCTGGATGAGTTACAAGCTGGAATCAAGACAGGTGGGAGGAACACCACCAGCCTCAGATGTGAGGATGACACCACTCTAAGGGCAGAAAGCAAAGAGGAACTAAAGAGCCTCTTGATGAGGGTGAAGGAGGAGAGTGAAAGAGCCAGATTAAAACTAGATATTAAAAAAACTAAGATCATGGCATCTGGCTGCATTACTTCATGGCAAATAGAAGGGGAAAAGGTGGAAATAATAACATTTCCTCCTGTTGGGCTCTAAAATCACTGCAGATGGTGACTGCAGTCATGAAATCAGAAGACCACTGCTTCTTGGCAGGAAAGCTATGACAAACCTAGACAGTGTGCTGAAAAGCAGACATTACTCTGCCGACAAAGGTCCGTATAATCAAGGCTATAGTCTTACCGTGGCCTTGTGTCGTTGTGAGAGCTGGACCATAAAGAAGGCAGAGAGCCAAAGAACTGATGCGTTCCAACTGTGGTGCTGGAGAAAACTCTTGAGAGTCCCTTGGACAGCAAGGAGATCAAACAAGTCAATTTTAAAAGAAATCAACCCTGAATACTCATTGGAATGACTGATGCTGAAGCTGAAACTCCAGTATTTTGGTCACCTGATGCAAACAGTCAACTCATTGGAAAAGTCCCTGATGTTGGGAAAGATTGAGGGCAGAAGGAGAAGAGGGCATCAGAAGGTGAGATGGCTGGATGGCATCACTGATGCAATGGACATGAACTTGGGCAAACTTTGGGAGATGGTGAGGGACAGAGAGGCCTGGTGTGTTGCAGTCCATGGGATCCCAAAGAGTCAGACACAACAGGGCAACTGAACAACAGTAATATCATCCACTAACACAATATGTGACATATGATATGTGTTAATGTATGTTTGTTTAGGAAAGGAGAAAGTACCAGTTTGGCTTTTTGACCTTTGCTATACTTTACTATTTTGAATTTTTTTAAAAAATTAGAAGTAGAGAGATCTGAAAACTATTGAATTTAGAATTTCAGTTGAGAGATATATTTTATGAATTTCCCATAGGCTTCTTGCATATGTATTTAAGATTTTTAAAAGTTTAACCTCTTTAATTTTGTAATCCTAATTCTAACAATGCAAAAAATCAGTATTGTTAAAATGGCCATACTACCCAAAGCAATATACAGATTTAAAGAGATCCCTATCAAATTACCTATGACCTTTTTCACAGAACTAGAACAAATAATTCTTACATTCATATGGAATCATAAAGGACCCAGAATTGCCAAAGCAATCCTGAAGAAAAAGAACAAAGCTGAAGGCATAATGCTCCCAGACTTCAGACTACACTACAGAATTACAGTAACCAAAACAGCATGATATTGACACAAAAACATATATGGATCAATGAAACAGAATAGAGAGCCCCCAAACAAATCCACACACCTATGGTCAATTCATCTTCAACAAAGGAGGCAAAAATACACAATAGGGAAAAAATAGTCTCTCCAGCAAGGGGTGTTGGGAAAGTTGAACAGCTATATCTCTAATGAAATTAGAAACACTGTCATACCATGTACAAAAAAAACCTCAAAATGACTTAAAGATTTAAACATTAGACATGACACCATAAAACTCCTACAAGAGAACATGGGCAAAACATCCTCCAGTATAAATTGTACCAATATTTTCTTAGGTCAGTCTCCCAAGGCAACAGAAATAAGAGCAAAAATAAACAACGGGCCTAATGAAACTTACAGCAAAAGAACCATTAAGAAAATGAAAAGAAAAACTAGTGGCTGGGAGAAAATGACTTGCAAATGATGTGACTGACAAGAGCTAAATTTTAAAAAATGCAAAGAACTCAACAACAGCAAAAAAACCAACCCAACTGAAAAACGGGCAAAAGACCTAAATAGGCATTTTCCAAAGACAGACAAATGGCCAAAAAGCACGTTATAAGATGTTCAGCATGCCTAATTATTAGAGAAATGCAAGCAAAACTACAGTGAGGTCCCATCTCACACTGGTCAGAATAGAAATTGTTAAAAATTCTGCAAATAACAAATACTGGAGAGGAGTGGAGAAAAGGGAGCCCTCCTACACTGTTCCTGGGAGGGTAAGTTGGTGCCATAGTGGTGGGGTAGGGGAGAAACAGATTGGGAGTTTGGGGTCAGCATATGCAAACTAGATATATAGAATGGATAAGCAACAAGGCCCAGCTATGTATCACAGGGAACTATATTCAATATCCTGTGATAAACCATAATGGAAAAGAATGTAAAGAAGAACTTATATATATATATGTACATATATATATATGTACATATATATATATATATATATAATTGAGTCACTTTGCTGGATAGCAGAAATTAAAAAAAAAAAAACATTGTAAATCACCTCTACTTCCATTTTTTAAAAAGCAGAATGATTTTAGATGTTGCTTGTGAAAGTAACTCAGTCATGTCCGACTCTTTGTGACCCCATGAACTATACAGTCCATGAAATTCTCCAGCCAGAATACTGGAGTGGGTAGCTGTTCCCTTCTCCAGGGGATCTTGCCAACCCAGGGATCGAACCCAGGTCTCCCACATTGCAGGTGGATTCTTTACCAGCTGAGCCACCAAGGAAGCTTGGCCGGCATTATTTACAAGAAGGAAAATGCTAAGTGTCCAATAGTAGGGAATTCATTAAGTTATCTTATATTCATCTTTCAGAGTTCTAGTTTGAGAATACCTAATGATGTAAGAAAATGCTTATGCTAAACTGGTAAGTTAGAAAAGATGGCTGTAGAAAAATAGGCAAAATGTTCAGTAGTATTCATGGTAGTGAAATTATAGGTAATTTTCCTTTTTATTCTTTATTCTTATTTTCTACACTAAGCATATGCCAACAGTTATAAATGTAAGAGAATCAAATGCTATTTTTGAGATAGCACCTATTTTCCGTTCTGAAATAGAGTTTTTTGGAAATAAAATTTTATTTTGGAAAATCATTGTTGACTATTGTGGGTTTTTGTGGATATTGTCAATGACCAAGACTTGTATTTTGTTTAAAACTACAACGAGTCACACACACACTCACTAATTATGATTTAGATAGCTCATTAAAAATATCATTCTTTTTTACCATTTTTGTTCTGATTGCGCTGGGTCTTCGTTGTGGCCTGCAAGCTCTTTGTTGTGGTGCGCAGGCTTTCTCCAGTTGCAGGGAGAAGGCTTCTCTTGTTGCAGTTTGCGGGCTTCTCTAGTTCTGGCTCGAGGGCTTAATTGCCCTGTGGTATGTGGGTTCTTAGTTCCCTGACCAGGGATTGAACCCATGTCCCCCGCATTGAAAGGTGAATTCTAAACCACCGGACCACCAAGGAAGTCCCCCAAAATATCATTCTTATTATGCACGTTCTTGTCTCTCAAGTTGAAGAAATAAATGGAAGTATATGTGTTACTGAAGCTGTGAATTAGTACTCACAATGATGATATGGAGAACCTTCATGTAAATACTTAATATTCTGTTTTGTTCTCCTGAATTTACAGTTCTTCAGTGGGTAGTGCACTGCCTCGAAGGCGCTGCTGTGTATATATTACCATTGGAATGATGTGCATTTTCATTGGAATTGGATTAACTGTGAGTATTACTCTATTCATTGTTAGAATTCTTTCCTCTTAACTTGATCAGTAGTAAATGGTGAGGTTTGGAACAACTTCCATTGAGCCCTAAAGAACCTGCCTCCCTAATGTACCAGGCCAGAAGCTTCTAAAAAATTTTGAGCAATCTGAAGGCAATCCATGGGCTTGTTCTCAGCAGAGTTTGCCCATCCGGGTGAAGTCATGTCTTGGGATCCCTCTGAAGGTTCTTGATATGGGAACTTTTATCATCCATTTAACAAAAAGTCCATTTGTTTTATTTAGTGCCAGCACCAGTTTTGCCATGGCCAGAGCTGAAGCAATACTCATTCAGCTACGATGGTCTAAAAAAATTCTTTTTATTCAAGTCAAACAAAGATTTATTATCAACATGGGGATGGCATCAAGGATATAGATTAAATTCCTTTATAAATGTTTTAATGGAATTTTTGTTCATTTAATAAAATCTATAATTAACATAACCTGCTATGTCATTTTATGAAATTTCGCTCTGTCAGTGTTAGTCAGCAAATGCAGCAATTCATGTTTTGTCATCTCGGGAATATGTTTCATAAAAATCACCAAAAAAGCCAACACAAATTCTGAGTTTGTAACCTCTTATTTTTATATTGCTTTTTATTTTAGGTTGGCACCCAAGATTTTGCAAGACGATTTCATGCAACCTATGTTTCTTGGGCAATTGCTTATCTCTTAGGTTTGGTCTGCCTTATCCGAGCTTGTTACTGGGGAGCCATAAGAGTGAGTTATCCAGAACACAGTTTTGCATAAGCTTATTTACGACTTTGTGATGCAGTTGAGGGTATCTAGCAGTTCTTGATAAGCTACTCTGGACATCTTTAAATCATTTACCTAATGGATTTCATTTTCATTTATGTATGAAGTTTTAAGACTGGGAGCCTTAGATGAACAAACGTTTATTGTACTACATTATAAGCAAATAGTTTGTTTTGCTGCTAAGTTTTCAAGCTCCAAATAATAAAGCTTGGTCTTCATGTTCTTTTACATCTCTTAAAGGTATTTTTGATTTGTTCCCAATCATTACACTTAACACCACACTTTCATTATTTTTAAATCAATTATTCTATTACTTGCTGGTCTGTGAGTATTCTCAAGGAGTGTTTATAAATATTGCTGTAATAGCTTCACATTTATACTCACTTTTTAATTAAGCTATCACACTTGCTTGCTTTAAAGCTAAGCAATATGCATTTTGCTTGAACTGCTTATAGTGACTTTAACCTAAGATCATAGTGACATTGTTCAGGAAAAAAAAAATGTTTAGTGTACCTTCAAAGACTTGACATTCTTGTCAGATAAAGACCATTTCTAGATACTGTATGCTTGTTTTATGTTGTTTGTAGAAATAAATAATATTTTGATAGTAATTTAATATATAAGA
>NW_011488621.1:2094986-2100226 GCF_000754665.1 Bison bison bison
TAAGAATAAAAATATTTATTTGTCCACCGTTGGAGATATGTTGGATAAATGTTTGTTCTCAAAGATCACAGGACTTTTGTCTTTCATTTTTGTCATTGTTTGAAAATGTTCTAGTTATGAAAGTTCTGGCCTAGATTTATGAAATTTAATATTAACCAGCTCTATGTATTCCTTTATGGAACTTGAAGAAAGTGTTTCACATAACATGTTTCATAATATTTAACAGTTTACAAAAATGTATCTATATCAAATTGTCCTCCTTTTCATTAGATCATGGTTAATTTTTCTTATTGGGGTGTGTGTGTGTTTTAGTCGCTCAGTCGTGTCTGATTCTTTGCACCCCCATGGACTGTAGCCTGCCACGCTCCTCTGTCCATGGAGTTCTTCAGGCAGGAATACTGGAGTGGGTTGCCATGCCCTACCCATGCCATGCCCAACCCTAACCCTAACCCTACTCTATGGAATACTTGGGGCTTCCCAGGTGGCACAGTGGTAAAGAATCTGCTTGCCAGTGCAGGAGATGCAAGAGACTTGGGTTCGATGCCTGGGTTGAGAAGATTCCCTGGAGGGGGAAATGGCAACCCACTCCAGTATTCTTGCCTGGAAAATCCCACAGACAGAGGAGCCTGGAGGGCTACAGTTCCACGGAGCCACAGAGTCAGACACAACTGCACACACACATGGAATACTGAAATGTGAAGGAAGCCTGTGACGTTGTACACGGGCTAAAATATCAAGATTAAATGTAGTTAATTTTATCATCCTTCTCAAAGATAGCTGGTCAAAATGATTGCCAAATTTATTCCAAATACAGATCAAAGACAAAAAGCAATGTTCTTTTCTAGGAATTGACTAGGATTTAAAGAATCACCTCTTGCACTGCCCATCTTTGTAGTTTTAAAAAGAAATTACTTAGCTGAAAGGTAATATTCTAAAGCTTTTGAAGTAGTACTGAATAGAATTAGATAATGAGGTGATCTGAGTAAATCAATTGGCTATTCCAAGGATAAGAATAATATTTTTAACTATTTATGTTCCTGATTAGTATAACAATGTACTCATCAGAGAGTTTGGGGCAAAATGCACATAAACTTCACGGAGTAAATGATAAATGTATAAATGCACTAGCTCAGGATTATATGTATCTTTGAAAATACACTAATAAAGATTATTGTTCAAAAATTACCTTGTTCTATTCCGTTAAAAAAAAAGGTCTTTCCAAAGTTGCCTTGAGATCTTACTCTAAAGTTGTCATGTTCAAGAATGCATATGATGTTCCTTTATATAATATTCAGTTACATTTTTTCCAGTATTTTTGTGCTTTATTTTGAATATTTAAGCATAAAGATTTTAAATCCATTTGTAATATACTTGATCCTAGGTATGAAATAATCTATTTTTTTCTCAATGGTTGACTAGTTGTAGCAGCATTGTATACTGAACAATACATTCCTTCCCCCATTAACTTTAAACCACATTAAATTATATCCTGTATGATCATATTTCTTTTGGAATATAACTCCATGATAGCAAGAAACTTGGTCTTATTTGTTGCTTTATTTCCAGCATTTTGAACAATGCTTAGTGTGTATGTGTTCAATAGATGCTTGTTGCACAAGTGAATAAATGATTGAATGAATTGGTATGTTAAATTCTTATATACTATGTGTAGGTAAATATTTGTATAGACTTGTGATAAGGAAAGACTTTCCAAGTAGAACCTCAAAGCAGATATTAATAAGAAATTCAACACCCATTTGTGATTAAAAAAAAAACTCTCGACTATGTGGGTGTAGAGGGAACATACCTCAAGATAAGAAAAGCCATATATGACAAGCCTACAGAAATATCATAGTCAACAGTGAAAAGCTGAAAGCCTTTCCTCAAAGATAACGGAAAAGACAAGGTGTCCACTCTTGCCACTTTTACTCAACATAGTACTGCAAGTCCTAGCTATGGCAATCGGGGCTTCCGCCACCAGGTGGCGCTAGTGGTAAAGAATCCGCCTGCCAATGCAGGAAATGCAAGAGAGGTGGATATGATCCCAAGGCAGGGAAGATCACCTGGAGTAGGAAACGGCAACCCGCTCCAGTATTCTTGCCTGGAACATCCCATGGACAGAAGACCCTGGCAGGCTACAGTCCATGGAGTTGCAATGAGTTGGATGCGACTGAGTGCGCGTACACACACACACACACACACACACACACACAGCTACAGCAATCAGATAAAGAAAAGACATAAAAGGAATCCAAACTGGAAAGGAAGAAGTAAAACTGTCACTGTTTACCAATTATATGATACTATATATATAAATGGACTTCCCTAGTGGGTCAGACAGTAAAGCATCTGTGTACATTGCTGGAGACCCAGGTTTGAGCCCTGGGTTGAGAAGATCCCCTGGAGAAGGAAATGGCAATCCACTCCAGTACTATTGCCTGGAAAATCCCATGGACAGAGGAGCCTGGTAGGCAAATACAGAAAATGCTAAAGACACCACCAAAAAACTACTAAAACTAATAAATGAGTTCAGTAACTTGCAGGACAAAAGATTAATATATAGAAATCTGTTGAATTGTATACACTATCAGTTGACTGATTGGAAAAGACTCGGATGCTGGGAGGGATTGGGGGCAGGAGGAAAAGGGGACGACAGAGGATGAGATGGCTGGATGGCATCACTGACTCGATAGACGTGAGTTTGAGTGAACTCTGGGAGTTGGTGATGGACAGGGAGGCCTGGCGTGCTGCAATTCATGGGGTTGCAAAGAGTTGGACACAGCTGAGTGACTGAACTGAACTGATCAGAAAGAAAACCCCATTTTTGTAGTGGATCATTTGTAAATGATCCATTTGTAATTGTATCAAAAAGAATAAAACACCCAGGACTAAATCTAATCAATCTTTTACAAGAGGTGAAAGACTTATACTCATTAAACTATGACATTAATGAAAGAAATTGAAGACCACACAAACAAATGAAAAGGTATGCCATCCTCATATATTGGAAGAATTAATGCTGCTAAAATAAGATTCATTGTAATCCCTATCAAAGCACCAATGGCATTTTTCACAGAACTAAGACAAATAATTCTAAAATTTTACAGAAACACAAAGACCTTGAATAGCCAAAATAATTGTGAGAAAAATGAACAAAACTGGAGATATTATGCTCCCCAATTTCAAACTATACTACAAAGCTGCTGTAATCAAAACAGTATGATGCTGGCAAATAAACAAACATATTATTAATAGAATCAAGAATCAAGAGCTAGAAATAAATCCACACGTATGTGGTCAGTTAATCTGGAAGGAAGGCAAGTATATACATTGGGTAAAGACAATGTCTTCAATAAATGGTGAACAGTTAGATGCAAAAGAATCAAACTGGACTACTTTCTCATATCACATACAAAAATAAACTCAAAATGAGTTAAAGACTTAAATGTAAGACCTGAAACCATAAAACTCCTAGAAGAAACATAGGCAGTATGTTCTCTGAGTTGAGTCTTAGCAATATTTTCACGGGTATGTCTCATCAGGCAAGGGAAACAAAGTCAGAAATGACCAAATGCGACCACATCAAGCTAAAGCTTTTTCTCAGCAAAGGAAACTATCAACAGAACAAAAAGCAACCTATTGAATGGGAGAAGATCTTTGCAAACAATACATCTGATACTAGGTTAATACCCAAAATATACAAAAAACTCATACTACTTAACATTCAAAAAAAAAAAAAAAAAAGTGGGCTGAAGACCTGAATAGACATTTTTCAAAGAAGACATATAGATGGTCAACAGACACATGAGGAGATGCTCAGTATCACTAATATCAGGGAAATGCAAACCAGAGCTACAAGATACAAACTTACAGAATATTTATTATAAAAATGATAACAAGTATTGGTGAGGATGTGAATCAAAGGTAATTACTGATCACTGTTGGTGTGAATGCAAATAGGTACAGACACATGGAACACAGTATTTAGGTTCCTCAAAAAACTAAAAATAGAACTACCATGGGATGCTGCAGTTTCACTTCTGGGTATTTTGTGAAGGAAAGAAAAGCATTAGGTATATGTACTCCTATTTTCAGTGTAGCATTATTTATGATAGCCAGGACACGGGTGAAGCCTAAGTGTCAATTAAAGGATGAATGGATAAAGAGGATGTGGCATGCATAGTAAATGGAATGCTACTCAGCTGTGAAAGAAGAATGAAGTCTTGCCATTTGTGACAACATGCATGACCTAGAGAGTATTATGCTAAGTGAAATAAGTCAGAAAAACACAAATACCATGTGATTTCACTTATATGTGAAGTCTAAAAAACAAAGAAAACAAAACAGAAACAGATTCATTGATACAGAAAGCAAATAAGTAGGGTCTGAGGGAAATAAGTGAAATAGATGAGAGAGATTAAGAGGTACGTACAGACTTTCAATTGCAAAATAAATAAGTCACAGGGATGTGATGTATAACATAGGGAATATAATAAGTCATGATCAATAACTTAATATAGGGCATATAGTAAATAATATTTAATAGTAATATAGTTATAGGTGGTAACTAGATTTTTTATGGTGATTATTTTGTGGTGTATTAAAATATCAAATCATTATGTTGCATGCCTGAAATATATTGTAAGTCATTATAATACTTCAGTTTTAAAAAATTAATAGAAAGGAGTAATAACTTGTATGATTAAAAGAAAAAATCATAAGTAAATCCAAAGGACAAACTGGGGAAGATCTTTTAAAAAATAGTATAAAGAATTAATCTTTTTGATATGAGAAGGGACTAAAGGCATGATTCAGTTCAGTTCAGTCACTCAGTTGTGTCTGACTCTCTGCGACCCCATGAATGGCAGCACGCCAGGCCTCCTTGTCCATCACCAATTCCTGGAGCTTACCTAAACTCATGTCCATTGAGTTGGTGATGCCATCCAATTAACTCATCCTCTGTCATCCCCTTCTCCTCCCGCCTTCAATCTTTCCCAGCATCAGGGTCTTTTCAAATGAGTCAGCTCTTCGCATGAGGTGGCCAAATTATGGGAGTTTCAGCTTCAGCATCAGTCCTACCAATGAACACCCAGGACTGATCTCCTTTAGGATGGACTGGTTGGATCTCCTTGCAGTCCAAGGGACTCTCAAGAGTCTTCTCCAACACCACAGTTCAAAAGCATCAATTCTTCGGCGCTCAGCTTTCTTTATAGTCCAACTCTCACATCCATACATGACTA
>NW_011488621.1:2100326-2111454 GCF_000754665.1 Bison bison bison
AGTTCAAAAGCATCAATTCTTCGGCGCTCAGCTTTCTTTATAGTCCAACTCTCACATCCATACATGACTACTGGAAAAACCATAGCCTTGACTAGACGGACCTTTGTTGACAAAGTAATGTCTCTGTTTTTTAATAGGCTGCTGCTGCTGCTGCTAAGTCATTTCAGTAGTGTCCGACTCTGTGCGACCCCATAGACGGCAGCCCACCAGGCTCTCCTGTCCCTGGGATTCTCCAGGCAAGAACACTGGAGTGGGTTGCCATTTTCTTCGCCACTGCATGAAAGTGAAAAGTGAAAGTGAAGTCGCTCAGTCGTTTCTGACCCTCAGCGACCCCATGGACTGCAGCCTTCCAGGCTCTTCCATCCATAGGATTTTTCCAGGCAAGAGTACTGGAGTTGGGTGCCATTGCCTTCTCCGTTTTAATATGCTAAAGCCATTCAAAAAAGAAGAAATACAGTAGTTAATAAACATCATCTTTTAAAAATTTGCTAACAGTCAAAGACTATATATTAAAAACTATATGAAAAAAATTTAACCTACCATAACAAAAGTAAAATAGAGCAGAAGTATTGGAATATTCCTGCAGTTTTGAAGATATGGGCAAATACACACATTCTTGCACCTAGTAATTCTATCTCTTAAGAATTTATCCTAAAGATGTTATGGATAAAATATTAAATATGTATGTACAACAATGTTTATCACATTTTTATTTAAAATGGGGGTTAAAAGAAGAAAATGTCTAAAAATTCAATCATGTGGACTAGGTGAAATAAATCAGGGTTTCCTAGGTGGCTCAGTGGTAAGGAATCTGCCTGCCAATGCAGGAGACCCCAGTTCAATCTCTGGGGCAGGAAGATTCCCTAGAGGAGGAAATGACAACCCACTGCAGTATTCTTGCCTGGGAAATCCCATGGATAGCGGAGGCTAGTGGGCTACAGTCCATGGGGTCGCAAAAAGATGGACATGACTTAGTAACTGAGCATGCACAGGTGAAATAATTTATGGTATATCTATACTGTAAAACAACACGCAGTAATTAAATTTTTCATCTGTTCAATTGGAATGGTTTACAAAATATTGTGAGACAAAATCAGGTCAGAATCTGTAGAGTATAATTCATTTCTTAAAAGTAGTTTTATATATTATGTGTTGAAGAAACTAAGGATAATTAAACACTAAATGTAAGAATTAGTTTTCTGTGCATGATAAAAGATAACTGATTTTTACTTTATTTCTGTACTAGATTAATAGTTGGAAAGTCATAAGTTTCCTTTTGATAAACAGGTACAAATGCTAAGTGATGATCACATCAATATTTGTTACATTGTCATTTAGATTCTTAAAGAGTTAAAATAAATTTATTAAAATCCAAACCAATGAATTTAATTCCTAAAACTTTAAGTTTAAAATTAGCACATTATATATTCAAGCTTAGTCATATATGAATTATATTTTTAAGTAACTACATCCAAATATATGGATGTGAGAGTTGGACTGTGAAGAAGGCTGAGCGCCGAAGAATTGATGCTTTTGAACTGTGGTGTTGGAGAAGACTCTTGAGAGTCCCTTGGACTGCAAGGAGATCCAACCAGTCCATTCTGAAGGAGATCAGCTCTGGGATTTCTTTGGAAGGAATGATGCTAAAGCTGAAACTCCAGTACTTTGGCCACCTCATGTGAAGAGTTGACTCATTGGAAAAGACTCTGATGCTGGGAGGGATTAGGGGCAGGAGGAGAAGGGGACGACAGAGGATGAGATGGCTGGATGGCATCACTGACTCGATGGACGTGAGTCTGAGTGAACTCCGGGAGATGGTGATGGACAGGGAGGCCTGGCGTGCTGCGATTCATGGGGTCGCAAAGAGTCGGACACGACTGAGTGACTAAACTGAACTGAACTGAACATCCAAATTTATGACACCTTATACTAGTGTTATTTAAAATAGAACATATCTTCCAGTGACTAGAACAGAAGTGGAACACAAAGTGCTGGGAAAATATTATTGGAAAGAATATAATATAGCCACTAGTCAGAAAAGGAAGGATTTATTTGTCCCCTGTGCACCAAAGTAGCAAAAAAACAAACAAACAAAAAAAGGCCTTAGTTCTTATTAAAGAGGGAAAAGATAGAACCATGATCAGGTGTTTTTGAGCAAGTCATTTGTGAGTATACATGTGTCAATTTGGAAGAAAAGAAAGAATTCTAGTGATATATGGCAAGTACGGTGCTAGCTTCACATGTGCTGTTTAATATTCACAGGAATCCTAAGAAGGAAGTATTCTTGTTTCTCCTTTGCCAGAGGAAATTGACGTGCCATTCCCAAAGATCTGAAAAAGATTTTGTGTAGAATAGGCAACTTCAGACAACAAGCACGCCCTGGTAATTCTGATGCTGGGTTTTCCTGGATCAGTAGAGATCCTGGGTTTTCGTGGACCATACTCTGTACTAAGCCTTGCTGAAAATGTACACAGCACATGTTCAGGTGCACTTTCTCTGGCACTCACATTTTAATATATAGAAAAAGCCTTGATTGGATATGAGTAGCAACTCATACACAACTCATTTCTTTTGCTTAGCTTTTATTTTTGATCTAGCTATACTTATGTTTCTGTTCTGTCATGAAACTATAGCCATTTCCATGTTCATGGTTTGGAAAAATTACTATAAAATCTAAGTTTGCATTTGTTCAGTGTGGTTTCAGTGTACACACACATATTTATATAGTAAGCACCGGAGGAAAAAAACCCTAATGTTTATTGAGCTGCCTTACATGTATTGGTTTAATCTCCATGTTATAGTTATCATAATTCCAAGAAGTCAAGAGAGGTTAAATAATTAAAGGTCACTCAGCTTATATGTGGGCATCCCCAATGGTTTGTGGTGAAGAGTCTGCTCTCAATGCAGGAGACACAAGTTCCATCCCTGGGTCTGGAAGACCCCCTGGAGGAGGAAATGGCAACGCACTCTAATATTCTTGCCTGAAAAATCCCATGGATAGAGGTGCCTGGCAGGCTACAGTCCAAATGGTCACAAAAAGTCAGAAATGGCTAAGAGACTGAGCACAACACACACAGCTTACGTGTGATGGAGCAAGGTGAAATCAAACAGTCTGTCTGCCTCCAAAATTCATCTGCTTTCCACTGCAACTTGAGATTTCATTGTGCGTTGCTATGTAGAGAATAACTTCTGAATTTTGTGTCCCCTGCTGTTCACTGTGTGTAACTCATCTCTGGAAAGGGAAGAAAATACTTGTCCTACATATTTATTTCACAAACAATAGAATACTATAGCTTAAAATTTTTTACTTTATTATATCAAACTTTATTAATTTTATTTCATTTTATCTTAACAGTACATGTTGCTATTGTTCAGTCGCTATTTGTATCTGACCCTTTGAGACCCAATGAACTGCATCATGCCAGGCTTCACTGTCCTTCACTATTGCCCAGAGTCTGCTCAAATTCATGTCCACTGAGTAGGTGATACTATCTAACCATCTCATCCTCCATCACCTCCTTCTCCTTTTGCCATCAATCTTTTCCAGCATTAGGGTCTTTTCTGATGAGTTGACTTCACATCAGGTGGGCAACATATTGGAGCTTCAATTTCAACATCGGTCCTTCGAATGAAATAGTCAAAGTTGATTGCCTTTAGGATTGACTTGTTTGATTTCCTTGCAGTTCAAGGGACTCTCAAGATTCTTCTCTAGCACCATAATTCAAAAGCATTCAGTCTTCTTTATGGTCCAACTCTCAGGTCTGTTCATAACTACTGAAAAAACATAGCTTTGACTACATGGACCTATGTTGGTGAAGTGATATCTCTGCTTTTTAATACGCTGTCCAGGTTTGTCAGAGCTTTCCTTCCAAAGAGCAAGCATCTTTTAATTTCATGGCTGCAGTCACCATCCGCAGGGATTTTGGAGCCCAAGAAAATAAAGTCTGTCACTGTTTCCATTGTTTCCCCATCTATTTGCCAAGAAGTGATGGGACCAGATGCCATGATCTTAGTTTTTTAAATGTTGAGTTTTAAGCCAGCTTTTTCACTCTCCTCTTTCAACCTCATCAAGAGTTTCTTTAGCTCCTCTTCACTTTCTGCCATTAGGGTGTATCATCTGCATATCTGAGGTTGTTGATATTTCTCCTGGCAATCTTAATTCCAGCTTGTGATTCATCCAGCCTGGCATTTCACATGGTGTACTACGCATGTAAGTTAAATAAGCAAGATGACAACATACAGTGTTGTTGTATTCTTTCTTAGTGTTAAACCAGTCAGTTGTTCCATATCCAATTCTAACTGTTGCTTCTTGACCTGCATACAGGTCTCTTAGGAGACAGGTAAAGTGATCTGGTACTCCCATTCCTTTAAGAATTTTCCACAGTTGTTTTGGTCCACACAAAGGCTTTAGCATGGTCAATGAAGCAGAAGTAAATGTTTTTCTGGAACTCCTTTGCTTTCTCCATGATCCAATAATGTTGGCAATTTGATCTCTGGTTCCTCTGCCTCTAACACCCAGCTTGCACACCTGAAGTTCTTGGTTCATGTACTGCTGAAGTATAACTTGAAGGATTTTAAGCATAACCTTGCTAGCATATGAAATGAGTGCAGTTATATGGTAGTTTGAACTTTCTTCAGCTTGTCCTTCTTTGGGATTGGAATGAAAACACCTTTTAGTGTTTTACAGACTCCAGTCCTGTAGCCACTGCTGAGTTTTCCATATTTGCTGACAGATTGAGTGCAGCACTTTAACAGCATCATCTTTTAAGATTTGACAAAACTCAGATGGAATTCCATCAACCTCCCCTAGCTTTGTTCATAGTAATGCTTCCTAAGGCTCACTTGACTTCACACTCCAGGATGTATGGCTCTAGGTGAGTTATCACACCATTGTGATTATCCTGGTCATTAAGACCTTTTTTGTATAGTACTTCTGTATGTTCTTGCCACCTTTTCTTAATCTCTTCTGCTTCTGTTAGGTCCTTACTTCTATCCCATATCATGCCCATCCTTGTATAAAATGTTCCCTTAATGGCTCCAATTTTCTTGAGATCTCTAGTCTTTACTATTCTATTGTTTTCCTCTCTTTCTTTCCATTGTTCATTTAAGAAAATCTTCTCTGTCCTTGCTGTTCTCTGGGGCTCTGCATTCAATTTTATACTTACTTCTCTTTCTCCATTGCCTTTCTCAGCTTTCCCCAGCTATTTGTAAAGCCTCCTCAGACAACCACTTAACTTTCTTGCACTTCTTTTTCTTAGGGATGGTTTTAGTCACTACCTCCTGTAAAATGTTGCAAACCTCTGTCCACAGTTCTTCAGATACTCTGTCTACCAGATCTAATTCTTTGAATGTATTTACCACCTCCATTATATAATCATAAGAGATTTGATTTAGATCGTACCTAAATGGCCTAGTGGTTTTCCCTATTTTCTTCAATTTAATCCTGAATATTCCAATAAGCAGTTGATGATCTGAGCCGCAGTTAGCTAGCTCCAGGTCTTTTTTTTTGCTGACTATATAGAGCTTCTCCATCTTTGGTTGCAAAGAGCCTAATCAGTCTGTTTTCAGTACTGACCATCTGGTGATGTCCATGTGTGGTTTTCTCCTGGGTTGTTGGAGAAAGGTGTTTGTTATGCCCAGTGTATTCTTTTAACAAAACTGTTAGCCTTTGCCCTGATTCATTTTGTATTCCAAAGCCAAACTTGCGAGCTACTCCAGGTTTCTCATGACTTCCTACTTTTGCATTCCCATCTCCTATGACGAAAAAGACATCTTTTTTTAGTGTTAGTTCTAGAAGGTGTTGTAGGTCTTCATAGAACTAGTCAACTTCACCTTCTTCAACCTTAGAGGTTGGGGCATAGACTTGGAATACTGTGATATTGAATACTTTGCCTTGGAAACAAACTAAGATCATTCAGTCATTTTTGAGGTTGCAGCCAAGAACTGCATTTTTTTTAACTCTTTTGTTGACTATGAGCCTACTCCATTTCTTCTAAGGGATTCTTGCCCACAGTAGTAGATGTAGTGGTCATCTGAATTAAATTCACCCATTCCCATCCAGTTTAGTTCACTGATTCCTAAGATGCTGATGTTCAGTCTTGCCATCTCCTGCTTGACCATGTCAAATTTACCTTAGTTCATGAACCTAACATTCCAGGTTGTTATGCAATATTGTTCTTTACAGCATAATCCTACTAATTTTTCTGTGATTTTGTTAATTATAAAAAATAAATACATATAGTAAAAACCAATATTACAGGAATATTACATATTAAATATATGGAAATTGACATACAATGAGTTTTTATAGTTGTTTTATTCTTTAAAAAATATTTATTTGGCTCTGTTAAGTCTTAGTTGCAGCACTTGGGATCTTTAGTTGCAGTCTGCTAACTTAGTTGTGGTATACAAATACTTAGTTGTGGCATGTGGGAATCCAATTCCCTGACCAGGAATCGAACCCAGGCCCCTTGCATTGAGAAAATGGAATGTTAGCCACTGGACCACCAGGGAAGTCCCTGCAATGATTTTTTATTAAAATAACTTCTTTTTCCTGTAATGGCAGTTTATTTAAATGATTGTTAAATAGCACCAAATGCTTAAAAAAATTAATTTTTATATTTATTTTACATGCTGTTTCAAATTTAAATAAATACTAAGATTCTTTATGTTTGATAAATGTACCTACATTTGACCTTAAGTTGGAATATCATGTGAAAAACAGGAAAAAAAAGCCTATTAAAATTTCAGATAAGGCTAAAGATCTGAGTACAGTTTGTTATTTAACAAGTAAGAGTCTTTGATCTATCACAGAGACAGTCTTCACTTTTTTAAGTGTAACTAAATCTCATTGTTGGCTCAGACGGTAAAGCATCTGCCTACAATGTGGGAGACCTGGGTTCCATCCCTGGGTCGGGAAGATCCTATGGAGAAGGAAATGGCAACCCACTCCAGTATTCTCGCCTGGAAAATCCCATGGACAGAGGAGCCTGATGGGCTACAGTCCGTGGGGTCGCAGAGTCAGACACGACTGAGCGACTTCACCTTAAATCTCATTTAAGGTAGTTTACTAAATAGGAAGTGATCACAGATTTTGCTCTTTTTAAATGTCTTATGCTTATGTGTAATGTCTGGATATAGAACTACTATAAATTCCCAGCATTCAAATAATTTCTGAAAAACCTTGCTACAGTGTCTGATATTCTACACCGAATATACCATTGGCTTCAAGTATTTGGTATTTAAATAATCTTGAAGAAAATGCATTAAATTTTTATTAGTAATTAAGCCTTTATCAAGAGTAAGCTCAGGAGATTTGTAGAGAATTCCTCAGGTTATGCAATGCCTTATTGCTTTCTGGCCTTTTCCTACACATCTGCTATATGATTCCTTTCTTTAAAAGCGTCTCTCTGCCTACTGTCTGCAATCCACAGATCTTCTTTTACTCCCACATAATGCAGACTTCAGTACCAATGTGAATGGCTTCTCTAGTACTCTGGTCTAGACTCAGTTCTTTGATTCCCTCAAGTTCAATGACCTTTATCTCCATTACATGTCTGCTTTTTACTGCTGTAGCTGTACCGTGGGTGCCCATACTTAGAACTACTCCATCTCCAAACTAATAGATAGGCTCTGTCTAATCGTATGTGTCCTCTGTCCTTACAAAATTTGCTCTTTGTACTGCCATTCCTAAATATCACCTTTAACACTTCTAATTTCTTGATTATTCCAGTCATCTCTATTTATCAATGAATCCCATAACCACAAAGATAAATGCCACTACATATTTTTGATCTTTACCTTCAATTACTCTCCAACATTGCTTACCTGTCTTCAGTTCTCTCTGCAAATTTCCCACATTTACCATTTGAAAACTTCAGTCCTAAGGCCCCTTACCACACTTTGCACAGCAGATCCCCTTCCTCTTACAGTGGTTTTTCATCTAATCTTCCCTTTGTTCCTTCCCTTCACCTACCCTCTAGATTCATCTCATTCCTCCTCAGGGGACTCACAATATTTTTTCATTATTTCTGAGATCTGCCTGGCTGCCTAAATCAACAACTAGCCTCACCATTTTCATTTTTCTTTCTCACACCCTCTACAATCCATTAGCTCTCCCTGTTCTCTAAAGTGTGTGCACTTTTCTTCATGGCTTCTCCCCTATCTTAATTGTGGCTCTCATCAACATTGCATGTAAAAGTCTATTTGAACTGGTCACTCTGCTTCTGTTTTTGTCTTGCCTGCTGCCTGTACCTCTCCTCACTCCATTTTCCACATTAGTCACTTAGGTGATAATTTTCCATATACACATAAGATCTTATCATACCCTACCTAAAGGCCTTCAGCATCTCTCCACATCCTTAGAGATAAAAGGCTCTTCCCTTCCTCTGCCTAATATTGAACCACTACCCTAGCAGTGTCTCGTATTTTGTGTTTCTGCAGTACTGAATTACTGATATTTTTTGGTATTTCAATTCTATATGCTTCTGGACATGTCTTTCTGCCTGCAAGGAATATCCCTAACTTGGTAAACTCCTTTTTATCCCAGAAAATCGTGCTAAGGCATTACCCGCCCTGTAAACCCTTCCATGATACTTTCCTTCCTTCCACCCACAAGCAGAATTCTTTCCTCATACTACCTGTATTCCATGTAAATGCTTCTGCTACATATACTACCTATATTTTACTTATTGATTTATACTCTTAGACTATTGTTCTCTTCTTACTGCTAAACTTCGTTTCTCTCTCACCTTAGGACATTAATACCTACACTTCCTTTCCCCTAAATACCTTTTTCCTGTCCTATATCAGCATCCACTTCTAGCTTAGATGATTCCTTTTCAAAGAGGCATTCCATCTCCAGTTGTACCATTCTAGTCAAGTTTTCTTTGCTTGCCTTTACACAGTCTCCTTTGGAGGTTACTGGCCTTTTGAGTCCCCTTTCTAAATACTTTTTTCTGGAATGGATATGTTTCTTAATCAGCATCCTTTCTTAATGTTCTAATTTATCTATAACATGTATGTATATGTTATTTACATATGGGTATATATTTTCTCTGTGTGTACATAAAAAAACTCAACTTATCCTTTTATGTTTACAAGTTCTTTCATGTTTACAAGTTCCAATCTGAATTCATCATTTCCCTCCCCAAAACTGTTCTACCTTTTGAGTTCCCTATCTTATGTCATCTTGTTATCTTATTCACTTGTTCACCCAACTCAGAAACCCCTATAGATTCTCTTCTTCTTCACTCAATCCTTCTGTCCAATCTGTCACAAAACTGTTGATTTCACTTCAGCAACATCTCTCAGATCTATCCCTTATACTTCATTATTTATCTCAGATATCATTATTTCTATTGGAGTTGAGAAATGGAGTATTTCCTGCCATAACAGTAAACAAAGATTAAGCCATGAGGGAAGTCCAACGATATTACAGTCATCAGCAATTCTGGCCTTCCACATGTAAATTCCTGAGCCCTAATGGTACACAAGAAGACTAATACCTGTGATCTGGCAGCCATCAGGCTGTAGCCACTCCCTACGGTGAGCTTAGAGGAAGTCAGGATGTGAAAAACACAGGATACTGGCCCCAAATAGCTGAGATGCATATGAAAGGAATGATTTCAGTGATCCCAGACTCTTGCATCTTACCACACATAGAAAAGCACTAAATTCCTTAACTTGGGATATCTGGTTTTCATTAATTCACAAAAATATTTCTGATATTCAGACCACCTGCTTTTGGTTGCAAAGTTCTATATAACTTGACTCCTCCCCAACCCCAACTTCACAGAGCAGTTCTCTCAGGGCAACTTGAGATGCTGTCTCCTGGGCTGAAGTCCTAAAAAGTCCCACCAAATAAAACATAACTCTCAACTTTTGGATTGTGAATATTTTTTAAGCTGACAGAGTTATTGCAAACACTCCTGAGGAAGACTTCTGTGGCCTAATATGTCAACCACAAGTTGGCATTTGTCATGGGTGCTTGCCACCTACTTCTACAGGGATTAAATCATGTGCTGCTGCAGCTGACCTTCAACACCTTCTGAAGAAATTCAGGGTGGAAAGCAGAAATGAGGCACTCTATGCTCCAGAAAACTGGCAGAACAGATCTTTAGACAGAAATTCTCAGGAGTTGACCTTATGAGCTCAATATATTTCCCCACATTTAGAAAAGCACTAATATCCTTCATGGTGACAATTGTTTTTCGTGACTAGCAGAAGCTTCATCAGACCAGCAGGAACTTTCTATACCAAAATATGTGCTTGATTGCATACACTCCCTTTACCAATATCACATATAGACTTATCTTTTCTCCCTCCCTCTTTAGATCAGTTTCTCAGAGCTATCTGAGGTGCTGACTCGGACTGTAGTTCTCATATTGCCCCAAATAAAACTTCACTCGCAACTCTCGTGTTATGCATTTTTCCTCAACCAATATTGCTATACCTTACACTCCCTCCCAAATCTTCCCTTCATTGTGCTGTAAGAATGACCTTTCCCGAGTATTCAAAAAGGTAAGCTATGAAAGATTCAAACAGAAAACTTGTTTTCTTTCCCCACTGCTGTTTCCCCCAACTCCAACTACTGCTTACTAGGCAAAGTTTCTGTTCCCTTTGAACCATCTCTTCTCGCCTTCCTCCCCCAGCCGCAACAAACCAAGCATAAGCTGCTTAGAAAACAGCTGACATTCCAAGCCTAAGAGTCAATTCAGGCATTCCTTGCACTATGCTCCCAACTTTAATCTATTCCAACACGTGGCACACACGGTCCATGGCCCACCAGATTGTGAGCTGGGTAATGACAGGAATTTTCCCATTCACCCGTGTTCTGCCTCCACGTCCCCTAGCAGAGTGAAAGGACCAAAAGGGGGACTCTCAAAAACAACGGTGAAAAATATGAGTGAAGAGAATAAAGGTGATTAAAAAGAGGATTCGGATTCAGATGAAGTCGCTTCAACCAGTTTTGTTCCTTCAAGATGGCGGTCTGTGTGAGCTGTGTACGCCTGTCTGAAGTTAACTATGTCCCTTACTCCCTGACCGCCCTAATCTCAGCACTGCTTAGACTCAGGGCAGGGGCAGCGCGGGCAGCGCCCACGGGGCCTACCGGCCGCTCTGACGCGGA
>NW_011488621.1:2111785-2130163 GCF_000754665.1 Bison bison bison
CGCCCCGCGCGCGCCCCGCGCCTCTGGGGGCCGCCGTCTGCCCCACCCCCGCGGCTGCCAATCGCGGCCTCGAGCGAGCCGCCGGAGCCGTTCCCGGACGGGCATCCCCGGCGCTCCACAGTCGTGTCTGGACTGAGCGCCGCGACGCGGCTGCCGGCCCCGAACCCTCCAGGATCTTCAGGCGGTAGGTTGCCGGGGAGGACGGGCTGCGAGGCGAGCAGAAATCAGGACCGCGGGGAGTGAGGCGGCGAGTGGGCGCCGTCTCCGAGGACGGACACGGGGGAAGTTGGGGTGACGGGGAGAGAACTGGCTGGGGTCTGGGACGAGTCGGGCAAGGCCTCCACAGGGTCCCCAAGATGGGGCTCTTAGGACGCAAAGTGGGCGGGCAGGTCGGCAGGAAAGGCGCGGGGGCTGCGGCGGGGGAAAGCGGGAGAGAAGCAAGTGGCCCGGGGAGTTAGACTGCTGAAGGAATGTTGATAAAACAAAAATAAAACAAACAAAATGCCCCCAGAAGTAAGTGTGTATGGACCCCTGCCCCACGACCTGGTGATAGGCAAGTGGGATGGTTTGAAGACTGTTTCCCGTGTCCTGGCATCGTCCGTACTAAACGTGACCAACAGTTTGTTTTTGAGATTACTTTAGTTGTTTTTATTAATAATAAAGAGCAAACGAATAATTAATTACACGAAATTATATTCTGTAAGAAAAGAAAACCCAGTAAGAATAAAGAAACCAAAGACATATGTGGTCACTTCACAGAAGAAAGTCAAATGGCTAATGAACCGTATTTGAAGATGTTCTGTGCAACTTGTATGTAAGGATGCGCGTTTTTACGAAAGTTGACATACAACATTTTGTTAGTTTCAGATGTACAACATAATATTTTATCAAAAATTTATAGTTGCTGATATTTTCGCAAAACTAAAAAACTATGAAAAAGGACAGTTACCTCAGTTATGACAACCACCAACACGCATTACCTGGACAATTTATTCCACCTAAATGTTAAATTGTGTTTGTGTTAAAAGATGCTTCATAGGAAAAAAAATTTTTTTGTCAGAAAGCATGAAACAGAAAACAGGACACTCTTGGCTTATAATTTTTTGATATTTCAGTTTAAATATTTGATATTTAATTGTTCTAAATAATGACAACCTAGTTTGTGGAATATAAAACGTCTTTCAAGTCACGATTAGTTTATCCTTTAGTCCTCTGTATTTTCCATAATCAGTTTATGCTGCTTAATTACATCAGCATTTGGCTTTAAGAAATCATAACTTTGTAAAAGGTATTTTGAAGTTGAAAACTGAGATTAAATCTTACATAATCCTATATGGGAAATATACATGAGATAAATGAAAGCATGTTCTTTTCACTTCTCTCAGCATATTTCTTAAATTTTATATGCTCTTATCTCTTAATTGCAGCAAAACCATCAGCAGTTTCTAAAGAAATCTAGCATTTAAGTTGTATATTTTAAGTATAATACTGTTTCTAAGTATAGTAGGTAGTAAGTATAGTATCTAATGGATTAGAATGGCAGTGTACCATGTCTGCAGAATGAGGAAAGCATATTAATCCCATAATATATTTAGTAGTCTAAGAAAAATTGAAAATTGAGGAAATGAAAATTATTAGCACACATCAACTTATTCAGAAGGTTTTATACATGTAAATGTTCCTTCTCATAAATTTTTCCATACAAGTACTGTCCATCCACACGGAGTAGTGGAGAGTCAGTTGTGTTTTACTTGCCAAACACACAAATTTAGAGACGACAGCATGAACTTTACAGTCAGAACCGCATTTCTACCCATTACGAACTGTGTGAACTTGTGCATTTCTCTTTTTTCTTAGCTTCAGGTTTCTCATCTGTAAAGTAACTAATAATGAGTTTCTGCAACAGTTAATGTATGGCTCAAAATTAAATGAGATAGTATATGTAAAGCATTTAATATGTAGTAAGATCTCATAAAAATGAAGTTTTAATTAAGAAAAGCATATATTGGGTAATGAAATTGTGCCCCATCTGATCAGTATATATGCTTATTATCTCATAGTACTATATTTTAGAAAATTTTAGGTTAATTTATAATTTCAGAGTTGGTGGGCCCTTAGGATTCATATTTAGTTCAACATATTTTTTTAAAAAAGAAATAATCTAAGATATAGTTAGTATTCTAGATGTAGAATAGCAGTGATAAGGATTTCCTGACTTGCAAACCAGTGTTCTATTCATATCACTTGGCCTTAATAAGTGTGATACACCATTTTAACAGATTGACAGATAAAAACCATATGATTATCTCAATAGATGCAGAAAAAGCCTTTGACAAAACTCAGCTCCCATTTATGATTAAAATTCTTTAAAAAAGGGCATAAAACGATTAAAAATCATTCTAAGATGATTTGTTAAATATGTGTGAACTTGAAAAATAATAACCATTTCTCAGCATGTGTTAGTTAATATTATTAATTTTTGAGATATTGGATCAAAATGTTCTTTAAGAAATATTTATACCACAAAACTATATTTACATTTCAAAGACAACTGTATGACAGACCCACTGCTTGCTACCCAGTGGTGTAGGTAGGATTATGTTTTTTTACAACTGTTCTTTGTAACACTTGATATCATAAATGCCTACACTAGGTAGAACAACCCACTCCAGTGTTCTTGCCTGGAGAATCCCAGGGCGGGGGAGCCTGGTGGGCTGCCATCCATGGGGTCACACAGAGTCGGACATGACTGAAGTGACTTAGCAGTAGCAGCAGGTAGGACCAGTAGCTTCCGAAAGGAAAGGTCCAAAAGGAAACTTTTGGAATTCTACATTAGAGTTTGCTAAAGACTGAAGTTATTTTACATACTGATTTTGTAGTTCAGCTGTCTTTATTTTTAACACAATTAAAATTAAGAGAATTAAGAAAATTTTTAAGAGAATTAATTCTTAATTAAGAATTAAATTAAGAGAATTAAGCTTTGGTTTGTGGAGCCCTGTCCTTCATTATGATACTTGATCAGTTTTACAATAATAATTGCTTATTTATTATATAAGTACTTGCCTTTCCATTAATAACACTGTTTAAGATATGATGCTGTTATGTAGTATGCATCCAAAACTTATTTCCTATAATATCACAGTCTCTATGCAGGCATAGTTTACTTTTAAAAAATCGTATTGAATAGAATATTGTATGAGATGTGAATTTGTATCTGGAGACTTTGCTGTAGTTTCTCTACTACAAATTGAAAGAGTGCATGCTTGCTAAATTGCTTCAGTCGTGTCTGACTCTTTGTGACACTATGGACTGTAGCCCGCCAGGCCTCTCAATTTGTAGTAGTTTTCCTACTACAGATTGAAAGGGGAAAGGGTAGGTGGGTACAGAAATATCTTTGGTGGGGTTTTTTTTGTTGTTTATTTATTGTATTGCAAACTCATATAATAGTTCTGTAACTCCTAAACTCTTGAAAATCCCTAGTTTGAATACTGTGGATTTGCTTTGCTCAGCAACTGGAATACACTTTACAACCTACCAACTCAATTTCAGCTGAGCAATGAAAAAAAAGTGTGTGCCAAAGTAGTCTATTGTATTCTTTTCATGGGGAATAGGATGGAAAGTTAATACTACTAATATTGACATTAGGGTCCTAATTTAAATGGTTAGGATACATATTAAATAATGACATATTAGATTGCTTTTAGGTCCATGTTAAAATATCTCTTTCACATAGAAAATATTCAATCAATAAAGTGGTTTTTTTTCTTCATATACTTTTTGGATTTCCTATTATATCAAAGTTGTAATGTCAACAAATACATACAGCATTAGTTTTGTTTAGAAGGTTGTTAATCACCATGCTGAAATACTAGTTAACATACTCATTACAAGTCTAGATGGGTGCTAACTTGGGTTGTTGTTGTTCAGTTGCTCAGTCGTGTCTGAATGTTTGCAACCCCATGGACTGCAGCATGCCAGGCTCCCCTGTCCTCTGTCTCCCAGAGTCTGCTTGAACTCATGTCCATTGAGTTAATGATGCCATCCAACCATCTCATCTTCTGTCGTCCCCTTCTCCTCCCTCCTTCAGTCTTTCCCAGCATCAGGGTCTTTTCCAGTGAATCAGCTCTTTGCGTCAGATTTGCTTGACTCCAAACTTCAAGAAAAAGTAACTATTTTGTGCTTAGTTATCATTGCTAACTTTGAGAGGTTGTTTATAAATTTATGACTTTAACACTTGAATTATGTCCAAAGGAATTAGATGAAAGCATTTCTTTGGTGTGTAAAGAAAGTGATTAACCCCATTTTATACTTAGGGAAAAGGTCGCTTAGACCAGCTTCTGCTCAAGATCATATGGTTACAATCAGTTTCTGGAAAATTAAGTGAAAATCTGGTGGAGTTTTACTTTTGACTTCATCTTGATAGGCATCAAAATTTGGAAAACTTTTGATCCATTCAAACATCAGAAAATTTTCATTAAATAGGCATTTAAATGTACAGATGTATTTAGTAAAACTGATTGTGTTGTAGCTACTAAGATACACAAAGTCAGTTTTTTTTTACTTCAATTGTCTAACCAATTAGGCTTATAATAGATTTTTTGTATGATATATTTTAGAAAAATTAATAGTCAAAATATAATATGGGCCACTGGAAAAAGAAAGAAAATCATTATTGTTGTTACTGTTCTTTTTATTTTACTATCAACCATTTGTTAGGAACTAGAGAACTTCATGTGAGCTTCATCTGAGCTTCCCTGGTAGCTCAGCTGGTAAAGAATCTGCCTACAATGTATGAGGCCCTGGTTGGATTCCTGGGTCAGGAAGTTCGCCTGGAGATGGTATAGGCTACCCACTCCAGTATTTTTGGGCTTCCCTCATGGTTCAGATGGTAAAGAATCCACCTGCAATGTGAAAGACCTGGGTTCAATCCCTGGGTTGGGAACATCCCCTGGAGGAGGGCATGGCAACCCACTCTAGCATTCTTGCCTGGAGAACCCCATGGACAAAGGAGCCTGGTGGCTACAGTCCATGGGGTTGCAAAGAGTCAGACAGGACTGAGCGAGTAAGCCCACACAGAGAACTTCACATGAACTATTTTATTTAATGTTACTGTTGAAAGAAGAAGAGCAGCTGAAAGAGTAAGGAAACACCAGAAAACCTGAGTTTATAGATAAATGGTGAAACATAATAACATTTATGAATTCAACAATTTATTGAACATGTAGTGTATATTAGATGCTGTGGCAGCCCTTAGATGCTGTATATTAGATGCTGTGCTAGCTCTTAGAGAAAGTGATGGAGCTATGATTTTATAGTCAGCTAATGTAATAAAAACCACACTGGAAGAGGGCACAAGGGTGCTTTGTGAACATAAAAGAAGGGTGCTTATTGAAACCTGGACAGTTCTGCCTGTGTCAGCGGTGGGAAGAGAGGGAGGAGCTAGCTTGACTAAAGGGTGTTCCGTCTAGAAGCATGGGGATGAGCGTATATGCCACTTTCTAGACTCATGAGCTGGGGCAAATTACCTAATTTCTCTAAGCATTATCTGGAAAATGAGGTTTAAAAAATCATAAAACTAACATTTATTGAACTCTTATGATGTAGTGGGCATTGTGCTAATGATTTATACAGATTTTCTTGTGTAGTCCTCAAACCTAGGAGGTAGGGGTTATTATTTTCCATAATTATATAACTAGGTGGTAGAGCTATGATAAGAACCCAGGTAGGCTGACCCAAGACCTGAGCTCTAACGATTAATAGTGCCTGATTTATAAAGTTGTTCTGAATATTAAATAATGTGGCATAGTTAATGGTTTACTGTGCATGAAATGTGGATGTTGGCTCATGTTTCTATTATTAATAATTCAGCAGGTGATGGGGAACTAAAGTTTTTGAAGCAGATATGTGTGTAAAGGGATCATAATTTGGAGAGAGAAGAAGCTGTATTCTCCCATTTGTTCAGCAAGTGCTTGTTTTGCACCTACTTTGGATCCAGTCCAAGTACTGAGTTAGTTGCAAGGGACACAGGAGGAATGAAAATATTGTTCCTCACTTTGAGAAGAATCTGTCCCTCGCTTTGCTAGTATGGAAGATAAATCAGCCATCATAGTTTAGTATATAGTATAGTACAGTGTTCTCTAAATGCCGTGATGTGACCATATTCATTTTGTCTCAGGTAAAGAGGTACATAGGGAAAGGCAGTATTTAATTAAATCAGACTAGGTGTTCAGGGAGATATAGTAGGAACTACTGGGAGACTAAAAGAGTAGTGGTAGGAGTAAAGAAAAAAATCTGAGTGATATTTTGATAATAGAATGGAATTAGAGACTGATTATGGTGAGGGGCTCTAATTTAGATAAATTTAAGGGATACAACAGGAGGGACATCTTTGGAGTCAAAGTAATGAATTTAATTTTGGATATGTTGAATTTAAGGTACCTACTATAAGATATACATGGGAATATCTTTTGGCAATTAGATAGTTAATATAATAATAATACACTCAGGAGGTGATCATTCATCACCTCCTGAATTATTAATAATAGGAACAGAAGCCAACACCCATGTGTCATGCACAGTAAACCATTTACCTATGTCACATTATTTAAAAAGAGAGGTAGACGAGGATGTGTAAGTAACGGCATACTTATTATGTAGATAGGTAGTTGCAGTCATGAAAATAGATGAAAATAGCTAGGAGAATCAAAGCCAAATTTGGACTAATTCCTAAATTTAACTGGAGAAAAATAGGAATCATCTAAGGAAGTTAAAAGAGACAGTCAAAGAAATAGGAAACAAAACCTATAGAAAAGAGGGAAGTTAAGGGAGGAAAATGTTTTAAAGAGGGAATATTCAATTGTGAGAGATGCTGAAATGGGTCTCTGGTTGTTGCAGGTTGTTTTAAATTCTTGTTTTGTGTTTGTGTTTTCCACTTTAATTTATAAAATAGTTATCTTCAAATGAATGTCATGGTTTTTTTAATTGTAAGTTCTATTTTTTTTGTCCTTTTTTCTTTTGTTCTTTTATTGAAGGATAATTGCATTACAGAATTGTGTTGTTTTCTGTCAAACCTCAACATAAATCAAACATAGGTACACATATTTCCCCTCACTTTTGAACCTCCCTCTCTCTCCCCACCCTATCCCTCTAGGTGGATCCAGAGCCCCTGTTTTAGTTTCCTGAAGTATACAGCAAATTCCCGTTGGCTATCTATTTTTACATATAGTAATGTAAATTTCCATGTTACTCTCTCCATACATCTCACCCTCTCCTCCCCTCTCCCCATGTCCGTGAATCTATTCGGTATGTCTGTTTCGCTACTGCTGTCCTGTAAATAAATTCTTCAATACCATTTTTTCTAGATTCCATATATATATATATGTTAGAATATGATATTTATCTTTTTCTGACTCACTTCACTCTGTGTAATAGGTTCTAGGTTCATCCACCTCATCTGAACTGACTCAAATGCATTCCTTTTTATGGCTGAGTAACATTCCATTGTGTATATGTACCACAACTTCTTTATCCATTCATCCGTCCATGGACATCTAGGTTGCTTCCGTGTTCTAGCTGTTGTAAATAGTGCTGCAATGAACAGTGGGATACATATGTCTTTTTCAATTTTGGTTTCATCAGGGTACATGCCTAGGAGTGGGATTGCTGGGTCATATGGTGGTAATGTCATTGTTTTGTTTGTATATGTGTTAAAGCAATTTGTGTTTTTCCCTCCTAAAGTATGGAACCTCAAGATCTTTATGATAATGGAAACCAAAAAGTTGATTGGTAAACCACTTCAACCAGCAAGACCTGTTCGTCATCTGAGTTCTCCCCCTGGTGAGTCTGGTATCCACATTTAAAAAATTAATTGGCTAATAGCTAATTAGTATTTGAAAGGCCAAATAATACATAAATAATATATGTATAGAATACATAAATAGTTTATGGTGGATATTTAAAGATAATGAAAACCAATGATCTCTGAAGAATTTAGAAGTATTACCAATGAGAAGGGATTCTTTTTTTATTGATGTATATAATTGATTTACAATATTGTGTTGGTTTTAGGTATACAGCAATGATTCAGATTCAGTTTATATATATATATATATATATATTTATGTATGTATGTATGTATGTATGGGCTTCCCTGATAGCTCAGTTGGTAAAGAATCCGCCTGCAATGCAGGAGCCCTGGGTTCGATTCCTGGGTTGGGAAGATCCCCTGGAGAAGGGAAAGACTACCCACTTCAGTATTCTGGCCTGGAGAATTCCGTGGACTGTATAGTCCATGGGGTCGCAAAGAGTCGGACACAACTGAGTGACTGACTCTCACACACATATATATGTATATACACCCATGTTGCTGCTGCTGCTGCTAAGTCGCTTCAGTCATGTCCGACTCTGTGCAACCCCACAGACAGCAGCCCACCAGGCTCCCCTGTCCCTGGGATTCTCCAGGCAAGATTTCTGGAGTGGGTTGCCATTTCCTCCTCCAATGCATGAAAGTGAAAAGTGAAAGTGAAGTTGCTCAGTCGTGTCTGACTTGTAGCGACCCCATGGACTGCAGCCCACCAGGCTCCTCCATCCATGGGATTTTCCAGGCAAGAGTACTGGAGTGGGGTGCCATTGCCTTCTCTGATATACACCTATACATATATATTTTTTCAGATTATTTTCCATTATAGGTTACTATAAGATATTGAACATAATTGTGCTATATAGCAAATCCTTATTGCTTATCTGTTTTATGTATAATAGTTTGTTAATCCCATACTCCTAATTTATCCCTTTGCTCCTCCCTTTCCCCTTTGGTAACCATAAGATTGTTTTCTGTGTCTGTGAGTCTCTTTCTGTTTTGCCTATAAATTCATTTGTATTATTTTTTAGATTCTATATATAAATGGTATCATATAATATTTGTCTTTATCTGACTGACTTCCGTAAGTATACTGTGCTCTAGGTCCATTCATACTGCTGCAAATGGCAATGTTTCATGCTTTTTATGGCTGAGTAATATTCCACTGTGTATATATACCACATCTTCTTAGACCAGTCATTTGTTAATGGGCACTTGGGTTATTTCCGTGTCTTGGCTATTAGAAATAGTGCTGCTGTGAACATTGGGATGCACGTATCTTTTCAAATTAAAGAGTTTTTGTCTTTTTTGGATACATAATCAGGAGGGGGATTGCTGGATCATAAGATAACTCATTTTTTAAGTAACCTCCATACTGTTTTGCATTGGAGAAGGAAATAGCAACCCACTCCAGTATTCTTGCCTAGAGAATCCTGTGGATGGAGGAGCCTGGTAGGCTGCTGTCCACAGGGTCACACAGAGTCAGACACAACTGAAGCGACTTAGCATGCATACATGCGTTGGAGAAGGAAATGGCAGCCCACTCCAGTGTTCTTGCCTGGAGAATCCCAGGGGCGGTGGAGCCTGGTGCGTCTATGGGATCGCACAGAATCAGACACGACTGCAGCGACTTAGCAGCAGCAGCATATACTGTTTTGCATAGTGGCTGCACCTATTTACATTTCCACCAATGGTGATTGGAAGTGCTCTCACCAGCAATTATTATTTATAGATATTTTCATGATGGCCATTCTGACCTGTGAAGTGGTACCTCATTGTGGTTTTGACTTGCATTAAGAAATGGATTCTTAATGGTCTACTAATCCATAGTCTACCAGACCAACAAAGATGGGAAGAACAGTTTTTGCTTAAGAGCAACTCATGGATTTTTTTTTTTAATGTCTCATTTTCATGGTTAACAACTGGCTTATGCTCAGAATGATACTCTCAGTGCAAATCATGTTCTGTGATTTTGATCACTGCTGAGCAGTCATGCTGGAGATAGCATTAGCCTTTTAAAAATATACCTAATTGAAAAAAATTAGTCCAAAGCAGATTAAGGCTGTACTTTAGCTGAACAGAAAGTCTTAATTTTTTAGGAAATCTAAAACTAAATTTTCTAAAATTAGATGGTAACAATAACCCTGTGTACGAGACAGCAAAAGAGACAGTAATGTATAGAACAGTCTTATGGACTCTGAGGGAGAGGGAGAGGGTGGGAAGATTTGAGAGAATGGCATTGAAACATGTAAAATATCATGTATGAAACGAGATGCCAGTCCAGGTTCGATGCACGATACTGGATGCTTGGGGCTAGTGCACTGGGACGACCCAGAGGGATGGTATGGGGAGGGAGGAGGGAGGAGGGCTCAGGATGGGGAACACATGTATACCTGTGGTGGATTCATTTTGATATTTGGCAAAACTAATACAATTATGTAAAGTTTAAAAAATAAATAAAATTTAAAAAAAATAAAATAAAATATTTTCTCTTGTGCATAATACTAAACTTTTGGACAAATTCTTGAAATTCCAAATTGGAATAATAATTTTTTATTCTTTTTCATTACTAGCTATATAATACTTATATTTTACGTATATGTGTATAAAAATTACTTTAATTCTGCTTAGTCCATGTGTTCAACTGAGTAACTGGCTACTTAGAAAAGGGAGAACATAGCACTTTGATTGATTACAAAGATGAAGCAGAAAAGATAGAAATAACACAGTTCCTCAGTCCTCCACTTGTTCTTCCATCTTTGGCTTCTACAGAGAAGATTGTCTACATTTTGGTCATGTTTCCTCTGAAGATAGCTGTGACTTAGGACAGACAAAATGAAATGAGATTTCTGGACCATAGTTCAGCAATACTGATGTGATTCAGCATTCTTCTGGAACACTGAAGAAGCAGTTGTATAGGGCCAAGTCTCATTTTGTCCTAAAGCAAAGGAAATAAAACCATTGTCAGCTACTTGTTTCTGTGACTAGGCTTTTTATATTATCCCTCCCTCCCTTATTTGTACAGGTTCCATTTTTCACGGATGCTTTCCCTTGAAGGCTATTTTAGCGGTGGGTAGAAGTGGGCTGGTAGCCCTGATCTCTCATTTCATTATGTCCTCTTAAGATGTGGACAGGAAAAAAAAAAAAAAAGATGTGGACAGGAGTAGGGGTTTATTAAGCAGAAAAGTTAGGTAAATCAGAAATTAATTTTAGCATTAAAGCATAGTTCTGTACTGTTTGGGCAACTCACATCCCCAAAGAAATCTACTTTTTCTTCAAGACCCATACTGAATTATTTCCTTTTGTTAAGCCTTAGTTGTTAAGCCTTAGTTGATATCCCCAAAGCCCAATCTTCTCTCCCCTGGTATCTTCTCTGTACCTGTCACATAACTTATTGTTATTATAATCATTTTTTATGAGCTTTTTTTAAAAAATAGGCTATGAAGTCTTTTATCTCTGAACTTTTTTCATGTGTATAAACCCATCTCCTAACACAGTAGCTGACATTTCATTATGTTGAGTAAATGAACTCTCAGAAAACATTTCAAAACAGTGCCTAGCATATCCTAGATACTTAAGGTTTTTTAGGTGGTATTATACCATTTATTGAAGTAATAAGTATTTAAAACAATTTTTTTTTCCTCTCTCCTAACAGGAGCAGTATTCCCTTTCAACTTTCAGAATGAATATCCATGCAACACCCAGTACTTACAAAGTGGAGTTAGCAGAGTAAGTCTTAGAAGTTATAAAAAAATGAAGCATTGCAGACTGGAAAGTAAAATTTGTTAGATGGCTCTTGTGTGTCAGGTACTATATTAAATGCATCATATACTTTAATAAGTTATGATATGTTTCAGGCATACACTTAAGAGAATAAAATACTCATTATGCCCCTTGCTCACCATTTTCAAATCTCAATTTTTTTTGTTTTATTTTAGAAAATTAAAAGAAATCTTACATACATAGTTAAAAACACCTGTATATCCCTGAACCTTCCCATTTGCTTCCTGTACTTCCCCAGGATAAGTATCCTCAATTTGTCATTGTTTCCATGAATGTATTAGTACTTTTGCCATAACAAATAGACTTGTTTGTATGTAAAGCTACTACATTTCTTGTTCCATTTTTTTGTTGAGGGGTATGACCCTTGTTAAATAAGCAGGGTGACACTATACAGCTTTGATGTACTCCTTTTCCTCTTTGGAACCAGTCTGTTGTTCCATGTCCAGTTCTAACTGTTGCCTCCTGACCTGCATATAGGTTTCTCAAGAGGCAGGTCAGGTGGTCTGGTATTCCCATTTTTTGAAGAATTTTCCACAGTTTATTGTGATCCACACAGTCAAAGGCTTTGGCATAGTCAATAAAGCTTCTAACCAGTCCATTCTAAAGGAGATCGGTCCTGGGTGTTCTTTGGAAGGAATGATGCTAAAGCTGAAACTCCAGTACTTTGGCCACCTCATGCGAAGCGTCAACTCATTGGTAAAGACTCTGATGCTGGGAGGGATTGGGGGCAGGAGGAGAAGGGGACGACAGAGGATGAGATGGCTGGATAGCATTACCAACTCAGTGGATGTTCTGAGTGAACTCCAGGAGTTGGTGATGGACAGGGAGGCCTGGCGTGCTGCGATTCATGCGGTCGCAAAGAGTTGGACACAACTGAGCGACTGAACTGAACTGATGACCCTTGTTTATATTTTATAATAGAAATAGAAATATTTTATAATAAATGCAATTATATAATAAATATCCATCTATATGTTATGTTTTATACATGTTTGAAAGGTCTTCTGGAATATAAACTTGGAGTAGATTTGCTATATACCGTCAGATTACCCTCCAGAATGATTTGTACAAGCAATGCATTAACTACTCTGATTTTTCTACAGCCTTACCTTGTTATTGTCAAACTTTCACTTTTTTCATGTTTAATGTGTGAGAAATGTGTCTTTCTTGGTTTTAATTTTTAATTCTTTATTACTTTGAAATGCAGCATCTTTTTTTTTTTATGTTTAATTTGGCCATTTGGATTGTCTCTTTTGTGACATCACTGCATATTGTCTGCCCATTTTTCTTGGTCTGTGAAAGAATTATTTTTGTGTGTTTCTTTTTTCAAATTTTAAAATCTTTATGTAGTCATAGTGTCAAATTTTTTTATGATTTCACTTTTTGTGTCATTGTTTATGAAGTCTTCCCTGCCCTAAGCTCAAAAGACATTTTTCCTACATATTCTTCTAAAAAGTTTAAAGTTTTGCTTTAATATTTAGGTGTATAATCTACCTGAAATTAATTTTTATATGATATAAATAAAATCAATTTTTTTTCATATAGTCAGTTGTAAAGTACAAGTCATCGAATATTCTTTCCATATAGACTTACGCCATCTTTACTGTATAAATCTTTATATAAATAGGGATTGTTTCTGGACTTTGCTTTTCCATTGGTCTATTTGTGTATCTCTGTGTCAGGACCTTGACATCTTAATTATTCTTGCTTTATATAAATTTTTAAGCCATTGTAATGTTTTGTTTAATATATCCCAGCAGTTAAAATTTACCTACTTAATACATAAGAATATTGTATAGTATAGTAACTTTCTTTGGAACCCTTGACCTTCTTTTGAAAGCTTTATAAGTAAAAAGGAGTATGTTAATATTGCAAAACCTTATACAAAATAAATTAATTAGATTTACTTCTAAGCTTAAAATTTTGTCTGCTGCTTCAAATGTAATTCAAAAGCTACCAGAACCTATGTCAGAGATATCACATGATTTTTAATGAAGGACATTTTTTACCAACTTTTTGTATTTTTTAAATCAACTTTGTTAAGGCATAATTTACATACAGTAAAATGAATCCATTGGTTCAATGGGTTTTGACAAATAATCAATATATACCTCGTGTAACCAACCCCACAATGAAACTGTAGAACATTTTCAGCTTCCCCAGAAGTGCTCTTTTATTCCTTTTCAGTCATTTACTATTTCCACTTCCATTAATCCTAGTGCTCCCTCCTGCTCCAGGCATCTGCTCATCTGCTTTCTTTAGCTATAAAGTAGTTTTGGCTGCTCTAAAATTTCATATAGATGAAATCACACAATATATTCTTTAGTGTTAGGTTTTTTGTTGGTTTTTTTTTTTTTTTTTGCTCAGCATAATGTTTTCGAGATTCTTCCATGTTGTAGATATTGGTAGTGATTTTCTTTTAAATTTGGAGTAGTATTCTGCTGTATGAATATAGGATAGTTTATTTATTATGATAAATATTGTGAATAATGCTCTGTGGATAGTTGTGTTCAAGTCTTTGTGTATACACACACACAATAACCAGAAGTGGAATTGATGAATCATGTTAAATCACTTTAGAAACTGCTAAAATGTTTTCCAGAGTGGTTGTACCACCAGTAGTATATGAGTGTCCTGGTTACTTCACATCCTTGTTGACACTTGGTATAGTCAGTCTTAATTTTTAGCCATTTTAGTGTGTGAGTTAGTTGTATCTCATTGTACTTTATATTTGCATTCCCCTAATGATTAATGAAATGGAGCATTTTATCATGAGTTTATTTACCATCTGTCTTTTTCTTTTCTTTTTTTCTTTCTGATAAATTATCTGATCAAATCTTTTGCATGTTTTTACTGTTTGGGTTGTATACCTTTCTTTCACTGAATCATAAATTTGTTGACATCAGTATATTGTACATGTGTGAGTTTATTTCTAAACTTCATTATGTTCTACTGATTTATAATGTGTTTTCTCCAGCTTTATTGATATATAATTGACATATAACATTGTGTAAGTTTAGGGTATAGAATGTGATGATTTGATTGATACCTGTTTATGTTGCAAAATGTTTACCACAATGAGTTTAGTTAACATATTCTTCATTTCACATAATCACTATTTTGTTGTTGTTTTTGTTGTAGTGAGAACATTAAGATTTATTCTTTTAGCAGCTTTCAAGTATTCAATGCAGTATTGTCAACTATAGCCATCTTGCTGTACACTAGATTACCTAGATTACGTATCTTTAGGTCCACATCAAGCTTTACAGACTGTTGTAGCCAAGTCAGATAATGAAAATTCACTAACTTTATAGTTTTTCAGATTTATCTCCCTTATTCTGGGTCCTCAGCATTTCCACAGAAATTTTAAGTGAACCGGTAAATTTCTACCAAAAAGGCTTATTGGAATTCTGATTGTTTGAAATTAGTTTGAAAAGAATTACCATCTTAATATTGTCTTCTGATCCGTGAGCAAGATATTTCTCTCTGTACTTTGTATTTTTCAGCATAGGGGTCTTGAACTCTTGTCAAACTTATAAGCATTTTGTATTTTTTTATACTATTGTAAGTGGTACTTTTTTTATAAATTTCAAATTCCACATTTTGGATGCTAGAATACAGAAATACTATTTATTTTTGTACACTGACCTTGTTTAACTCACTTTTTAGGTCTCAAAACCTTTTTGTAGTGTATTCCCTCCCATTTTTCTCTACTGTCAGAATTTTACTTAAACTTGTACTATAAATACACAGTACATTGTTACTAATTTTTGCTTTTGTAGACTATCTTTTAAAATAATTTTTTAAAATATAAGAATGAATTTTATTTTAACCTTCATTTATTCCTTTTCCAGCACTCTTAATTTTTTTATGTAAATCCATGTTTATGTCTGGCATTACCTTCCTTCTGCCTGAACAACTTCTTTTAGTCTTTTTTTTTTTTTTTTTTGCTGTTATTACCTCACAAAAATTACTTGAAAACATTGACTTAACAACTCCTTATTATTATCTTTCATGGGTCTGTGGCCTTAGTGGTTTCGGTGGCCATTTCTCAGTAATGTGGTTGCAGTCAGATAGGGTCTAGGCCTGGAGTGCTTTAAAGTCTTGACGGGATTGGATGGTCCGATGGCTCACTCACATGGCTGGTAGAGTTTAGCTGCCCCGGTAGACTGGAGGTAGCCCCTACAAATGGCCTCTCCAAAAGGCCTGGGCTCTTTACAGCACAATGTCTGGGCTTCAAGACTAAGGCCTGGAAACCAGCCTGTCATTTTTAGATTGGTCTTGAGCAGTCACGGATCTTGCTCAGATTCAATGGAGAGATGAGAAAATGTCAAGAATTTGTGGCCACTTTTGATCTGTTTAAGAGTAATATGAATTTCCTTTCATCTGTATTTACCAATTCAAGGCCTTTGCCCATTCTTTTTTTATAGACTCCATTGTTTTCTGGGAGCTCTTTCATACTACAGAAATTAGCTCTTCAAGAGTATTTTTCCTGTTTTGATTTTGTCTTTTGATATTGTTTATAAATCTTCCTTTTTAAATTTTCACCCTGATATGGATGTTGATATGAATTTGTCTCTTCCTGTTCTCCTTCCTTTGTCTCAGTGGTGTGCATTTGTGTAAGATGAATGAGAGGGGCTGGAAACATTTTTGCTAGAAAAGTGGAGGCTCAGTAGAATACCTGAGCATGCAGATGGGGTATTTTACTGCAAATTGCAAAATGCCTTGCCTTGGGGGAAAAAGCCTGGTGTTTATTTTGCTTTGCTCAAGCCTGTTCAACTTTTTTCATTCCCTAAGCTAGCCAATCAATATCACAGTAATCCAAGTCTATGCCCCAACCAGTAATGCTGAAGAAGCTGAAGTTGAATGGTTCTATGAAGACCTACAAGACCTTTTAGAACTAACACCCAAAAAAGGTGTCCTTTTCATTATCGGGGACTGGAATGCAAAAGTAGGAAGTCAAGAAACACCTGGAGTAACAGGCAAATTTGGCCTTGGAATACGGAATGAAGCAGGGCAAAGACTAATAGAGTTTTGCCAAGAAAATGCACTGTTCGTAGCAAACACCCTCTTCCAACAACACAAGAGAAGACTCTATACATGGACGTCACCAGATGGTCAACACCGAAATCAGATTGATTATATTCTTTGCAGCCAAACATGGAGAAGCTCTATAAAGTCAGCAAAAACAAGACCAGGAGCTGACTGTGGCTCAGACCATGAACTCCTTATTGCCAAATTCAGACTGAAATTGAAGAAAGTAAGGAAAACCACTAGACGATTCAGGTATGACCTGAATCAAATCCCTTATGGTTATACAGTGGAAGTGAGAAATAGATTTAAGGGCCTAGATCTGATAGATAGAGTGCCTGATGAACTATGGAATGAGGTTCGTGACATTGTACAGGAGACAGGGATCAAGACCATTCCCATGAAAAAGAAATGCAAAAAAGCAAAATGGCTGTCTGGGGAGGCCTTACAAATAGCTGTGAAAAGAAGAGAAGTGAAAAGCAAAGGAGAAAAGGAAAGATATAAAGATCTGAACGCAGAGTTCCAAAGAATAGCAAGAAGAGATAAGAAAGCCTTCTTCAGCGATCAATGAAAAGAAATAGAGGAAAACAACAGAATGGGAAAGACTAGGGATCTCTTCAAGAAAATCAGAGATACCAAAGGAACATTTCATGCAAAGATGAGCTCGATAAAGGACAGAAATGTTATGGACCTAACAGAAGCAGAAGATATTAAGAAGAGATGGCAAGAATACACAGAAGAACTATACAAAAAAGATCTTCACGACCCAGATAATCACGATGGTGTGATCACTGACCTAGAGCCAGACATCCCGGAATGTGAAGTCAAGTGGGCCCACTTGACTTAGAAAGCCTCACTACGAACAAAGCTAGTGGAAGTGATGGAATTCCAGTTGAACTATTCCAAATCCTAAAAGATGCTGCTGTGAAAGTGCTGCACTCAATATGCTAGCAAATTTGGAAAACTCAGCAGTGGCCACAGGACTGGAAAAGGTCAGTTTTCATTCCAATCCCAAAGAAAGGCAATGCCAAAGAATGCTCAAACTACCGCACAATTGCACTCATCTCACACACTAGTAAAGTAATGCTCACAATTCTCCAAGCCAGGCTTCAGCAATATGTGAACCGTGAACTTCCTGATGTTCAAGCTGGTTTTAGAAAAGGCAGAGGAACCAGAGATCAAATTGCCAACATCCGCTGGATCATAGAAAAAGCAAGGGAGTTCCAGGAAAACATCTATTTCTGCTTTATTGACTATGCCAAAGCCTTTGACTGTGTGGATCACAATCAACTGTGGAAAATTCTGAAAGAGATGGGAATACCAGACCACCTGATCTGCCTCTTGAGAAATTTGTATGCAGGTCAGGCAGCAACAGTTAGAACTGGACATGGAACAACAGACTGGTTCCAAATAGGAAAAGGAGTTCGTCAAGGCTGTATATTGTCGCCCTGTTTGTTTAACTTATATGCAGAGTACATCATGAGAAACGCTGGACTGGAAGAAACACAAACTAGAATCAAGATTGCTGGGAGAAATATCAATAACCTCAGATATGCCAATGACACCACCCTTATGGCAAAAAGTGAAGAGTAACTAAAAAGCCTCTTGATGAAAGTGAAAGAGAAGAGTGAAAAAGTTGGCTTAAAGCTCAGCATTCAGAAAACGAAGATCATGGTATCCGGTCCCACCACTTCATGGGAAATAGA
>NW_011488621.1:2130263-2167847 GCF_000754665.1 Bison bison bison
CTTCAAGGAGATCCAACCAGTCCATTCTGAAGATCAGCCCTGGGATTTCTTTGGAAGGAATGATGCTAAAGCTGAAACTCCAGTACTTGGCCACCTCATGCAAAGAATTGACTCATTGGAAAAGACTCTGATTCTGGGAGGGATTGGGGGCAGGAGGAGAAGGGGACGACAGAGGATGAGATGGCTGGATGGCATGGCTGACTCGATGGACGTGAGTCTCAGTGAACTCCAGGAGTTGGTGATGGACAGGGAGGCCTGGCGTGCTGCGATTCATGGGGTCGCAAAGAGTCGGACATGACTGAGCGACTGATCTGATCTGATCTGAAGCTAGCTGTTTAGTACCATGCTTTCCAGCTCAAGGCTGCTTTTCTTCAGTAAATGTACATTTTTCAGTCATCATCCAGTTCTAACTCCTATTAACCCTATAAGTATTGTTTATGCATCATTTCCTATGTAAAGCCTTTCCTGAAATTTCTAAGTCAAATTTAATGCCCCTTCCTCCCATTGCGCTTTCTGCATATCTTTATTTAGAGAACTTCTCAGGTTTTATTGCAATTTAGTATTTTATTTTTCTGCCTACATTTTAATTTGTGAGTCCTCCAAAAATGAATCCTGGGATGTCATGTTCATCTTTGTATTCCCAATACAAAGCACACTGTCAGTCATGTAATAAGCACTCTGTTTTTGACAAATGAGTGGGTTTTAAAAGTCTACTGCTACCCACTTTGTGCCTTTACAAGAATTAGAAGAGGAATAGAAAATTATACAAAAATGCAGATTTTGTTAAAATAAGATACTTTGCTGCCATCTGGAAGGAAATCTGGCATATCCATGCTGTGAGTGGTACCCCTTTACATGCACATCTTTAGTAACTGTGTGCAGTAGCCATCAGTTTCAGAAGCTGTCTCAACTACCTCTTACCTGTATACTTTGGGATTTGTTACTAAACACTTTTTGTCTTGATTTCCCTTGCCTGTAGTATGGTGATCGTAATGCTTGCCTTATTTCCTTGTAAGACTATGACAATTAAATGAGATAAGACACTTTAGAAAATTTTAGTAGGTGTATTTTCTTAAATATTATGAAAGATTTGAAATTTTCTCCATTTTCGGTGATTAATATGTTCAGGCATGATAGAATAAATTTACTATTTTTCGATGTTATTCAGATATGTTGACAAATACAAATTGAATACACTTAGGCTATACAACGTGGTTTGTTTTAAAGGTATCTGACCTGATGATTTAATATACATTGTGATATGATTACCAAAATCACGTTAACTAACACACACAATTTGTATGGAAACACAAAAGACCCAAATAGCCAAAGCACTCTTGAGAAAGAAAAATGGAGTTGGAGGAATTAAGCACCCTGACTTCAGACTATACTACAAAGCTGTAGTCATCAAAACAATATTGTACTGTCACAGAAACAGAAATAGAAATCAGTGGGACAGGGTAGAAAGCCCAGAGATAAGCCCGGGCACCTGTAGTCACCGAATCTGTGACAAAGGAGGCAAGACTCTGCAGTGGAGAAGAGACAGTCTTCAATAAATGGTGCTGGGAAAACTGGACAGCTGCATGTAAAAGAATGAAATTATAATACTCCTAACAACATGTGCAAAAATAAACTCAAAATGGATTAAAAAGAAAGTGTTATATAAAATTTTAAAACCTTAGATAAAAAGTATATTTTTTTCTTCTATCAATAGTGTAAGACGAATGGAATGCAAGCCTTTTCTCAAGGTCTTAATGAACAGCAACATCATTCTCCAGTTAAAAAAGGTAAATTTTTACCATAATTACCAACTTTCATAAAAGATTCATAGCAATCATGTAAAGTTAATATTTGCTTACCTGGAAACCTTATGTACATTAGAAATTTTATTATATTCTTTTGGTTGATTTCTGTATATTACAAATTATAGGTTTGACTGCTCTAAACAGACTATCATTACAGTGACAAGATAGAGGTTTATTTCTGTCTTCTGTAATATGTAAAATTTTAAGCTGGTATATTAATTCTGTTCTGTGAAGTGCTACTAGCCCCAGTATTAAACTGTCCTTGGTTTTACCATCTTTAATACGTGGCTTCCATCTTAATGCCGAAGATGAATGCCTCTGCTCCGGCCATCACATTCTCTTTCTAGCCATCAGGTAGGAAGTAGGGAGGAAGAAGGTTCTTAAAACTATGACTCAGAAGTTGCATATATAACTTCCACTTAATGTCTCATTGGCTGGAACTTAGTCATGCTGTACAAAGCAGACTGGAAAATGTAATCTTTAGCTCTGCAACCAGCTAACTTTATCACTGAAGCAGAAAGGAAGAACTGCTCTTGGGAAAAACCAATAGTCTCTCCCACACCGGCTACTTTTTAATAAAATAAAGGTTTTTTATTAATGTAGTTTCCAAATTTTGTCAACCAATCTATATATGTAATTTACATGTAATTAAACCCTGTTAACATTTTCTTCTAGTACTTAACTTCGTATTCTAAATAAAATAAATTGTTTCTATATTTTTCATTTCTATATTATATTTTGACAACCTCTTTTGGAAGATGAGACTTTATATCTTCTACATCAGTCCCCTCATTTCTTCAGCCCTTCTATCTACTACCCCCTTTCCACCATATAGTTACTAAGTTTCAGTTAGAGTATCATCACTCTTTATATTACATATAACTGTGTAATTGCAGTAGCTTAGCTGAAAAGTGGAAAAGGCAATGGCAGCCCACTCCAGTACTCTGGCCTGGCAAATCCCATGGTAGGCTGAAGTCCATGGGGTCGCTAGGAGTCGGACATGACTGAGCGACTTCACTTTGACTTTTCGCTTTCATGCATTGGACATGGAAATGGCAACCCACTCCAGTGTTCTTGCCTGGAGAATCCCAGGGACGGGGAAGCCTGGTGGGCTGCCGTCTATGGGGTTGCAGAGTCAGACCCCACTGAAGAGACTTAGCAGCAGTAGCAGCAGCTGAGAAGTACATACCTGTTTCATAAAATCCATCCTTTTTTCTGGAGCTCATGTTCACCTTGTTTTTCTATGTAACTATTGTTAATTTTGCCCATCATTTGCTCCAGCAACTCTGCCACACTTATCTATATTTTCCTTATGGTTGGAGAAGACTCTTAAGAGTCCCTTGGACTGCAAGGAGATCCAACCAGTCCATTCTGAAGGAGATCAGCCCTGGGATTTCTTTGGAGGGAATGATGCTAAAGCTGAAACTCCAGTACTTTGGCCACCTTATGCGAAGAGTTGACTCATTGGAAAAGACTCTGATGCTGAGAGGGATTGGGGGCAGGAGGAGAAGGGGACGACAGAGGATGAGATGGCTGGATGGCATCACTGACTCAATGGACGTGAGTCTGAGTGAACTCCGGAAGTTGGTGATGGACAGGGAGGCCTAGCGTGCTGCAATTCATAGAGTTGCAAAGAGTCGGATATGACTGAGCAACTGAACTGAACTGAAAAATGTATGAATTGGTATTGTTTCCTCTGGAGATGATTTTTCTTTTAGACTATTCCATTATCCATTTCCAGTATGGATTAATTCCTCTTCAGTACTACTATAAAGCTGTTGTCTTGGAATGAATTTTACTGTTTTTATCTGGAGACATCCTCTTTGCAATTCTTAGGTTTCTTTTTTCATCTTTTTGTCTTGAAATAAAACTCATCATTTAAGCCATTATAAACGTACAGTGTCATGCAACCATCAGTTCAGTTCAGTTGCTCAGTCATGTCTGACTCTTTGCAACCATATGGACTGCAACACTCCAGACTTCCCTGTCCATCAACTCCCGGAGTTTACTCAAACTCATGTCCATCAAGTTGGTGATGCCATCCAACCATCTCATCCTCTGTCATCCCCTTCTCCTCCCACCTTCAATATTTCCCAGCATCAGGGTCTTTTCAAATGAATCAGTTCTTTGCATCAGATGGCCAAAGTATTGGAGTTTCAGCTTCAGCATCAGTCCTTCCAATGAATATTCAGGACTGATTTCCTTTAGGATGGACAGGTTGGCTCTCCTTGCAGTCCAAGGGACTCTCAAGAGTCTTCACCAATACCACAGTTCAAGAGCATCAATTCTTCAGCGCTCAGCTTTCTTTATGGTCCAACTCATCACATCCATACATGACTACTGGAAAAACCATAGCCTTGACTAGACGGACTTTTTATTGGCAAAATAATGTCTCTGCTTTTTAATATGCTGTCTATGTTGGTCATAGCTTTTCTTCCAAGTAGCAAATGTCTTTTAATTTCATGGCTGCAGTCACCATCAGCAGTGTTTTTGGAGCCCCCAAAAATAAAGTCTGTCACCGTTTTCATTGTTTCCCCATCTATTTGCCATGAAGTGATGGGACTGGATGCCATGATCTTAGTTTTTTGAAAATTGAGTTTTAAGCCAAGTTTTTTTAAGGACAGACTTTTTGGCACAGTGGGGGAAGGAGAGGGTTGAATGATGTAAGAGAGTAGCATTGAAACATATACCATATGTATATGTTACCATATGTAAAATAGATAGCCAGTGGGAACGTGCTGTATGATGCAGGGAACCCAGTGCCCATGATCAGTGACAACCTACAGGTGTGGGATGGGGATGGAGTTGGGAAGGAGGTTTAAGAGGGAGGGGACATATGTATACTTACAGCTGATTCGTGTTGATATATGGCTGAAACCATCACAATATTGTAACATAATTATCCTCCAGTTTAAGACCACAAAGTTTTTAAAAATGAAAAGAAAACAACTGAATACCCAAATAGATACATGAAGCAAAGTCTTGAAGGGACCAAAATGCAAGAGTTTCTTCCCCACAGATTTGATATCATTCTTCTGGTATATGGATGTGTTCACCCACCTGGAAACTTTCCAGAGCCTGCACTTTTTTTCTTAAACAGGTTTGTTTTTAAATTTTCATTTATTTATTTTTGACTGTGCTGGGTCTTGACTGCTGCATGGGCTTTTCTCTATTTGCGGCAAGCACGGGCTACTCTCGAGTTGCAGTGCGTGGGCTTCTAGTTGCGGGCCTCTCTTGTTGCTGAGCACGAGCTCTGTGGTGCACGGGCTTTAGCAGTTGTGGCTCCCGGTCTCTAGAGCACAGACTCAATAGCTGTGCACGGGCTTAGTTGCTCTGCGGGCTATGGGATCTTCCTGGATTAGGATCAGACCTACATCTGCTGCATTGATGGGTGGATTCTTTAATATTGAGCCACCAGGGAAGCCCCCAAACCTTGTAATTTGGGGATTTTTTTGGAAGCTTCATCACATAGGCACAGTCTATCTTTAATTCAGTCTCCAACCCCTGTCCCCTTCAGAGGATGTAGGAGTGTGGCTGAAAGGTCCATGCTTCTCATCATTGCTTCGTCTTCCAGCTGACCAACCACTACCCATGATCCCACCAAGAATCATCTCATTAGAACAGAAGACCAAATCACCCAGAAAATTTTAAGGAATTTAGGAGCTCTATTAGGAACCCAGAGTCAAGTAACAAATATTAGAATGAAAGATGCTCTTAAGTTTTCTTATCACTTAGGAAATTACAAGGAAAAGAATCTCTGTACCAGGAACCAGAGCAGTATATATTTTTTCTATTATTTCACAATATGGAAATCTCAGTTGCCAATCCTTTTCTGTTAGCATTTTAAAAATTACAGCTCCACTATTTCTGACCCAGTAAATGTCTAATATAGACCAAGATGGTGATAGTCTCTGATGAGAAATCTGCAGATATTTGACTCATTCTTCCCCTTAAAGTTAGGGATCCTATCTTGTAGCTTTGTCACCATTACCTCAAATAGTCCTTGATTCACAGTAGGTATACAATAGATGTTTCTTGAATTCATGTTGATTATATAAATTTTTCATAAGTTAATACAAAAATATAAAGATAGGCTTATTAGAGTTCCACTTTGGCAGGATATGAATTGCCCAATAGGTATTATGCCTGCTATATTTTATAAGATTTCTCTACTACTTGTGAATAACCAGATTAAAGAAGCCATGCATTTCCAATTTTCTGAAATTTTTCCATGGTTAATTGGCTTTGTTTCCATGTAAAAGGAAAATTGGAGGCAGTAGATGTTTGTCAGAGTTTTTTCCCCTCCCTTCTCCTTTATGTAAAAACTACTTACTATTTTACAAAATAATGGACTGATAATAGACATCCAGTAAGAAATGAGTCAAAGGTGTTCTGAGAGACTCTGTGCTCTCAGAACAGAGAGCACAAGATCTGTGTGCTCAACATTACGTTTGATGTTCCATATCTACAGAGAGAATCAAATACAGCAGAGATTTCCTGTTGAAGCTCTCAAGTGTTTCCATCTGCAGAAAAAAACCAGACTTTCTGCCTGATCATCCCATTGTACTTCAAAAACCAGTAAGTAATTTTCTAATTTTGTATCATTTTAATTCTCAATATATACTAGAGGTTTTCATATTATTTTAATTCTAAAATATTTGCCTTTTAAACATTTTTAATCTTTCTAATTGTTAAATATAATTCAGAAAAGTACATAAATCTAAATATATGACCAATTATGTAACTAATTACCACTGTTGTCAAGAAATAGGATGGAATTACATTTTAGGAAATACTTTTCTGTTGAAAGGTCATGGAAGGAGATCCTATGTTATCTTCTAGAAGTGTTATTGTTTTGTTTTTCAACTGACTTTTATAATTGATTTTACTATAGGTTGTGAGAGGCACAGGAGATTTTACTATATGTTATGAGATACAGGTGAAGTTTTATTTTTTACTGCATGGATATCAAGTCATCCTAGCAATATCTAGCAAAAGGATAGACCTGCCATCTATTTTATATTTATGTGTGGTCTGTTTATGGGCTGTCTGTCCTGTTCAGTTACTTGTTTTATACAATAGGACCACATGTTCTGCAACATGACTTTGTTGTTTCTTTGCCTTTATTTTTTTAAACATTTTATTGCCTATAGTCAATTAACAATGCTGCGTTAATTTTAAGTGGATAGTAAAAGGACTCAGCCATTACATATACGTGTATCCATTCTCCCACAAACTCCCCTCCCATCCAGGCCTCCACATAACACTGAGAAGAGTTCTCTGTGCTGTACAGTAGGACCTTGTTGGTTATCCATCGTAAATAGAGCAATGTGTACATGTCGATCCCAACTTCCCTAACCATCCCTCACCCCATCCTTATCCCACTGGCAACCATAAATTTTTCTTTGTGAGTCTGTTTCTGTTTTGTAAAGTTCATTTGTATCATTTCTTTTTGGATTCATATAAGGGATGTCATATGATATTTCTTCTTCTCTGTCAGAGTTACTTCACTCAATATGACAATCTCTAGGTCCATCCATGTCACTGCACCTGACATTATTTCATTATTTGTAATCGCGATTTGTATATATGTACCACATCATCTTTATCCATTCCTCTATCAACAGCCAGTTAGGTTGTTTCCATGTCTTAGCTGTTGTAAACAGTGCTGCAGTGAACACTGAGGTGCATGTATCCTTTCAGACCATGTGTCTCTCTGGATATATGCCTAGGAGTGAGACTGTAGGGTCATATGGTAGCTCTGTTGTTGCTGTTGTTCAGTTACTGAGTCATATCTGACTCTGCAACCCCATGGACGGCAGCACGCCAGGCTTCCCTGTCCTTCACCATCTTCAAGAGCTTGCTCAAGCTCATGTGCATCGAGTCGGTGATGCCATCCAACTGTCTTATCCTCTCTCATCCCCTTCTCCTTCCTTCAATCCTTCCCAGCATCAGCGTCTTTTCTGATGAATCGGCTCTTCGCATCAGGTGACCCATGTATTGGAGCTTCAACTTCAGCATCAGTCCTTCCAGTGAATATTCAGGGTTGACTTCCTTTAGCATTGACTGGCTTAATCTCCTTGCAGTCCAAGGGACTCTCAAGAGTCTTCTCCAACACCACAGTTCAAAAGCATCAATTCTTCAGCACTCAGCCTTCTTTATGGTCCGACTCTCATTTCCATACATGCTGCTGCTGCTGCTGCTATGTCTCTTCAGTCATGTCCGACTCTGTGCAACCCCATAGACAGCAGCCCACCAGGCTCCCTTGTCCCTGGGATTCTCCAGGCAAGAATACTGGAGTGGGTTGCCATTTCCTTTTCCAATGCATGAAAGTGAAAGGTAAAAGTGAAGTCGCTCAGTCGTGTCCAACTTGTAGCAACCCCATGGACTGCAGCCTACCAGGCTCCTCCGTCCATGGGATTTTCCAGGCCAGAGTACTAGAGTGGGGTGCCATTGCCTTCTCTGATCCATACATGACTACTGGAAAAACTATAGCTTTGACTATGTGGACCTTTGTTGGCAAATTTATGTCTCTGCTTTTTAATACGCTATCTAGGTTTGTCATAGCTTTTTCTTCCAAGGAACAAGCGTCTTTTAATTTCATAGCTGCAGTCACCATCTGCAGTGATTCTGGAGCTGAAGAAAATAAAGTCTGTCACTGTTTCCTTTGTTTCCCCATCTATTTGCCATGAAGTGATAAGACCAGATGCTACTTTTAGTCTTTTAAGGAACCTCCATACTGTTCTCCATTAGTGCTGTACCAATTTATATTCTCACCAACATTTTAGTGTGGATTTTTGATAATAGCCATTTTGACTGATGTGAAATAATCTCATTGTATTTTTGATTTGCATTTCTCTAATAACTAAGTAGAGACCCTTGTTGGGCACATTATTTGCAAATATTTTATCCCAGTCTGGGGTTGTCTTTTCACTTTGTTTATGGTTTTCTTTGCTGTGCACAACCTTTTCAGTTTAATTAGGTCTCATTTGTTTATATTTGTTTTTATTTCCATTATTGTGGGAGATGGAATGAAAAAGATTGCTAAGATTTATGTCAGTGAGTATTCTGCCTATATTTTCCTTTGGGAGTTTTATTCTGTCTGGTCTCACATTTAAGCCTTTAATCCATTTTGAGATTTTTTTGTGTATGTGTTAAAGAATGACCTAATTTTATTTTTTGACATGCAGCTGTCCAATTTTTCCAACATCATTTGTTGAAGAGACTGTCTTTTTACCAGTGTATAGTCATCCCCTTTGCCATAGATTAATTGATCATAGGTGCATGGGTTTATTTCTGGGCTGTTATACTGATCTATTTTTCTCTTTTTGTGCCAGTACCATACTGTTGTGATTACTGTAGTTTTGTAATATAGTCTGAAATCAACAGCCTGATTCCTCTAGCTCTGTTTTTCTTTCTCAAGATTGCTTTGGCCATTTGGGGTCTTTTGTGTCTCTATACAAAATTTAAGATTTTTTGTTCTAATTCTGTGAAAAAATGCCATTGGTGATTTAATAGGGATTGCATTGAATTTGTAGATTGCCTTGGGTAGTATAGTCATTTTGACGATATTGATATTTCCATTCCATGAACATGGTATATTTTTTCCTTCTGTTTGTGTCTTCAGTTTCTTTCACTGGCATCTTATAGTTTTCAGAATACAAGCCTTTGTGTCTTTAGGTAAGTTTATTCCTAAGTATTTTATGCAGTGATAAATGGGATTGTTTCTTGAATTTCTTGTTCTCATCTTTCATTGTTAGTATATAGAAATGCAGTGGATTTCTGTGTATTAATTTTGTAACCTGCAGGTTTATCACATTCATTGATGAGCTCTAATAGTTTTTTGGTAGAATCTTTAAGATATTCTATGTATAGTATCATGTCATCTGCAAACAGTGAAAAGTTTAACTTATTCTTTTCCAATTTGAATTCCCTTTATTTTTCTTGTCTGATTGCTGTAACTCGGATTTCCAAAACTGTGTTGAATAAAATTGGTAAGAGTGGACATCCTTGTCTTACTTGTGGTTTTAGAGGAGATGCTTTCAACTTTGCACCATTGAGTACGGTGTTAGTTGCAGGTTTGACATATATGGTGTTTATTATATTGAGGTATATTCAATCTGTGCCCACTTTCTGGAGAGTTTTTGTCATAAATGGGTATTGAATTTTGTCAAAATATTTTTCTGCATCTATTAAGATGATTGTATGGTTTTTATTATGTGGTGTATCAAATTGATTGATTTGTGTATACTGAAGAATCCTTGCATTCCTGGGATAAATCCTACTTGGTCATGATGTATGATCCTTTTAATGTGTTGTCAGATTCTGTTTGCTAGGATTTTTTTGAAGATTTTTGCATCTGTGTTCATCAGTGATTTTCTTTTCTTATGGTGTCTGTCTAGTTTTGGTATGGTGATGGTGGCCTCATAGAATGAGTTTGTGAGTTTTCTTTGCAATTTTTGGAACAGTTTCAGAAGGATAGGTGTTAGCTCTTCTCTAAATGTTTGATGGTATTCACTGTGAAGCCATCCAGTCCTTGAATTTTGTTGTTAGAAGTTTTTTTTTTTTAATGACAGTTTCAATTTCAGTTCTTTGATTGGTCTGTTCATATTTTCTGCTTTTTCCTGGTTCAGTCTTGAGAACTCTAACCTTTCTAAGAATTTGTCCATTTCTTCCAGGTTGTCCATTTTATTGGCATTTAGTTGGTTGTAGTAATCTCTTATGATCCTTAGTATTTCTGTGGTGACAGTTGTCACTTCTCATTTTCATTTCCAACTGTATTGAGTTTTCTCTTTTTTTTCTTGATGACCCTGGATAAAGGTTTATCAAATTTGTTTATCTTTTCAGAGAAACAGCATTTAGTTTCATTGTTCTTTCTTATTATTTTCTTTGTCTCCATTTCATTTATTTCTGCTCTGATCATTATGATTTTTTCCTTCTATTAACTTTAGGTTTTGTTTGTTCTTTCTCTAATTGTTTTAGTTGTAAGGTTAGGTTGTTTATTTTTCTTGTTTCTTGAGGTAAAATTGTATTTCTATAAACTTCTGTATTAGAACTGCTATTGCAGCATCCCATAGGTTTTGGATCATTGTGCTTTCATTTTCATTTTTCTTTAGGCATTTTTTAATTTCTTTTTTGATTTATTCAGTGATCCATTGTTTGTTTAGTAACATATGGTTTAGCTTCCTCCTGTTTGTATTTTTTATATTTTTTTTCTTGTGGTTTACTTCTAATCTCATTGTGTTGTGATCTGTGATTGGCAGTCAAGTGATGCTTCCCCTTAGGAAGCATCACTACGAACAAAGCTAGTGGAGGTGATGGAATTCCAGTTGAGCTATTTCAAATTCTGAAAGATGACGCTGTGAAAGTGCTGCACTCAACATGCCAGCATATTTGGAAAACTCAGCAGTGGCTACAGGACTGGAAAAGGTCAGTTTTCATCCAATACCAAAAAAAGGCAATGCCAAAGAATGCTCAAACTACCACACAATTGCACTCATCTCACACGCTAGTAAAGTAATGCTCAAAATTCTCCAAGCCAGGCTTCAGCAGTACATAAACCATGAACTTCCTGATGTTCAAGCTGGTTTTAGAAAAGGCAGAGGAACCAGAGATCAAATTGCCAACATCTGCTGGATCATCACAAAATCAAGAGAGTTCCAGAAAAACATCTATTTCTGCTTTATTGACTATGCCAAAGCCTTTGACTGTGTGGATCACAATAAACCTTGGAAAATTCTGAAAGAGATGGGAGCACCAGACCACCTGACCTTCCCTCTTGAGAAACCTGTAGGCAGGTCAGGAAGCAAAAGTCAGAACTGGACATGGAACAACAGACTGGTTCCAAATAGGAAAAGGAGTACATCAAGGCTGTATTATTGTCACCCTGCTTATTTAACTTATATGCAGAGTACATCATAAGAAACGCTGGGCTGGAGGAAGCACAAGCTGGAATCAAGACTGCCGGGAGAAATATCAATAACCTCAGATATGCCAATGACACCACCCTTATGGCAGAAAGTGAAGAAGAACTAAGGAGCCTCTTGATGCAAGTCAAAGAGGAGAGTGAAAAAGTTGGCTTAAAGCTCAACATTCAGAAAACTAAGATCATGGCATCTGGTCCCATCACTTCAATGGCAAATAGATGGGGAAACAGTGGCTGACTTTATTTTTGGGGGCTCCACAATCACTGCAGATGGTGATTGCAGCCATGAAATTAAAAGATGCTTACTCCTTGGAAGGAAAGTTATGACCAAACCTCAGTTCAGTTCAGTCGCTCAGTCATGTCCAACTCTTTGCGACCCCATGAATTGCAGCACGCCAGGCCTCCCTGTCCATCACCATCTCCTGGAGTTCACTCAGACTCTCGTCCCTCCAGTCAGTGATACTATCCAGCCATCTCATCCTCTGTCGTCCCCTTCTCCTCCTGCCCCCAATCCCTCCCAGCATCAGAGTCTTTTCCAATGAGTCAACTCTTTGCATGAGGTGGCCAAAGTACTGGAGTTTCAGCTTTAGCATCATTCCTTCCAAAGAAATCCCAGGGCTGATCTCCTTCAGAATGGACTGGTTGGATCTCCTTGCAGTCCAAGGGACTCTCAAAAATTTTCCCAACACCACAGTTCAAAAGCATCAATTCTTTGGTGCTCAGCTTTCTTCACAGTCCAACTCTCACATCCATACATGACCACTGGAAAAATCATAGCCCTGACTAGATGGACCTTTGTTGGCAAAGTAATGTCTCTGCTTTTGAATATGCTATCTAGGTTGGTCATAAGTTTTCTTCCAAGGAGTAAGCGTCTTTTAATTTCATGGCTGCAGTCACCATCTGCACTAACCAGATGGTTGGATGGCATCACTCACTCGATGGACATGGGTTTGGGTAGACTCCGGGAGTTGGTGATGGACAGGGAGGCCTGGCATGCTGCTATTCATGGGGTCGCAAAGAGTCGGACACGACTGAGCGACTGAACTAAACTGTGATTGGATAAATACTTGATATGATTTTATTTTCTTATATTTATCAAGGCTTACTTCACATGGTTCAGCATGTGGTCAGCCCTGGAGAATGTTCTGTGTGCACTTCGGCTTCTGCTTCTGCGTATTCTGCTGCTTTAGGATGGGAAGTTTTATAAATATCAGTTAAATGTATCTGGTGTAATGTGTCACTAACCCTGTGTTTTTTATTGATCTTCTGTCTGGACGATCTCTCCATTGATGAAAGTGGGGTGTTAAATTCCTCCAGTACTATTGTGTTACTGTCAATTTTTTTCCTTTATGGATGTTAGTATTTACATTATATATTGAGGTGCCCCTGTGTTAGGTGCATATATTTTACAATTGTTACATCTTCTTAGACTGATCCCTTTATCATTAGGAACTATCTTTTTTTTGTCTAGTATAACAGTCTTTGTTTTAAAGTCAATTTTGTCTGATATGAGTATTGATAACTCCATTTTCTTTTGATTTCCATTTGTGTGGTATACCTTCTACCCCCTCACTTTCCCTATGTTTGTGTTTCTAGATCTGAGGTTGGTCTCTTATAGACAGCATATATACTTGTCTTGTTTTTGTATCCACCCTACCAGGCTTTGTCTCTTGACTGGCACATTTAATCTATTTACATTTATGGGTAATTATCAATATGTGTATTTCTGTTGCCATTTTCTTAATTATTTTGGGTTTGTTTTTGTAGGCCTTTTTTCTTCCCCCCTCTTTTGTTCTCCTGTGGTTTGGTGACCAGCATCTTTAGTGTTGTGTTTGGGTAGCTTTTTCTTTTGTGTCTTTAGGTTTCCAGAAGGTCTTGGAATAGGAAATGACAACCCACTCCAGTATTCTTACCTGGAGAATCCCATGGACAGAGGAGCTTGGCAGGCTACAGTCCATGCAGTTGCAGAGATTCAAACAACTGAGCAGCTGAGCATAGGGAAGTTTTTTTGGTTTGTTTTGTTTTTAATTAATTGAAGGATAATTGCTGTATAGAATTTTGTTTTCTGTGAAACATCAATAGGAATCTGCCATAGGTATACACATGTCCCCTCCCTCCTGAACCTCCCTCCCATCTCCCTCCCCATCCCACCCTTCTAGATTGTCACAGAGCCCGTTTGAGTTCCCTGAGTCATACAGCAAATTCCCGTTGGCTATCTATTTTACATATGGTCATTTAAGTTTCCCTTTCAGTGTCTCCATGCATCCCACCGTCTCCCTCCTCCCCTGCCCCCATGCCCTTAGGTCTGTTCTCTATGTCTTTCTCCATTGCTGCCCTGGAAATAAATTCATCAGTGTCATCTTTCTAGATTCCATATATATGCATTAGTATATGATATTTATATTTCTCTTTCTGGCTTACTTGTACCACAGCTTCTTTATCCATTCATCTGTTGATGGGTATCTTGGTTGTGTTCATGTTCTAGCTATTATGAATAGTGCTGCAGTGAACACTGGCGTACATGTGTCTTTTTGCAGTTTTGGTTTCTTCAGGGTTTATGTCTAGTAGTGGGATTGCTGGGTCATGTGGTGGTTTTATTCCTATTTTTTAAGGAAATTTTACTATAACAGTACATATATCCACAAGTTTTTTCTTTTTTTTTTTTCAAGTTAGTACTCTTTCCTGCTTAGAGGAATTCCTGTAACGTTTGTTGCAAAGTTGGTCTGGTGCTTTTGTTTATCATTTTGTTTGTCTTAGCTTTTGTTGGTCTGTAAAGCTTTTGATTTCTCCGTCAACTCTGAATGAGAGCTTTGCTGGGTAGATTATTCTTGGTTGTAGTTTCTTCCCTATTATCACTTTAAATATATCATGCCACTCCCTTTTGCTTGCAGAGTTTCTGCTGAGAATTCCGCCAATAACCTTATGGGAGTTCCTCTTGTATAGGATTTGTCCTTTTCCCTTCTTGTTTTAATATTTTATGTTTGTCTTTGATTTTTGTCAATTTGATTACTATGTGTCTCAGTGTGTTCTTCCTCGGGTTTATTCTATCTGGGACTCTCTTTGCTTCCTTGACTTGATTGACTGTTTCCTTTCCCATGTTATTTTCTCAGGCCTTTCCCTTTCTCTTCTTCTAGGACCCCTATGATTTGAATGTTGGCATGTTAAATATTGTCACAGAGGTCTCTGAGACTGTCCTCATTTATTTCATCCTTTTTTATTGTGCTCCTCAGCAGTTGTTTTCACCATTCTATCTTTCAACTCACTTATCCATTCTTCTGCCTCAGTTATTCTGCTATTGTTTCCTTCTAGTGTATTTTATATTTCAGTTATTGTATTTATCTCTGTTTGTTCTTTAGTGCTTTTGCTTAATTGCTCAGTCATGTTTGCCTCTTTGCAACCCCATGGACTGTAGCCTGCCAGGCTCCTCTGTCCATGGGATTCTCCAGGCAAGGATATTGGAGTGGGTTGCCATGTCCTTCTCCAGGAGATCTTCCTGACCCAGGGATCAAACCAGGTCCCATGCATTGCAGGCAGATTCTTTACCGGCTGAGCTTTTGTTTAACATCTCTTGCATCTTCTCAAACTTTGCCTCCGTTCTTTTCCCCAGATCCAGGTCATTTTCACTCTTGTGATTCTGAATCCTTTTTCTGGAAGGTTGCCTATCTCCACTGCGTTTGGGTTTTTTTTGGAGAGGTTCTGTCTTGTTCCTTCATCTGTTTATGATCCTCTCCCTTTTTTGTTTAACTTTCTGTGGTTATGGTTTTTCTTTTAGAGGCTGCAGGATTGTAGTTCTTTTTGTTTCTGCTCTCTGCCCTTTAGTGAATGAGGCTACCTAGGAAGCTGTGCAAGCTTCCTGATGGGAGGGACTGGTGGTGGGTGGAACTGGGTCTTGTGTGGTTATCAGGGGCCATGCTCGCTGAAGCTTTCATCTGCTTTTCTGCTGATGGTTGGGGCTGCTGTCCCTCCCTGTTAGCTGTTTGGCCTGAAGCAACCCAGCCTTGGAACCTACAGGGTTCACATTATTTTGGACAAATCATATACACTGAAATTGAGTTTACTTCTATTTTTTGCATTAATAACATTGTTAAAAAATTAGGTACTACAGAAAAAGAACTGGTTTGGAGTATAATCTGTTTTAAAATGAATTGCATATGTTCTATGAAAAAAGTATTTTTTTTGACAAATTCCAGTTACTTTAATAGTTTCTATAGAAACATGCATTTAGATCTGCAAACAATAAGCCACAGAATTTGTTCAATAAAATAATTATTAAAAGCTACATTCATTCAACCCAATTGGTGAATTAACATTTTCTTCTTTATTACAGGAAAACAACCAAAGCTTTAAGTAGCATTTTAAGAACATATGTATTTGAAGATAAAGAATTATTCATTTTCTATTTTGGACACCTGCAAATGAAGTGGATCTAGTAACAATAACTGTAATGACTGTGCCAATTCAATTTATTTTTAATTTCGATGGTTGGGTATTTGGTTTCTCCTAAAATGAGAAAGAGATTTAAACCTTAAAAATTTTCTAATCAGTTTCAGCTTTGTAGGCAGTTTCCTGCATAAATTGGGAAGTAACACTGAAAAGTAAGAATTTGGTTAGTGAAATGGGAAGACTGTGTATTTATAATTTGAATGCTACTTGCAATTTTTTGTTTTTCATCACTTGTAATAATGGAATGGAAATGTAAGCTGTAAAGATTCACAAATATAAAGTATTTGCTACGATGTATATATGATACATAATTTCTTGTTGCTTTAAAGTTGCTTTTGTTTTGTTTCCCACTGATTTCATACTAGCACTTGAAAGGATCTTTACAATCTCCATAGAGGCTTAGAATAATTCAGGATGTTCAATGAACAGTTCTCAATGACAGGAGGTAGAATATTTTAAGAGGTATTTCTTTTCAAATATATGATTGATCTCTAGATTTGTGATAACAACATTGTCTAAGATTCTTTTATTTCCACAAGAGGAATAATTGAGGCATTTGCAAATAATTGAGGTGCATTAAATTTCAATTCTGTAATTTCTTATAGCAACAACATGTATGGATGAAGAATCTGGGGGGTTAAACTTTTAGCTCCTAGAAATTTTATACAATAAACCTGCAATTTGTCGTTCTGGATATTATTCTTTAAAAAAAAAAAAAAGTTCCAGCACAGTGTCACAGATACTGAAAACTGCTGATATAAAGGTAAGGTAAACTCTCCCTGGTTTGAATCTCTCAGGTCCCTGGGTCCATTGGCAAGGAATCCAAGGACATCATTTGTCAGAAAGTTTATCTTAAACTGAATGCTGAACTCCTAAAACCATGACCTTTTTCTTCACTTGTCTTTGGGCTTGTTACCCAGATTCAAACTTTAGTCCAAGGTTTCCCATCTTGGTCTTTATTATACTACTTTTCACTGTTTTGTTCCCCAGAAAAAGATTGCTCTTTAAATAGAAAAAAAGCCTTCACTAGCCATAAATTTATTAGTTTACTTAAAAATGAGTATAACCTACGGTCCAATTTTTTTCACTTGTTTTTGCCCTATTATTTCTGTTTTATCATAGGTTCTAGTATTTATATGTGTATGATACACACACACTTTCACATACATACACCAAAATGCATGTAATTCATAGAAGAGCTAGGGTCATGTCAACAAAAAAGTAATTAAAAAGATTTACCATATAATTAACTTGGTTTGCTTTATTTATCTATTCTTAAAGGCTTTTGACTCTACTTAAAAAACGGATAGAACCTATTCCAATTTGGAATCTAAAGTGCCCTTTACTTAGCACTGTTATTGAGAGCAGAACCCTTTTGAAGTCATACTACCATTCCACTTGGAAACTGCCTAGTATCCACAGAACTTGATGTATTTTCTGAATCTACTGAAATGGACCGGCCAGAAAAATATTTTGATTGGCTATAGTTTGTATTTTCGTAATCATTTATAACCAGGATTTTCAAGAAGATTTGTATATCAAAAGTCCCCAAGGTTTCAAACTCTTTTGATCCTTTCTTACTGTATATAATCAAAGTGAGACTGCAGAGACTGTTTTATTATCTCTTTGCCTTTGTACATACATACAGCATATTTAAATAATCATTGTATATCTCTATTCGTATTGTTCTTTGCTTTGTATATAAATTAAAACAGTTGAGCCAGGTGTTGTTTCATAGTGTTTTCACGTTTAGAAATGACCAGACACACACACACACACACAATATGACTATGTATGTCAATATTCACTACCTACTTCTAGTAGAAGCTGTGGAAAATTCTTTAATTTTATTTGACTTGATTGAGGGTATATAAAGGTCTTTGTTAGACTTTATATTAGTTTATGTTATATAAACTTTTATATTTAAAAAGTAAAATTTTAGTTCAGCCTTTATTTTTGTCTGAGTTATCCAACAGTTAAAAAAATAGGAAAAATTCACTTTATATTTGCTTCCCAGAGGACCTGTAGTTTCAAAGGAATTTGGACTAGAGAATAACATGGTAACAAATTTCTATATGCATTGAATTTTCATTAGCAGTATTTATCAGAATAAAGACATTATATTAAAAATACTTCATTTATGAGCTTGTACAGCAGAGTATATAAGGTACATAGTCTTAGTTGATCTAGTGATGCTGAGATTAGTCATTCTAGGGTTGAAACAGTAAAATAGATGTTTTTTGTCCACTACATATTTTATTATTTCCCTGAAGTTTTATACGTATTTTATAATTCTTTGTTCACTTAGGTTAAAATTTTGGTTTTAAAACATTTGAAATTGTTGTTGTTTAGTCACTAAGTCATGTCTGACTCTCTGAGACCTCATGGATCTGCATGCTAGTTTCCTCTCTCCACTATCCCCAAGAGTTTGCTCAAAACCATATTCATTGAGTTGGTGTTGCTATCTAACCACCTCATCCTCTGTCGCCCTCTTCTCCTTTTGCCTTAAATCTTTCCCAGCATCAGGGTCTTTTCCAATGAGTCAGCATTTTGCATCAGATGGCCAGAATACTGGGGCTTCAGCAACAGTCCTTCCAATGAATATTCGGGGTTCATTTCCTTTTAGTAGTGATGGGTTTGATCTCCTTGCTGTCCAAGGGACTCTCATGAGTCTTCTTTAACACAGTTTGAAGGCATCAGTTCTTCAGCACTCAGCCTTCTTTATGGACCAGCTCTCACATCTGTACACGCTGTTGCTGCTGCTAAATCACGTCAGTCGTGTCCGACTCTGTGCAGCCCCATAGACCGCAGCCCACCAGGCTCCTCTGTCCCTGGGATTCTCCAGGCAAGAATACTGGAGTGGGTTGCCATTTCCTTCTCCAGTGCAGAAAAGTGAAAGTGAAGTTGCTCAGGCGTGTCTGACTCTTCTCGACCCCACTGACTGTAGCCTACTAGGCTCCTCCGTCCATGGGATTTTCCAGGCAAGAGTACTGGAGTGAGGTGCCATTGCCTTCTCCACATCTGTACATGACCCCTGGAAAAACCACAGCTTTGACTATACAGATCTTTGTTGGCAAAGTGATGTCTCCTCTTTTTAATATGCTGTCTAGGTTTGTCATAGCTTTCCTTCCAAGGAACAAGTGTCTTTTAATTTTATGGCTGCAGTCACCATCTGCAGTGATTTTGGAGCCCAAGGAAAGAAAGTCTGTCACTGCTTCCACTTTTCTTCCTTCTATTTGCCAAGTGATGGGACCAGATGCCATGATCTTAGTTTTTTGAATGTTGAGTTTTAAGCCAGGTTTTTTACTCTCTGCTTGCACCCTCATCAAGAGGCTCACTTTCTGCCTTTAGAAGAGTATTATCTGCATATCTTAGGTTATTGATTTTTCTCCTGGCAGTGTTGATTCCAGCTTGTGATTCATTCAGCCCAGCATTTCACATTATGTGATCTGCATAGAAGTTAAATAAGCAGTGTGACAATATGCAGCTTTGTCCTCGTTTCCCAATTTTGAACCAGTGTGTTGTTCCATGTCTGGTTTTAACTGTTGCTTCTTGTACTGCATACATGTTTCTCAGGAGACAGGTAATGTGGTCTGATGGCTTAAAGAGATGGGAATGTCTTTAAGAATTTTCCATAGTTTGTTGTGATTCCACACAGTCAAAGGCTTTCTGCGGGTGGTGGTTTAGTTGCTAAGTCGTGTCTGACCCTTACGACCCAATGGACTAGAGCCTGCCAGGCTCCTCTGTCCATTGGATTCTTCAGGCAAGAATACTGGAGTGGGTTGCCATTTCCTTCTCCAGGGGAAATCAAAGGCTTTAGTGTAGTCAGTGAAGCAGAAGTAGATATTTTTCTGGAACTCCGCTGCTTCCTCTGTGATCCAGCAATTGTTGGCATTTTGATCTCTGGTTCCTCTGCCTCTTTGAAACCCAGCTTGTTCATGTAGAAGTTCTAGGTTCACATACTGCTGAGGCCTAGCTTAAGGGATTTGGAGCATAACCTTGCTAGCATGTGAAATAAGTACAATTGTATGCTACTTTGAGCATTCTTTGGCATTGTCCTTCTTTGGGATTGGAATGAAAATTGACCTTTTCCAGTCCTGTGGCCACTGCTGAGTTTATTACTTAAATGCAAATGTCTATTCTTCATAAGAAAATTTAGACTTCTGGACCATGTGCCAAAAATTTTGAACCACATTTTCTTAAAGTAAAGCTGCCCTCTTTTCTTGATATGTTTAACTTACATGCATGGAATGATGATACCAATACATGGTAATGCATGGTATAATGGTGTTGCATTACTAAATGATACCATGTCACAAAACTATAACTTGACAGATGGATAAAAAGTCAATTATAGTGAAGGCTGGTATATGCTCATGTATTAATACTAACTTTTCTAAGCTTAAACAGCAGAAAGATATTTCTCACAATTTTAGACACTAAAAGTCCAAAATAGAGTGCTAGCAGAGTTGGCTTCCTTGAGACCTTCCTCCTCGGCTCACTGTTGGCTACCTTCTTGCTGTGTCCTTGTGGCCTTTTCTCTATGCACCCGCATCCCTGCTGTCTGTCTCTCTGGGTATATAAGGGTTTCAGCCATTTTGGATCATACGTTAGCTTTGTAAGTAACATAAAGTGAATAGTTACAGCATCCTGAGTTGAGAATGATGTAGGTATTACTGAAGAATAAATTCTACTCACAGAAAATCAGATAATTAAAAATCACAAAACACTGATTTAACCTTTATAATTTATGACATCGACAAAAGCTGTCTTATGAAGTAATATTCTAAAAGTTACCACTTTAAATATTTTTTCAATTTTGTTCCTCTATGTATATTTTTTCATATATTTTCATATATATGCATACTTTTCCATATATTAGGGTTTTGTGACCAAAGGGTTTTAGTTTACAATGTAGCAATGTAACAGCAAATACTGAGAGTAATAGTGAACTTTGAAAGTTGAGCTAAAAGACACATTAAAGATAATGTCATAGGAGACATTTAAGAAGAGTAAATATATTTAAACGATAAAGTAGAGAGTAGGCTGGGGCTTCTCTGGTGCTCAGCTGGTAAGGAATCCCCCTGCAAGGCAGGAGCCCCCGGTTCGATTCCTGGGTCAGGAGAATCCCCTGGAGAAGGGATATGCTACCCACTCCACTATTCTCAGGCTTCCCTCATGGCTCAGATGGTAAAGAGTCCACCTGCAATGCAGGAAAACTGGGTTCAGTACCTGCGTTGGGAAGATTCCCTGGAGAAGGGCATGGCAACCCACTCCAGTATTCTTGCCTGGAAAACTCCATAGACAGAGAAGCTTGCTGGGCTATAGTCCATAGGGTTGCACAGAGTCGGACACGGCAAATGACTAAGCAGCAGCAGAGTAGACTAATAAGTACAGAGAATTTCCCTGATTCACGTTTTAGATGAAAACTTGTTTTTCACTTGGAACTATAAAGAAAATGTTTAAGAAAATCTTAATTGTTCAGGATCCAACATAAAGCTGAAAAGAGAACAAAATAGTTTTTTAAATAATGAAAATAATGCAGGGCTAAGTTAGTTCATAGTGCAAATGATTGTCAGAGTATTTTCTCTCATCTTTATTCTGTGTAATTATTTACCTCAAGTTACTTTTTCATGACTTGACTGAATTTTCCTATGCAGTTGTTAGTTGTACCATATCTTTTGGCACTTGGTTGCAGTCTAAGTTTTTGTTATATGAATAGAACTTGTCTTGGCTGAGAGGGGCGTCCCTGGTGGCTCAGAACGTAAAGAATCTACATGCAGTGTGGGAGACCTGGGTTTGATCCCTGGGTGGGGAAGATCTGGAGAAGGAAATGGCAACCCACTCCAGTATTCCTGCCTGGAGAATTCCAGGGACAGAGCAGCCTGACAGGCTACAGTCCATGGGATTGCAAAGAGTTGGCCCTGACTGAACAACTAACACTTTCACTTTCACTTTGTCTTAGCAATGAGGTTTTAAATGGCCTGAGCAAAAAATCATGTTGTTATTGTTTTAATTTACCCAGTTCAGAAAAGTTGGGTATAAGCAAGTGGATGTTCTTTAAATAATACTTTTTAGTAACCTTGTAAAATGCAAAATATGTTCCCCAGTAAATATAAGTATCCCAAAGACAAACCTATGGCAAAGAAATAAGTTTGGTGGAATGAGGTGAGAAACAGACAAATGGAAAGTATTAAAATTTGTCTTCAAAGCTGTTTAAATACTATCCTGACTGTTAATGACTGATCTTGCTTTCTTACATATTATTTTTTCCCATAGTTCACAGTGCTTTCTCTTCTGCCGAGGGATATTCTGCTCCACTGACCAATCCTCATACTCTTGTCTAGGTGTTTAATGATGGCTTATCAGCCTAGGCTCCATATTCCAGTATGCCTCATTTAAGTTATTTTTAATATTTGTGAGTTCATAGGAATATATTTTGGTTTATATTTTTGTATCTAGGTACAGACTGGTTTAGTTGCTTTATTAACATTTAGGTACACCACTTAGAAATCTTAATTAAATGCAATATTATTAGGAATCTTTATTTGTGAATTAAATTAGTTAATAGAAGCTCACTCATTCTGTGTTTCTAACTAATAGTTTTTCTTTCAGATTTTAATTTTAGGTCAAACTATATGCAGCCAAAACATTTTTAATTGTTTTTATTTTATAACCACATAATAAACATATGCACAAAACTAGTTCTTAAAAATATAAGAAGTCATATGGACATTAAGACCATAAGTAGTATTTATAAGCTAATTTCAGCTTTGTGTCCAGAGAGATGTGTCTGCTGTTTGTTCCTGAAAGGAGTCAGCTGTTAATAATGATGAAACTTTCAGTTTAGAGTAGGATGCTCCAAAAGATATTAAAAATGTTGTTTGAAATAGGTTTTAAAAATCGTGTTAGAATCAAGACTACCTTTTTTTTCCTATCAGATGCTGGTGATCAGTGTAGAAATTAGGTATGTGAATTGAATGCAATACAGGGCAGCAGATAAAGGGCATTAAATTGTATTGAATTTGAGCTCCAAGTACAAGAATTCAGTTTTATTTGCACTCAGTTTTTCTTTTAAAATAGGAAATGCTTTAAGAGAGAGAGAGAGTAATATAATGCATGTATCAGTACACAATAGTGCATAGCAAGTTAATCTAAGGTAATGAAGTAAAGTTAGGCCATAGAAATCTATCAGATTGCTATAAATGTGCTATTCTTATTATGATATTTATCTTGCTAACTCATTGGCCTACCTCTCTGTGTTCTTTTTCTACTGTATATTTGTTCAAGTGTTTTCTGTCCTGGAAAGTCTCAAGACATCAATAAGAACAAGCTTCTTTCTTTACTTCTACACTATTATACCGGTGGTTTCAAGATTGGGAGAGTTGAAGTCCAGGCTCCCAAGGTTGTAGCAGAGAACAAGAGAAAGATGAGGGCCCTCTAAGAAAGAGAGAAGGGGGCACAGTATCTTCCAGAGAAAATGTATCAGTTTAGATGAGAAACAACGGGGGTTAGAAATAGGAAACAGGGGAAATTAGCTTAGGACATTTATTCACAGAGTTCCAGAGTCGGAGCAAAAGCAGTCTCAAGAGAGAGAACTAAACACGTGGTGAATCAGAGAGGGAAGACCAGGACCCCAGAAGACCTGGGGGACCGACGGCCCGGAGCCAACACACAGACAGTTGTACTTACCTGTGTGCTCACCTGACTCACAAGCACACTCACGTGCTCGTGCAGCCATCACAGGCGTCTTCATTGCGTGCCAGGTTGATGGAAATGAGTGCAAAATATCGGATTGGCCAAAAATTTTGTTCAGATTTTTGTATAACTTCTTATGGAAAAAATATGAACTTTTTAGCCATCTCAATATCTTTTTTTTTTTTTTTAACACAGAAGGCAGGAGGGCCAGTTCATTCTTACAACCTGCATCCTCAGTGCCTTTTAACCTTTGCTCCCTTTCAGTAAAACATGGAAGTCACACACATGGGTGTGTGCTCAGTGGCTAAGTCATGTCCAATTCTTTGGGACCCCATGGACTGTGGCCACCAGGCTTCTCTGTACATGGGATTTTTCAGGAAGAACGCTTGAGTTGGTTGCCATGTCCTCCTCCAGGGAATCTTCTGGACCCCAGGATCGAACGTGCGTGACTTACCTCCCCTGCCTTGGCAGGTGGGTTCTTTACCCGCTGAGACACATGGAAAGCCCAAAAGGCACATATCACCTGTCAAAGCTATTGAAAATTTCAAAATAAAAACACTAACCAGAAACAAAAACAAGAAGATTGGGAGAATTGAAAATGGATATAATGTCAGACACACAAATTCTGTGTCAGAACTTACTGGGGTGCTATCAAAGTCCTTATTTCTTCATTTAGAAAATAATTTGTTGCCTTGTGTCCCACACTGTACTAATTCTGCACTAGGGCAGGGGGTGTGAACATAAGATGGGGCTCTTGTTTTCCTGCATTTCTACGCACAAAAGCTGTAGCAGTCGTATTTACAGAAGTTACTTAAATTAGTTCTTTTCATCTCATTTATAACAGACTGTTCAAGCCTGATATAATGTGAAGCTAAAACCTTTTGTGGTAACTTTAAGGCAGTCACTGAGGTCTTCCTTAACAGCCTTTATTACGAACTCACAATTTTCCTAAAGCTGTGGTGCATCCTAATTTAAACTGTATGAGTCAAATTGTTAATCATGAGAAATTTCAACCATATTCTTGGCTTTGTAATTTGAGGGTTAAATCTGAGATATATAGAAAGATATTCTAAAAGTCTACCATCTCTTGGCCAGATAAACATGTCCTTTCAATTCAGTTCTGTCACTCAGTCGTGTCTGACTCTTTGCGACCCCAGGGACTGCAGCACTCCAGGCCTCGCTGTCCATCACCAACTCCCAGAGCTTGCTCAAACTCATGTCCATTGAGTCGGTGATGCCATCCAACCATCTCATCCTCTGTTGTCCCCTTCCCCTGCCTTCAGTCTTTCCCGGCATCACGGTCTTTTCTAGTGAATCACCTCTTCGCATCAAGTGGCCGAAGTATTGGAGTTTCATCTTCAGCATCAGTCCTTCCAAAGAACATCCAGGACTGATCTCCTTTAGAAAGGACTGGTTGGATCTCCTTGCAGTCCAAGGGACTCTCAAGAGTCTTCTCCAACACCACAGTTCAAAAGCATCAATTCTTTGGCACTCAGCCTTCTTTATAGTCCAACTCTTACAACTTGTCCTTTAGATCTAGAGTAAATGCATAACTAAAGCTCAGGCTGAGACTGTCAGGGTCAGCCAACTTGAAAGCATTCACACCTGATCTCCCCCACCACCTCACCTAGCCTCAGTTTAAGAATTGATTTTTTCACCTTCAATTTATTACCCAATCCATCAAAATCCACCCTAATTTTAAAATTCCTACCCTTTTATTAAAACTTCTCTTGTCAAGTCCAATTTTCAGTCCCATACTCTTCAGTCATGCTCTGCTATAATAGGCCCCCTGAGAAGCACTGTACCTTGCATGTTATTCCTCTTTTGGTTTCCTTGATACTCTACTGGCTTTGCCTTGTGGCTCAGTTGTATGACTCTCCTATCTGACTAGTGGCCCTCAGTCTCCTAAATGAAAGGAGGCTTCTCTTTCCCAGTCCGTTAAGAAAAGGCAGTTCCCCAGGCTTCTGTTAGGTATTTTCTTCTTACCTACACACTTTGTCACCAATCCCAGGCTTCAGCCATCATCCTGCTGTAATTAACTCTTAAACATTTTTATCTGCAGGAGAGCTGTAGAGGTTATCTTCTTGACTCAGATGCCTAGACAATTGTCCTACCTAACCTGATTTCTCTCCTCCCTATGACATTCACCTTTTCCCCTCCTGTCACAGTTACTACTGATTAGAGCATTCACTGTCCCTCTCAAAAATCTTTCATGACTCCCTAAACTACTGTCAGTTCAGTTCAGTTCAGTTGCTCAGTCGTGTCCGACTCTGCAACCCCATGAATAGCAGTACGCCAGGCTTTCCTGTCCATCACCAACCCCCAGAGTTCACTCAAATTCATGTCCATCGAGTCAGTGATGCCATCCAACCATCTCATCCTCTGTCGTCCCCTTCTCCTCCTGCCTCCAATCCCTCCCAGAATCAGAGTCTTTTCCAATGACTCAACACTTCGCATGAGGTGGCCAAAGTACTGGAGTTTCAGCTTTAGCATCATTCCTTCCAAAGAACACCCAGGACTGATCTCCTATAGAATGGACTGGTTGGATCTCCTTGCAGTCCAAGGGACTCGCAAGAGTCTTCCCCAACACCACAGTTCAAAAGCATCAATTCTTTGGCGCTCAGCTTTCTTCACAGTCCAACTCTCACATCCATACATGACTACTGGAAAAACCATAGCCTTGACTAGATGGACCTTTGTTGGCAAAGTAATGTCTCTGCTTTTGAATATGCTATCTAGGTTGGACATAACTTTCCTTCCAAGGAGTAAGCGTCTTTTAATTTCTTGGCTGCAATCACCATCTGCAGTGATTTTGGAGCCCAGAAAAATAAGGTCTGACACTGTTTCCACTGTTTCCCCATCTATTTCCCATGAAGTGATGGTACCAGATGCCATGATCTTCATTTTCTGAATGTCGAGCTTTAAGCCAACTTTTTCACTCTCCTCTTTCACTTTCATCAAGAGGCTTTTTAGTTCGGAGAACGTTAAGGCTGTATATTGTCACCCTGCTAATTTATATGCAGAGTACATCATGAGAAACACTGGGCTAGAAGAAGCACAAGCTGGAGAAGCTAGAAGAAGCACAAGCATAAGATTGCCGGGAGAAATATCAGTAACCCTACTACTGCAAGAAGTTCAAATTCTGTGTTGCAACATTTTCAATTCCCATTTCCTCCTCTTCTCTCTCTGCATGTGTACCACACATAAACCTTATGCTTTAGTTGTATCTTTGCACCAGTTAATGTCCCACACTCAACATTGCTTGGAATTGTTCACATCTACGAGTCACCTCTAAGTACCCTTCTCCATCTTTATTTGCCCAAATCTCATTGTTTGAAGTCCAGCTCATGGGCCACAAAACGTGACACGAGAGAGCCTGACACACCGTCTTGGCTGGTTGGTTCTCCCCCAACAATATTAAGTACTAAATTAATTGTTTCCCTGTTTTCTTGTGCAGTAACTCTGAGATGTCAACTATGAAACAAGCTGGTCACACGTTAGTTCTGGGAAAAGAAAAAAGTTTTACACTAACTTGAAGTAAAATCTGACTAATATTAATTTTCTTACATGCTTTGTGCTTGTTAAAGTCCCTTCGGTCATGTATGACTCTTTGTGACCCCATGGACTGTAGCCCCACTAGGCTCCTCTGTCCATGGGATTCTCCAGGCAAGGATAATGGAGTGAGTTGCCATGCCCTCCTCCAGGGAATCTTCCCAACCCAGGGATCGAACCTGAATCGCTTATGTCTCCTGCATTGGCAGGCAGGTTTCTTTACCATTAGCGCCACCTGGGAAGCCCTTTATTATATGGGAGAAGATATAAAAATAATTTTAAGTATCATTGCTATAGAATGCATATTGTATTATAAGCACAACTAACAGCAGTTTCAAAAAATGGATCTGATTACCATTTTAGGATATGCATATAAAAACCTGAGAAAGAGTTTTTGAATCATTTTCCTAGCATATTTTTGTAATGAAAACTAACATTTCCCGGAGAAGGCAATGGCACCCCACTCCAGTACTCTTACCTGGAAAATCCCATGGACGGAGGAGCCTGGTGGGCTGCAGTCCATGAGATCACTAAGAGTTGGACACGACTGAGCGACTTCACTTTCAATTTTCACTTTCCTGCATTGGAGAAGGAAATGGCAACCCACTCCAGTGTTCTTGCCTGGAGAATCCCAGGGATGGGGGAGCCTGGTGGGCTGCTAAGCAGTCTGTGGGATCGCACAGAGTTGGACACGACTTAGCTGCTGCTGCTGCTAAATCACTTCAATTAGCACCCTTTAATTACTTGTTTCTCTCCTCTAATTGGTTGCATCCTTGAAGGCTGAGAGTCATTTCTATATGTCCAGATGCAGAAGAGTCTGAACCCATTAATGAATAATAAATGAAAAACCATAGAACTTCCAAGGTCTAGGTTAAGAGTACTTTGTCATGCAAATAGTACTTCAAAAGGCATGAGAAATTATGTCACATCTTGAATATTACAGCTCAAGTGACTAACAAGTTATAACAAGAGTATTTTACTCAAATCACAGTTATTTACCCTCTGCTCCTTTGCTTCTGTGTGAAATTCACTATTTTTGGTTTATATCTTTCTTTTTTCCTGTCTTTTACTTATCATTCCTCCTCCACACTGCTGTTCCTTTTATGGAAGTAAATTATTGTTAAATGTTTGTTGAATAAAGTTGAGGTTTCCTGGACTAAATGTTAACAACATGCTTATATTAACAACTTTTTCTGAGAAGAAAAATCTTTCTGGATTGCTTTGACTTCTAAGGGCTTTATTAATTAGACAATGTTAATTAAAACATACTTAACATGAAATATAGAAAGCAAAATTTTTTAAGAGAATATAAATTTGATTTTACCACCATATTTTCTCTCTCCATTTTCCAACTTAAATAGGAAAATTTGTGTGAGGCAGCAATTGGCTTTATAATTGACTTTTCAAATTCTAACATCATTTTTGATTAAACATAAGGTATAATCTGCTGGAAATTCAATAATTCAAGAGTCTAATAATCATTTTTGGTATCTATGTTTTAGATTAAATACTGAAAAATAGTGTTGATAAAGGTATAAGTTACCTTAAATAAATGGAACTGTGAGGATTATCTAAAATACAAATACCATTTTGACCCAAGAGTTATTTGTGAAAGTGAAAGTGAAGTCACTCAGTCATGTCCGACTCTTTGCGACCCCATGGACTGTAGCCCACCAGGCTCCTCTGTCCATGGGATTCTCCAGGCAAGAATGCTGGAGTGGGTTGCCATTTCCTTCTCCAGGGGATCTTCCCGACCCAGGGATTGAACCCAGCTGTCCCGCATTGCAGGCAGACGCAGGCAGATGCTTTAACCTCGGAGCCACCAGGGAAGTACTATTTGTGGCCACATATAAATATAAAAATGAATTTTATCTATCATTAAACATTTAATTATCTACATATAGACAAATTTTTATGCAGTAAAAACTATATTATACTGTCAGATTTATACAGTTCTGTGTACCAATTTATAATGTTAAGAATTAGAGATATGTATGTTAGAGTTTCAGAAGTCTTCTAAAATTTATTTCAGCTATAGTAAATATCAGTATAACACTTGTTCCTTTTTCTTTCTAATGAAATGTAAGGACTGTTGTAGCATAAGCCCTAAAATTGTCTTGAACATGGATGTCTGCAGTAAATCCAATAGGTAGCATACACATTAGACTTCTAATGAACGAAAACATGGAAGTGATCAAATGAGCAAAGTGAGTTCACACTTAATGATCAGTATCTACAAAAGAGACTTTAAATGTTTCATTCATTCAACAAATGCAATTGAACACCTAACGTGCACTGGGCCAAGTGATAAGCACTAGAAATCCAACAGTGCGCAAGCTAGACAGCGTTTCCTGTGCTCCTGTCGTTTACAAATGCAAATTTTATGAAGTGAGTGTATGAAAGGAGGATGTCCATGGGAGTAAGGACACATACTACCTGGCCTGAGGGCTTAGCAATTTTTTTTTTAAGTATAAGATTTAATTTTCTTAGAATCATTAGTTAATCAAATAACAACACTTCTAGAGCTAATGTTGGGTAAGCAGTCTATGCTTTGGGGGAGGTGAAGAGAATCTTCTGCAAAATGCTTTCCCCAGTGGTTTTAGTCAAGAGCACAAATATCATTCAACAGTAAAAAATCAATTGAAGGCCTGCTAAGTGCAAGAGAATAAGAAGACAGAGTCATGTCTTAGCTCTTGAGGAGCTTCCAGTCTAGGAAAAAGATGGCTGTTAAAGAATAACAAAATTTGATAGGTGTCTTAAGAGTTGGAGCTAGGGGAAATATAATCAAGGAGTAAAGCCAGTCAGCCATTGGCTGAAGGTTTCCAAGAGATTTTTAGGTACGTCAGTAGCTATGACTTTGGTATCTTTGGGGTTCTACGAGTGTCTCAATTTTGCTCCTCTTTGTCTCATATACAGTGTGTTCCTTCATGTGACTTTGGTATTGAAATGCTCCCCAACACACACACCCTCAAATGTTGAGTGGCCTAAAAGACTTGGTGACAGATAAGATCAGTTCTAAAGTTCTAAACATAAAGACTCTTTTACCTTTGTTGCAATTTTTCTCAAAATTGTCTTTTCTCCCTTCTTATTGAAGTAGAAAATCCAAAAGCAAGAATTTAGGTACAGGCCTAGGAAAGAGGAGTCAAATAGGCCTCTTTTGCTTTCTTTTCATTTAGGCTTTTAGGCCAATAGCACAAAAGGAGTCCTTGTAGAACTCTATGACTCAGCCTTGCCCACTAGGGCTCTGGGATAAAAAGAGATTTATTGTAAAGAATGCATGTGTGTGCTTAGACTTTTCCACTAGTCCCCGAGGAATAAGAAGATGGATGACTTTTCAGGGACTTGAGGGTCCCTCCAAAACCTCTTTTTATCAAAGATCTAACAGAAAACAACAGTATGCTGCTTCCTTCAAGAAATATACCCAAATAACTTGAAATAATTTTGTTGCTCCACATTCATCCCCTTTTTTCCACTTTAGGGAGGAGAATAATATCATAGAATATTGATTAAGCCGCTTTTTTCAAGAGTCAACGTTTTCCAAGGAACTACAATTCATACAATTTTCTCTCCTCTTTTGCAGGACAGGGCAAGGGGTGTGGAGGCACTTTGGGGCTGTCCTCTCCCCCTCCTCCCTCTCCCTAGGTTTGGAGCACAAGAAGTTAACTTCAGCAATACATAGGAGAGCTAACAGAGGTCTCTTGTTTGGCATTCTTTCCATTTCCACTAGTGCCCACTGGCATATTAGGATTCCCTTTGCAACATTAAAAGTGAGAGAGCAATCCTTGGAGCCTGCTTTCACCTGAGGTTATTTAGGCCTAACAAGCTAAAGAAATAGAGACTTTTCATGTGTTCAGCCCAATTTATTGTACTAGAGCTCTGTACTCTGCTTCTAAGCCAAATTCCCAGCTAATATACTTTTTAAAAAAACTATTTGGTTATTTTTGCCCTTGAAATCTGCTTTATAAGAAGATACCTCTCAGAAGTATGAGGGAAGGAGTTAATTGATTGAACTAAGTTCAGAGGTACCCCTGAACTTAATGATCAGTATCTACAAAAGATACTGACTATAGCACCCCAATCCCATTCAAATTTCTAAACAATGTAAGCATGAATAATTGATTTAAAAGTGAAAATGTGGGAATTCCCTGGTGGTCCAGTGGCTAAGACTCTGTGCTTCCAACGCAGAAGGCCTAGGCTTGATCCTTCACTGGGAAACTAGATCCCGCACGCTGCAATGGAGAGTTCTCATTGCTGCAATTGAAGTTCCTGTGCACCACAACCAAGATGTGAGGCAGCTAAATAATTAAATGCTCTTTTTGTTTGCAGTATTTTACTGATACTGATCCCAGTAAAGGCCTCTCAAAGGCAGAATTATACAGAGCAGTAAAATTTTTACAAAATCTTGATAATGAACTTAAGACTCCCCATACCGAACAGATGAGACCTGTGCCACTACCCACAACCGTTCATGAGCTTCTCTGCCTTGCTAGGCTTAGAATTAAAGAACTATTACCCATTAAGTTAGATGCAAATGATCTGAATACCAGTAATAAAATGTATATGGCTGAGTCATACTGCAACCATATGATTGATATTGTACAATGAATAAAACCACCAATTGCTATAACATGCCAGGGTTTCCCAAAACAAACGCTAGAGATTGTCCATGGCACGTATGTTTAGAAATAGTTATCTGTTTCCTGCAAGAGCATCCTGTAAATTCTGACTTTTGTATACTGAGTCTCAGAGGATTCAACCTGTATGGTTTTGTTTGCAGCTCCTAGCAATCCTATGAGATGAGTAGGAAGCCACGGCTATTCCTTTAGTAAAGCTGCCATGCTCAGCTCGCTGCTCTTCTCATTTATCATTTCTAGTCTGAAACTCCAATAGTTTGGCTACCTAATGCAAAGAACTGACTCATTGGAAAAGACCATGATGTTGGGAAAGTTTGAAGGCAGGAGGAGAAGGGGACACCAGAGGATGAGATGACTGGATGGCATCACTGACTTGATGGACATGTTTGAGTAAACTCCAGAAGGCAATGAACAGGGAGGCCTGGCGTGCTGCAGTCCATGGGGTCGCAAGGAGTGGGACATGACTGACTGAACTGAACGAACTGAGTCTGGAAATGCATATTAAATTTTATAGTAATTTGAAAGTGAAGCAAAAATACTAGTTTTAGAAAATAGACCACACAGGTCACTTCCGCCTCAGCCTCCGCCGCCGCCGCTCCCTGCCAGCGCTCCGGCGCCACCTCGGGCCGGCGGTCCTCCGCGGGAGGGAGCGAGGCGGCGGGCGGCCGGGCTAGCGGCTGACGGGGGCGGCGGGGCGGCCGGCGCGTTGTCTCCATGGGTTTGGCCCGCGCGCCCCTGCCCCTGCGCTCTGAGGTGAACAGCAGATTGTGTGTTTATCGAACATTTCCACTGCTGCGCAGAGAGCACACGCATCTTCGGTAGACTTGGAATTGCTGGAGAATTGCCTTTGTGAAAAGTTGACATAATCCCTTTAAATTCCATCTCTTTTACGTTTCCTATTTTGTTGTGTCTCAAAAAGACATCAAGAAACCATGAACAGCTTTAGTAATGAAGAGTTTGACTGCTGTTTCTTGGATGAAGGCTTTACTGCCAAGAACATTCTAGACCAAAAAATTAATGAAGTTTCTTCTGATGATAAGGATGCCTTCTATGTTGCGGACCTGGAATACATTCTGAAGAAACATCTGAGATGGTTGAAAGCTCTTCCTCTGGTCACCCCCTTTTATGCAGTCAAATGCAATGATAGCAGAACCGTAGTGAAGACACTCGCTGCCATTGGGACAGGATTTGACTGTGTCAGCAAGACTGAAATACAATTGGTGCAGAGTCTCGGGGTGCCCCCAGAGAAGATTATCTATGCAAATCCATGTAAACAAGTGTCTCAGATTAAGTATGCTGCCAATAACAGAGTCCAGATGATGACTTTTGATAGTGAAGTTGAGCTGATGAAAGTTGCCAGGGCACATCCAAAGGCCAAGTTGGTTTTGCGGATCACCACTGATGATTCCAAAGCAGTCTGTCGCTTCAGTGTTAAATTTGGTGTCACTCTCAAAAAAAAAAAAAAAAAAAAAAAAAAAGCTCTTTCGCCCTTTTGGAACGGGCGAAAGAGCTAGGTATTGATGTCATTGGTGTCAGCTTCCACGTGGGAAGTGGCTGTACTGATCCTGAGACCTTTGTGCAGGCCATCTCTGATGCCCGCTGTGTCTTTGACATGGGCGCTGAGGTTGGTTTCAACATGTATCTGCTTGAAATTGGTGGTGGCTTTCCTGGATCCGAGGATGTAAAGCTTAAATTTGAAGAGATCACCAATGTAATCAACCCAGCACTGGACAAGTATTTTCCATCAGACTCTGGAGCGAGAATCATAGCTGAGCCTGGCAGATACTATGTTGCATCAGCTTTCACGCTCGCAGTTAATATCATTGCCAAAAAACTTGTATTAAAGGAACAGACAGGTTCTGATGACGAAGAGGAGTCAAGTGAATGGACATTTATGTATTACGTGAACGATGGAGTATATGGGTCATTCAACTGTATCCTTTAGGATCATGCACACGTGAAGCCTCTTCTGCAGAAGAGACCCAAATCAGATGAGAAGTATTATTCATCCAGCATCTGGGGACCGACCTGTGACGGCCTGGACCGCATTGTTGAGCGCTGTAACCTGCCCGAGATGCATGTGGGTGATTGGATGCTCTTTGAGAACATGGGTGATTACACTGTTGCTGCTGCTTCTACCTTCAATGGATTCCAGAGACCCACCATCTACTATGTGATGTCAGGGCCAACATGGCAACTGATGCAGCAGATCCGGACCCAGGAATTCCGCCCAGAGTGGAGGAGCCAGACGTCGGTCCCCTGCCCATGTCCTGTGCCCAGGAGAGCGGCACTCGGCAGCCTGCTCTTCCACGTATATTAACATGTAGATGCCACTCTTGTAGTTGTTAACTGCGGGTATAGCTTGATTTAAGGGTTTGGGGGTACCATTTAATTACTGCTAGTTCTGAGATGTCTATGTGAATAGGGTTGGCACAGGTGCACCAATATGGAAGACTGGAAGATGGGGTCACACTTATCTGTGTTCCTATGGAAACTATTTGAATATTTGTTTTGTATGGATTTTTATTCACTTTTCAAACATGCTACTAAAGGCTTCAACTGCTGAGCAAGCATCTGTGGCTTGTGTATCAGCAGGTGGGCCAGAAGCTTAGTGTTGTGACCGGTTTTAACAAAAAGGAATAAAGGATCTTGACATAACTTGGCAAAAAAAAAAGAAAGAAAGAAAATAGACCACACAAACTAAAGCTAAAACCTGTGGATATTGAGGCTTTGATAAGGATTAGGGAATACAGTGAGGAGGTGTTGTATTTATTCAAAAAGGGCATGGATTTTAGATAGCTGATAACAGTTCTACTTTTTCCTAGATCTCATCCACTGGCATGGCCTTCTAAACTATACATCCCCTTGCTGAATTTATCTCTTATCTTCTAACTGGTATTTTCATTTGCTTGCTGAACAACTCTCTGGGTGTGGGGGATGCCAGCTTGATTCAGATTATCTTAAGGTATGAATGGAGCTGGGGTTGAGGGGTTGAGGTTGACAGGTTGAGGTTCTTTGGCAACATCTGGAGATAAGTAAGCTAAAGAAGGCAATTTATATAGGCAGCAAAGCATAGGGCCTACATCAAATCTGATACACTAAAACTAGTTTATCCTTTATAATACATTTCCTCTATTTGTGACAAGTATTTTGAATTGTTTTTAATTCTGGTATTTTTTTTTCTTTAACTATCCCCAAAAGTCATGTAAATAAATCATGAGGCTAAAAACAGAAAACTTCAAATAAGCACAGTTTACCAGCTGATTGATCCACAATGGCTAGTAGCCCTCCCATTGATGAAATATCTATATAGACATTACCAAAACATGACATGAGGTTATCTGGTATTATACTAAAATGTAAATAGTTTAAAAATAATTGCAAAGCAGGTGCAAAAGCAAACAGTGTAACTGATGGTTTACAACCAAAATAATGATCATCCCCTAATTTTTAGGTAACTGGTGTTTCAAAAATTAATTAGCAAAAAAACTGAATGTGGAAACAAGAACTCCTGTTTAAGACAAAAAAATCATATAGACCTTTCTATGAGGTTTTAGCAATCCTTAAAAACTTATGATCATAACTCCTACTGGCTTCAATAAACAACACCTTTGTGTAAACTCAGCTGGGAGGTACATCTTCCAAGGTTACTTTCAAGAAAATATGTATTTGCACAATAAAGTTTTTCTTTAGTATTTGTCTATGCTTGCCCTTATTTTCATTTAATTATGCATCATAATAGCAATCACTGTTTCACCCAGTGAAACATTTTTTTCAATTTGTCTCAGAATATGAGAGTTTTTATTTTTTATTTTTGCAAGTATAAAATTTATTTCATTTGACAAAATTTCAATGTGATCAATCAAAATATTTTAAAATTTCACATATAACTTAAAGCAAATGTTTTTGTCTTTCTAATAGTTACCTTCCCATATCTTGGTGGATAATTATTAATAATGTCTCTGGCCAGTGGTGATGTCACTGTGAATCAGGTGAAGGGCTAGCCACTGCAAAGGACTGATAAATAAGCTCTTAGGAGCTTTAGACTAGCTTGAACTTTTCAATTAAAACTAAAAACAAGATTGTAAGATTTTGTTTCAGTTGTAAGGCTTTTAATTTCAAATAAATAAAAAAGGCCTGTTTTTGTCATCTTAGTTTTCTGTCTTTTAGGAGCAAATACCTGATAGTAATGCACTTTGTATGGCTTTTCTCCCTTCCTTTTTTTTTTCCTTTTTCATTATTTTTCATTATTTTTTTAATTTTTAATATAAATTTATTTATTTTAATTGGAGGCTAATTACAATATTGTATTGGTTTTGCCATACATCAACATGAATCCACCATGGGTGTACACATCCTGAACCCCCCTCCCACCTCCCTCCCCATCCCATCCCTCTGGGTCATCCCAGTGCACCATCCCCAAGCATCCTGTATCATGCATCGAACCTGGACTGGCAATTCATTTCATATATGATATTATACATGTTTCAATGCCATTCTCCCAAATCATCCTACCCTCTCCCTCTCCCACAGAGTCCAAAAGACTGTTCTATGCATCTGCGTCTATTTTGCTGTTTCACATACAGGGTTATCGTTACCATCTTTCTAAATTCCATATATATGTGTTACTTCACTCTGTATAATAGGCTCCAGTTTCATCCACCTCATTAGAACGGATTCAAATGTATTCTTTTTAATGGCTGAGTAATACTCCATTGTGTATATGTACCACAGCTTTCTTATCCATTCTTCCATCTGCTGATGGACATCTAGGTTGCTTCCATGTCCTGCCTATTGTAAACAGTGCTGTGATAAACATTGGGGTACACGTGTCTCTTTCAATTCTGGTTTCCTTGGTGTGTATGCCCAGTAGTGGGATTGCTGGGTCATAAGGCAGTTCTATTTCCAGTTTTTTAAGGAATCTCCACACTGTTCTCCATAGTGGCTGTACTAGTTTGCATTCCCACCAACAGTGTAAGAGGGTTCCCTTTTCTCCACACCCTCTCCAGCATTTATTGCTTGTGGACTTTTGGATAGCAGCCATTCTGACTGGCATGAAATGGTACCTCATTGTGGTTTTGATTTGCATTTCTCTGATAATGAGTGATGTTGAGCATCTTTTCGTGTGTTTGTTAGCCATCTGTATGTCTTCTTTGGAGAAATGTCTGTTTAGTTCCTTGCCCCATTTTTGATTGGGTCGTTTATTTTTCTGGAATTGAGCTGCAGGTGTTGCTTGTATATTTTTGAGATTAGTTGTTTGTCATTTGCTTCATTTGCTATTATTTTCTCGCATTCTGAAGGCTGTCTTTTCACCTTGCTTATAGTTTCCTTTGCTATGCAGAAGCTTTTAAGTTTAATTAGGTCCCATTTGTTTATTTTTGCTTTTATTTCCAATATTCTGGGAGGTGGGTCATAGAGGATCCTGCTGTGATATATGTTGGAGAGTGTTTTGCCTATGTTCTCCTCTAGGAGTTTTATAGTTTCTGGTCTTATGTTTAGATCTTTAATCCATTTTGAGTTTATTTTT
>NW_011488621.1:2167960-2169361 GCF_000754665.1 Bison bison bison
TGACCAGTTTTCCCAGCACCACTTGTTAAAGAGATGGTCTTTTCTCCATTGTATATTCTTGCCTCCTTTGTCAAAGATAAGGTGTCCATAGGTGTGTGGATTTATCTCTGGGCTTTCTATTTTGTTCCATTGATCTATATTTCTGTCTTTGTGCCAGTACCATACTGTCTTGGTGACTGTGGCTTTGTAGTAGAGCCTGAAGTCAGGCAGGTTGATTCCTCCAGTTCCATTCGTCTTTCTCAAGATTGCTTTGTCTATTCAAGGTTTTTTGTATTTCCATACAAATTGTGAAATTATTTGTTCTAGCTCTGTGAAGAATACCGTTGGTAGCTTGATAGGGATTGCATTGAATCTATAAATTGCTTTGGGTAGTATACTCATTTTCACTATATTGATTCTTCCAATCCATGAACACGGTATATTTCTCCATCTATTGGTGTCCTCTTTGATTTCTTTCACCAGTGTTTTATAGTTTTATATATATAGGTATTTAGTTTCTTTAGGTAGATATATTCCTAAATATTTTATTCTTTTCATTGCAGTGGTGAATGGAATAGTTTCCTTAATTTCTCTATTTTCTCATTATTAGTGTATAGGAATGCAAGGGATTTCTGTGTGTTGTATTATATCCTGAAACTTTACTATATTCATTGATTAGTTATAGTAATTTTCTGGTGGAGTCTTTAGGGTTTTCTATGTAGAGGATCATGTCATCTGCAAACAGTGAGAGTTTTAGTTCTTCTTTTCCAATTTGGATTCCTTTTATTTCTTTTTCTGCTCTGATTGCTGCGGCCAAAACTTCCAAAACTATCTTGAATAGTTGTGCTGAAAGTGGGCACCCTTGTCTTGTTCCTGACTTTAGGGGAAATGCTTTCAATTTTTCACCATTGAGGATAATGTTTGCTGTGAGTTTGTCATATATAGCTTTTATTATGTTGAGGTACGTTCCTTCTAGTCTTGCTTTCTGGAGAGTTTTTATCATAAATGGATGTTGAAATTTGTCAAAGGCTTTCTCTGCATCCACTGAGATAATCATATAGCTTTTATTTTTCAATTTGTTAATGTGGTGTATTACATTGACTGATTTGTGGATATTGAAGAATCCTTGCATCCCTGGGATAAAGCCTACTTGGTCATGGTGTATGATCTTTTTAATGTGTTGTTGGATTCTGATTGCTAGAATTTTGTTAAGGATTTTTGCATCCATGTTCATCAGTGATATTGGCCTGTAGTTTTTGTTTTGTTTTGTGGAATATTTGTCAGGTTTTGGTATTAGGGTGATGGTGGCCTCATAGAATGAGTTTGGAAGTTTACCTTCCTCTGCAATTTTCTGGAAGAGTTTGAGCAGGATAGGTGTTAGCTCTTCTCTAAATTTTTGGTAGAATTCAGCTGTGAAGCCGT
>NW_011488621.1:2169814-2170736 GCF_000754665.1 Bison bison bison
GTTTTGGGTTTGAATTTATACACTCTTTCTGTGTTTCCTGTCTAGAGAAGATCCTCTAGCATTTGTTGGAGAGCTGGTTTGGTGGTGCTGAATTCTCTCAGCTTTTGCTTGTCTGTAAAGCTTTTGATTTCTCCTTCATATTTGAATAAACCCTTGCTGGATACAGTAATCTGGGCTCTAGGTTATTTTCTTTCATCACTTTAAGTATGTCCTGCCATTCCCTCCTGGCCTGAAGAGTTGCTATTGAAAGAGCAGCTGTTATCCTTATGGGAATCCCCTTGTGTGTTATTTGTTGTTTTTCCCTTGCTGCCTTTAATATTTGTTCTTTGCGTTTGATCTTTGTTAATGTGATTAATATGTGACTTGGGGTGTTTCGCCTTGGGTTTATCCTATTTGGGACTCTCTGGGTTTCTTGGACTTGGATGATTATTTACTTCCCCATTTTAGGGAAGTTTTCAACGAGTATCTCCTCAAGTATTTTCTCATGGTCTTTCTTTTTGTCTTCTTCTTCTGGGACTCCTATGATTCGAATGTTGGGGCATTTAACATTGTCCTGGAGGTCTCTGAGATTGTCCTCATTTCTTTTGATTCGTTTTTCTTTTTTCCTCTGATTCATCTATTTCTACCATTCTATCTTCTACTTCACTAATCCTATCTTCTGCCTCCATTATTCTACTATTTGTTCCCTGAAGAGTGTTTTTGATCTCATTTATTGCATTATTCATTATATATTGACTCTTTTTTATTTCTTCTAGGTCCTTGTTAAACTTTTCTTGCATCTTATCAATCCTTGTCTCCAGGCTATTTATCTGTGATTCCATTTTGATTTCAAGATTTTGGATCATTTTCACTATCATTATTTGGAATTCTTTATCAGGTAGATTCCCTATCTCTTCCTCTTTTGTTTGGTTTGGTGGGCATT
>NW_011488621.1:2170836-2171278 GCF_000754665.1 Bison bison bison
GAGTTTGAGCAGGATAGGTGTTAGCTCTTCTCTAAATTTTTGGTAGAATTCAGCTGTGAAGCCGTCTGGACCTCGGCTTTTGTTTGCTGGAAGATTTCTAATTACAGTTTCAATTTCTGTGCATGTGTTAGGTCTGTTAAGATTTTCTATTTCTTCCTGGTTCAGTTTTGGAAAGTTGTACTTTTCTAAGAATTTGTCCATTTCTTCCAAGTTGTCCATTTTATTGGCATATAATTGCTGATAGCAGTCTCTTATGATCCTTTGTATTTCTGTGTTGTCTGTTGTGATCTCTCCATTTTGATTTCTAATTTTATTGATTTGATTTTTCTCCCTTTGTTTCTTGATGAGTCTGGCTAATGGTTTGTCTAGTTTTATTTATCCTTTCAAAGTAACCAGTCTTTTGGCTTTGTTGTATTTTTGCTTATGGTCTTCTTTTTGTTTT
>NW_011488621.1:2171378-2171684 GCF_000754665.1 Bison bison bison
ATCATTATGTAGTGTCCTTTTTTGTCTCTTTTCACAGTCCTTTGTTTTAAAGTCTATTTTATCTGATATGAGTATTGCTACTCCTGCTTTCTTTTGGTCTCTATTTGCATGAAATATCTTTTTCCAGCCCTTCACTTTCAGTCTGTATGTGTCCCGTTTTGAGGTCAGTCTCTTGTAGACAACATATATAGGGGTCTTGTTTTTGTATCAGTTCAGCCAGTCTTTGTCTTTTGGTTGGGACATTCAACCCATTTACGTTTAAGGTAATTATTGATAAGTATGATCCCATTGCCATTTACTTTATTG
>NW_011488621.1:2171920-2174818 GCF_000754665.1 Bison bison bison
TTGGTTTGGTGGGCATTTATCCTGTTCCTTTACTTGCTGGGTATTCCTCTGTCTCTTCATCTTGTTTATTTTGCTGTGTTTGGGGTGGCCTTTCTGTATCCTGGCAGTTTGTGGAGTTCTCTTTATTGTGGAGTTTCCTTGCTGTGGGTGGGGTTGTACAGGTGGCTTGTCAAGGTTTCCTGGTTAGGGAAGCTTGTCGTGGTGTTCTGGTGAGTGGAGCTGGGTTTCTTCTCTCTGGAGTGCAATGAAGTGTCCAGTAATGAGTTATGAGATGTCAGTGGGTTTGGAGTGACTTTGGGCAGCCTGTATATTGAAGCTCAGGGCTGTGTTCCTGTGTTGCTGGAGAATTTGTGTGGTATGTCTTGCTCTGGAACTTGTTGGCCCTTGGGTGGTGCTTGGTTTCAGTGTAGGTGTGGAGGCGTTTGATGAGTTCCTGTTAATTAATGTTCCCTGGAGTCAGGAGTTCTCTGGTGTTCTCAGGATTTGGACTTAAGCCTCCTGCTTCTGGTTTTCAGTCTTATTTTTACAGGAGCCTCAAGACTTCTCCATCTATACAGCACTGTTGATAAAACATCTAGGTTAAAGATGAAAAGTTTCTCCACAATGAGGGACATCCAGAGAGGTTCACAGAGTTACATGGAGAAGAGAAGAGGGAGGAGGGAGTTAGAGGTGACCCAAATGAGATGAGGTGGAATCAAAAAGAGGAGAGAGTGAGCTAGCCAGTAATCACTTCCTTATGTGCGCCCCACAGTTTGGACCGCTCAGAGATGTTCATGGAGTTATATAGAGAAGAGAAGAGAGAGGAAGGAGACAGAGGTGGCCAGGAGGATAAAGGGGGGAATCAAAAGGAGAGAGACAGATCAGTAATCAGTAATCGGACAGCCAGTAATCAGTTCCCTAAGTGTTCTCCACCGTCTGGAACACACAAAGAGATTCACAGAGTTGGGTAGAGAAGAGAAGTTGGAGGGAGGAGATAGAGGCGACCTGGTGGAGAAAAAGGAGAGTCCAAAGGGGAAGAGAGCAGTCAAGCCAGTAATCTCACTCCCAAGTAAAAATGGATACTGAAGATTGGGTCCTTAAAAGTACAAAATGGATAACAAATACCAAAAAGCAAAGATTAAAAATCTAGAGTAGAGGTTGGATTTTCAAAAATACAATATTAAAGAAAAAACAACAACAAAGTCACAAAAATTATAAAAAATATATATATATGAAGTTTGCTTTAAAAAATGGGGTCTCTTTTTTTTGCAAAGTAATAGTAGGTTATAAAAATGAAAATTAAAGAAGTAATAGAGGACTTAAAATTTTTTTTAATTAAAAAAATGATAGTAAAAATATATCTAGGACTTTCTCTGGTGTTGTTGTGGGCAGTGTGGGGTCAGTTCATTTTCGGATAGTTCCTTGGTCTGGCTTATATTTCTCAAGGTCTATAGGCCCCTTCCTACGTAGTCAGTATGAACTACAGGGTTTTAATCTATTGCACCTGTCACTTCAAGGCGGTTCCCTCTGTTTTAGCTTCTATTTGCTGGTCTCTTCAGTGTCTGACTTCCGCCCTGACACAAGGGGGCAGTGGTGAACACTTTTTTAGGCTCACTTGTTCAGTCGCGCTGTGGGGAGGGAGGGCCGCTGCAAACAAATAACACTGGCGTGTGCTCCCTGTGTCTCAGCCTCACTGGGCCTGCCCCTGCTCACTGTGCATGTGTCCTCCCTGCGCACACTGCTCAGGCTCTAGGTTGCTCTGCTGGAACCGTCCGAGGCTGGCCCTGGGTTGCATGCACCTCCCAGGTCTAAGCCGCTCAGGTTCAGGAACTCAGGTAGTCCTCAGAGGTGCAGACTTGGTTGGGCCTGCGTTTTGTGCCCTTCCCAGGTCCAAGCAACTCAGGTGATGAGGTGTTTGGCAAGTGCCGTCGCTGCAACTTATCGCCTCCCCCGTCCCTGCCTCTCAGTTTTCTGGGTGTACAACTGACGCACCTTCTCAGGCGGATGTTGACTGTCCAGAACCCCAAGAAGTCTTAGTTAGCAAAGAAGCCTGCTTGCAGTTTGGTAGATAATGCCTCTCTGGGGCTGCGATTGCCCACTTCTGGCTCTGGCCTCCTGTCACCGGAGGGGGTTGGTCTGCAGCTGGCTGGCTCTGTTCAGTCCTTTGTTCTGTGAACGGGCCTGAGGTGTCTTAGGTCAGGGTTTTTCGCATGGTAGCTATCCCACAGTCTGGTTTACTAGCCCAAGTTAGTTTCCTCAGATTGCCCTCAGGACATTCAGGCCTGGTCCTTACTCTAAGCATTGCAGCCCGCGCCTCCCTGCCCAGCCCCCGCTTGCTAGTGGTGCAGGCGTCTGCACTGCTTCTCTGCTGGGGGAGTTACCGTTGGGCACGTAATCTGTGGGTTTTAATTATTTATTTTTCCTCCTGGTTTATGTTGCCCTCTGTGGTTCCAAGGCTCGCCGCAGACTCAGCAGTGAGAGTGTTTCCTGGTGTTTGGAAACTTCTCTCTTTTTAAGACTCCCTTCGCAGGATGGAGCTCCGTCCCTACCTCTTTTGTCTCTCTTTTTGTCTTTTATATTTTTTCCTACCTTCTTCCGAAGACAATGGGCTGCTTTTCTGGGTGCCTGATGTCCAAATAGGAAAAGGAGTATGTCAAGGCTGTATATTGTCACCCTGCTTATTTAACTTATATGCAGAGTACATCATGAGAAATGCTGGGCTGGAAGAAGTACAAGCTGGAATCAAGATTGCCGGGAGAAATATCAGTAACCTCAGATATGCAGATGACACCACCCTTATGGCAGAAAGTGAAGAAGAACTAAAGAGCCTCTTGATGAAAGTTAAAGAGGAGAGTGAAAAAGTTGGCTTAAAGCTCAACATTCAGAAAACTAAGATCATGGCATCTGGTCCCATCACTT
>NW_011488621.1:2174918-2178295 GCF_000754665.1 Bison bison bison
GAAATTAAAAGACGCTTACTCCTTGGAAGGAAAGTTATGACCAACCTAGACAGCATATTCAAAAGCAGAGACATTACTTTGCCAACAAAGGTCCACATAGTCAAAGCTATAGGTATAATGCTCAAAGCATTCTTCCAGTTGTGACCACAGGACAAATTGTTGCATTGTTTTAACCTGAAAAATGGCTCCAGTAAATGTTAGTGTTAGTCGCTTAGTTGTGTGCAACTCTGCCACCCCATGGACTGTAGTCCACCAGGCTCCTCTGTACATGGGATTTTCTAGGCAAGAATACTGGAGTGGATTGCCACTTCCTTCTCCAGGGGATCTTCCCAATCCAGGGATCAAACCCAGCTCTCCTTCATTGCAGGCAGATTCCCTCATGGGACATGAGGGAAGGCCCAAATATTAAAAGGTGGATTTTATAAACTGGGATGTGAGGAGGAATTATGAGCAATAATTCCTTCACTTAAGAAAAATTCTCTTTGTTAAACAGTTTTAAACCTTAAATTGGAGATTTTCACTGGTTAGAAGGGAATGTTATTTCATCAACTTGTAAGAACAAATATACAAAAACAGGAGTCCAGATCCACAATAATCCTAACTTCTAATCTTTTGTATTCCATTTTAAAGGAGATAGATAGGTCAGATTATTTTGTGCAAACCAACAAAAATTTAACCATAGTATTTTATTTTAAACTTCAGTTTTCTTATACATGGCAGTATTAGTTCTTGTACTTATTGATAGTTATTAACTAAATTCAAGACCTATTCACCTTTATTTAACCAATTATTGAAGAAACTGTTTTCCAAAGAAGAGAGGAATTAACAAACATATTAAAAGTGTTCATATGATTTCTTGGTACTTAATAGTTATTGCTAAAACATATAGAATGTTTGCCCTTCAAGTTCTTTTCTTCTTGTTATAATTTTTTAAATTGAAGTGTAGTGGATTTACAATGTTGTGCCAATTTCTGTTGTACAGCAAAGTTAGTGTTATACACATATATGGATTCTTTTTATGTATATATTTTCCTTTATGATCTATCACAGGATATTGAATACAGGTTCCTATGCTATACAGTAGGACCTTGCTGTTTATCCATCCTATATATAATAGTTTAATCTGCTAATCCCACACTCCCAAGTCCTTTCTTCCCCTACCCCGGTTGCCAAAGGGGACTGGAGTTTGCCAGTTTGCCAAAGGTTGCCAAAGTTTGTTCCCTAGGAGTCTATTTATTTTGTAGATAGGTTCATTTGTGCCAATATTAGTTCCCATGTATAAGTAACATCATACAGTATTTGTCCTTCTCTTTGACTTACTTCACTAGTATGATAATCTCTAGTCATCTCTATGTTGCTGCAAATGGCATTATTTCATTCTTCTTCATGGCTGAGTAGTATTCCCTTGTGTATATTCATCAAAGATATTGACCTGTAATTTTCTTTTTGAGTGGTGTCTTTTTCTGGTTTTGGTGTCAGAGTGATGATGGCTTCATAGAATGTCATTGGGAGTGTTCCCTCCTCTTCAATTTTTTGGAAGAGTTTGAAAAGTATTGGTATGACTTCTATGTTTGGTAGAATTTGCCTTTGAAGCCATCTGGAACTGGACTTTTGTTTATAGGGGTTTTATTATTATTATTATTGCTACAGATTCTATTTCACTTATAGTGATCAGTCTGCTCAAATCATCTATGATTCAATTTTGATGGGCTTTATCTTTCTAGAAAGTTGTCCATTTCTTCTAGATTGTCAATTCTGTTGGCATATAATTGACCATAGTAATCTCTTAGGGTTTTCTGTATTTCTGTGGTATCAGTTGAGAGTTCTCCTTTTTAAATTCTTATTTGATTTGGATTCCCTCTTTTCTTGTTGGTGAGCCTGGTCTGAGGTTTGCCAAATTTATTTACCATTTCAAAGAACCAGGTCTTGGTTTTATTGATTTTATTCTATATTTTTAAATCTCTATTTCATTTATTTCCTCCCTGATCTTTATCATTTCCTTCCTTCTACTGTCTTTAAGTTTTGTTTGTTCTTTTTCTGAATCTTTTAGATGGTAGGTTTGGTTGTTAACTTGAGACTTTTCTTGGGTTTTTCTTGAAGGCCTGTAGTGTTATGAACTTCCCTCTAAGAATTTCTTTTGCTGCATGACATAGATTTTTTTGGTTGTGTTTTCATTGTAATTTCTCTGATGGTATTTTTTAATTTCCTTTTTGATTTCCTTGTTGGCTCATTGGAATTTTAGTAGCATGTTGTTTAGTCTCCAAAACAGGCATTTTTTTCCCCTCATTTCCTGTGGTTAATTTCTAATTTCATACCATTTTGGTTAGAGGGGAGAAGGAAATGACAACCCACTCCAGTATTCTTGCCTGGAGAATCCTGTAGAGAGAGGAGCCTGGTGGGCTACTGTCCATGGGGTTGCACAGAGTCAGACACGACTGAAGCGACCTAGCATACATGCATGCATTGGAGAAAGAAATGACAACCCACTCCAGTATTCTACCAGGGACAGAGGAGCCTGGTGGGCTGCTGTCCATGGGGTCACACAGAGTCGGACATGACTGAAGTGACTTAGTATGCATGCATGGTAAGAGGAGAGGCTTGAAATTTCTTAAATTTGTTGAGGTTAGTTCTGTGCCCAAGTATGTGGTCAATCCCAGAGAATGTTCCCTTTATCCTTGAAAAGGTTTGTATTCTGGTTTTTTAAAATGTAATATCCTGAAAATATCAATTAAATCTAACTGTTCTATTATATCATTTAATATCTGTTTCCATATTAATTCGCTGTCTGGAAGATCTGTCCATTGATGTGTTCAGTTCAGTTGCTCCATCGTCTCCAACTCTTTGCGATCCCATGAACCGTAGATGTCAGGCCTCCCTGTCCATCACCAACTGCCGGAGTCTACCCAAACCCATGTCCATTGAGTTGGTGATGCCATCTAACCATCTCATCCTCTGTTGTCCCCTTTTCCTCCTACCCTCAATCTTTCCCAGCATCAGGGTCTTTTCAAATGAGTCAGCTCTTCGCATCAGGTGGCCAAAATATTGGAGTTTCAGCTTCAACATCAGTCCTTCCATGAACACCCAGGACTGATTTCCTTAGGATGGACTGGTTGGATCTCCTTGCAGTCCAACGGACTCTCAAGAGTCTTATCCAACATCACAGTTCAAAAGCATCAATTCTTCAGTGCTCAGCTTTCTTCACAGTCCAACTCTCACATCCATACATGACCACTGGAAAAACCATAGCCTTAACTAGACGAACCTTTGTTGGCAAAGTAATGTCTCTGCTTTTGAATATGCTATCTAGGTTGGTCACAACTTTCCTTCCAAGGAGTAAGCATCTTTTAATTTCATGGCTACAATCACCATCTGCAGTG
>NW_011488621.1:2178395-2178729 GCF_000754665.1 Bison bison bison
ATTTCTTTTTCTTGGGGACGGTCTTGATTCCTGTCTCCTGTACAATGTCACGAACCTCTGTCCATAGTTCATCAGGCACTCTGTCTATCAGATCTAGTCCCTTAAATCTATTTCTCACTTCCACTGTATAATTGTAAGGGATTTGATTTAGGTCATACCCGAATGGTCTAGTGGTTTTCCCCAGTTTCTTCAATTTAAGTCTGAATTTAGCCATAAGGAGTTCATGATCTGAGCCACAGTCAGATCCTGGTCTTGTTTTTGCTGTCTGTATAGAGCTTCTCCATCTTTGGCTGCAAAGAATATAATCAATCTGATTTTGGTGTTGCCCATCTGG
>NW_011488621.1:2178829-2185396 GCF_000754665.1 Bison bison bison
GAATATGCTATCTAGGTTGGTCACAACTTTCCTTCCAAGGAGTAAGCATCTTTTAATTTCATGGCTACAATCACCATCTGCAGTGATTTTGGAGCCAAAAAAAAAATAGTGTTTGACACTGTTTCCACTGTTTCCCCATCTATTTGCCATGAAGTGATGGGACCAGATGCCATGATCTTAGTTTTCTGAATGTTGAGCTTTAAGTCAACTTTTTAACTCTCTTCTCACTTTCATCAAGAGGCTCTTTAGTTCTCCTTCACTTTCTGCCATAAGGATGGTGTCATCTGCATATCTGAGGTTATTGATATTTCTCCCGGCAATCTTGATTCCAGCTTGTACTTCTACCAGCCCAGCGTTTCTCATGATGTACTCTGCATATAAGTTAAATAAGCAAGGTGACAATATACAGCCTTGACGTACTCCTTTTCCTATTTGGAACCAGTCCATTTTTACATGTCCAGTGCTAACTTTTGCTTCCTGACCTGCATACAGGTTTCTCAACAAGGCAGGTCAGGTGGTCTGGTATTCCCATGTCCTTCAGAATTTTCTACAGTTTATTGTGATCCACACAGTCAAAGGCTTTGGCATAGTCAATAAAGCAGAAATAGATGTTTTTCTGGAACTCTCTTGCTTTTTCCATGATCCACTGGAAGTTGGCAATTTGATCTCTGGTTCCTCTGCCTTTTTTAAAACCAGCTTGAACATCTGGAAGTTCATGGTTCACATATTGCTGAAGCCTGGCTTGGAGAATTTTGAGCATTACTTTATTAGTGTGTGAGATGAGTGCAACTGCAGGGGAGTTTGAACATTCTTCAACACTGCCCTTCTTTGGGATTGGAATGAAAACTGACCTTTTCCATTCCTGTGGCCACTGCTGAGTTTTCTAAATTTGCTGACATATTGAGTGCAGCACTTTCACAGCATCATCTTTTAGGATTTGAAATAACTCAACTGGAATTCCATCACTTCCACTAGCTTTGTTTGTAGTGATGCTTCCTAAGGCCCACTTGACTTCACATTCCAGGATATCTGGCTCTAGGTGAGGGTGAGTGATCACACCATCATGATTATTGGGTCATGAAGATCTTTTTTGTACAATTCTTCTGTGTATTCTTGCCACCTCTTCTTAATATATTCTACTTCTGTTAGGTCCATACCATTTCTGTCCTTTATCGAGCCCATCTTTGCATGAAATTTTCCCTTGGCATCTCTAATTTTCTTTAAGAGATCTCTAGTCTTTCTCATTCTATTGTTTTCCTCTATTTCTTTGCATTGATCGCTGAGGAAGGCTTTCTTATCTCTCCTTGCTATTCTTTGGAACTCTGCATTCAAATGAGTATATCTTTCCTTTTCTCCTTTGCTTTTCATTTTCCTTTTCTCCTTTGCTTTTCACTTCTCTTCTTTTCACAGCTATTTGTAAGGCCTCCTCAGACAGCCATTTTGCTTTTTTGCATTTCTTTTTCTTGGGGACGGTCTTGATTCCTGTCTCCTGTACAATGTCACGAACCTCTGTCCATAGTTCATCAGGCACTCTGTCTATCAGATCTAGTCCCTTAAATCTATTTCTCACTTCCACTGTATAATTGTAAGGGATTTGATTTAGGTCATACCCGAATGGTCTAGTGGTTTTCCCCAGTTTCTTCAATTTAAGTCTGAATTTGGCAATAAGCAGTTCATGATTTGAGGCACAGTCAGCTCCTGGTCTTGTTTTTGCTGACTGTATAGAGCTTCTCCATCTTTGGCTGCAAAGAATATAATCAATCTGATTTTGGTGTTGCCCATCTGGTGTTGTCCATGTGTGGAGTCTTCTCTTGTGTTTTTGGAAGAGGGTGTTTGCTATGACCAGTGCGTTGTCTTGGCTGAACTCTATTAGCCTTTTCCTTGTTTCATTCTGTACTCCAAGGACATATTTGCTTGTTACTCCAGGTGTTTCTTGACTTCCTACTTTTGCATTCCAGTCCTCTATCATGAAAAGGACATTTTTTGGGGGGTGTTATTTCTAGAAGGTCTTGTAGGTCTTCATAGAACCGTTCAACTTCAACTTCTTCAGCATTACTGGTCAGGGCATAGACTTGAATTACTGTGATATTAAACGGTTTGCCTTGGAAATGAACAGAGATCATTCTGTTGCTTTTGAGATTTCATCCACATACTGCATTTCAGATTGTTTTGTTGACTATGATGGCTACTCCATTTCTTCTAAGGAATTCTTGCCCGCAGTAGTAGATATAATGGTCACCTGAGTTAAATTCACCCATTCTAGTCCATTTTAGTTTGCTGATTCCTAAAATGTCAATGTTCACTTTGCTGTCTCGTTTGACCACTTGCAATTTACCTTCATTCATGGACCTGTGAATCAATATTGCAGGTTCCTATGTAATATTGCTCTTTACAGCATTGGACCTTATTTCCATCACCAGTCACATCCACAACTGGGTGTTGTTTTTGCTTTGGCTCCATATCTTCATTCTTTCTGGAGTTAGTTCTCCACTGATCTAGCAGCCATAATGAAGTGTCTAATCAAAGGAGTATTACAAGGGATGAAGCATCAGGAAACCATTACCAGAGTTGGGAAAGAGCTAGAAACTAAAAGGCCACTCAACAAGACCTTTGGACATGGAAGAATTCAGTTACTAAGAAAACATAGTGAAGCTGGGTTGGACAGAGATAAATACCTTGATCACCTCTCACTCTACTATCTTCCAGTCTTCTGGTGCCTCTCATTGGTCAAACCTAACTGGAAACCCAGAGCACAATGAAGATTGAGTGATGGCAAACTCCAGAAGTCAACCCCTGAGATTCACATCAAGGCAGGAAAGAGTAGAGAATGAATCCAGATGGAGGATCAGCAACAAATAACCAGCAGACAAGCACAGTCCCTATCATCTCCTTCATTCACTTAAACAGTATTTTGCATACCAGGGACTATTCTCAGGATATAGGGGATCATAAGACAGGAAAAGATGCTCATTTTCATGGTGTTTTCATTCTCCTTGGGAAGACAGATGGTAACACATTATCCACACAAGACTGTCTCAAATGGTAGATGCAATGAAGGAAAGGAGTATTATGACTAACATATACGAGGTGATGGCAGAAGAGCTTAAAGTGAATAATAAGAAGAAAGGAATAATAAGAAAGCTTTTTAAGAGGAAGGGGAAGAATACTGACACAAGAGAGATCAGCCAAGAAAGACTGTAAGCTTCTGAGGTTGAAACCAGTTTGGTTTATTTAAGAGAGAGAGAGAAGGCCATTGTGACTGAAGGAAGGGTTGTAAGAGAGGAAGTAGGAATGTAGGCAAAGGCTAGATCATAATGGTCTTTGTAGGCCAGGCAAGTAGTTGGGTGTTTTTGCGAAAGCAACAGAAAGGTTTATAGGCAGAGGGTGGGAAGTTAGGGTGTTTGCAGGTTAAGACATATCTAATTTCCATTTGTAAAATATAACTTTCTTAATTTCACAATTTATTGAAAAATAAATTGTAGTGGGACAAGAATGGAAATGTCCCATTATAGTTTACACTGCCCTGACCAGAGTTCCCATCTTCAGAAGTGGTATTTCCAAAGTGGTGGCACTGTCTGGATCACGATGGGCACCTGATACAAGAGTGGTTCAACCACAGGCTTGTTGGCAGCCCATGACATGGCTTAGAGCTATGAACTCTTGCAACTGAATTGTGCTCCTATGAAATGCAGATTATAGGATAAGAAAAGGGTTAACTAGCACTCAGTAGAGTGAGAACTGATCAAAGAGGCAGAGAAAAACAGATACAATGGGAATAAAAGAACAGCTTTTCTTTAGAGGTGCTTCAGTTCCTAATAGCTGCTCATATATGTATATAAATACTCCTGCTTCCAACCCTTTTAATTAAAGTGGCTTTTTGGTCTCTCTTTCTTGCATGCAAAATAATTTAATGAGTACAGTAGTGTCCCCAAGGTTTCACTCTTCTCATTCACTAAGAAGTGACAAAGATTTACTCTGAGACAAACAACAACAAAACCCCTCAAATCTCAGTTACTTAAAACAACCAAAGTTGCCTTCTCACTGACTTTAAATAGCCCATCACAAGGTGGATGCAACACTATTCTGCATTATCCTTCCAAGACCAAGATTAATACAGCAAATACTCTGGAACATTGTTGATTGCCATGGCAAAGAGGAAAAGGGTTCTGGAAGGTCTTGCATCAACAATTAAATGTTGTGTTCATAATTCAAGGGCAGAATGAGTCATGTATCTCATCCCAACCACAAGGAGGCTGGGAAATGCAATTTTACCATGAACCTGAAAGACAACAGAAGATATTTGGCACATCCACCACCATTGACTCACCCAAACCATGGCTTAACTGCTGTCTATATACCAATGTCAAAATTTCTAGGAGAGATGCCCCATTTTCTCTCTTTATCCACATTGGCAACCATCTACCAACATGTCACAACTGGATGATATCATAGACATTTCCAGTTTCACCTTTCTCACAACTTTCTGTACTTTCACCTTTCTCAGAAACTTTCTGTACTTTTTCTCTTGGTCATTGGCTCCATTATCTATCCACTACCTCAAATAGAAAACCCAGGTATTAGCTTTGACTCTTTCTCTCTCCTAACACCCAATCGGTGGCCAAGCCTGTAGCTTCTAATTTATCCCATTCTACTAACTCCATGACCATTACCTTACTTTAGTCCATCATGGATTCTTGCCCAAACAATTCTGTTAGCCTCCTGTCTGGCTTTCTTATCCTCCCCTGTAAACTGTAACTTATTCATTCAGAAAAACATATAGAGTACTTACTGTTTCTTTACTTATTAAGATTAAATAAGTAATGGGCCCATGTTAAAGAAATCCAGTCTAAAGAGGGAAACAGTGATGCAAACAAAAAATCTCAACATAATGGACAAATACAATAAGTAGAAAGAAGAATGAGAATGGGAACGAAACAACAAACTGGGTGTGACCGGGTAATGGGAAGGTAGTGTTAGAAGTTTCTAGAGAGGAGGTATAACTTTAGCTAAACAAGGAAGCTGCTCCTCCAGGTGAACTACAGGAATTAAAAAAGGTGAAGCAGCTTGTGCCTGATACCTTTGAAAAGCTTTAACTGACTCTGGCCAAACCCAATGGCTTGAGAGGAATGACATGAAAGAGAAAGCAGGTACCTAATCAGTAGGTCTCAAAGTGTCCTGGTGGCTATTTGGTGGGTAATTGGAAGATCGTCCACTGAGACAAGAAACTCAAAAGAAAGAGCAAATCTATGGGGAACAACACTTTAAACTATGAGATACCTTCTCATGGCTGAATACTGATTCCAGGAATAGTGTCAAGTATCTTTATTATTTTATTTAATCCTCACAACAGTTTTATGAGGTAAAATTGTACTATCATCTTCATTTTGCAGTTTAAAAACAAATACTGAGATTCAGGGGTTAATGACTTGACCAGTTCAGATCAGATCAGATCAGTCGCGCAGTCGTGTCCGACTCTTTGCGACCCCATGAACCGCAGCATACCAGGCCTCCCGGTCCATCACCAACTCCCGGAGTTCATTCAGACTCACGTCCATCGAGTCAGCGATGCCATCCAGCCATCTCATCCTCTGTTGTCCCCTTCTCCTCCTGCCCCCAATCCCTCCCAGCATCAGGGTCTTTTCCAATGAGTCAACTCTTCGCATGAGATGGCCAAAGTACTGGAGTTTCAGCTTCAGCATCATTCCTTGACCAGTTACTACGTCCTTTTTGCACCAGAGCTATGCTGAGTTTGAGGTACCTACAGAAATTCCATCTAGGTGTGTCCACAGGCTGGAGTGCAAGGGAGGGAGGGAAGAGATAGACTTGGGGGTTATACCAAGTGGGATCAAATCTATGAGCTCAGATGAGAGGGCTCGGCGAGCTCTAAATAGAAGGAAAGAGCGCCTGAGGAACACTAACCTTAGAGTCTAGGCAAAAAGAAGAAAGGAAAGCAGCATGAGGAGTCATCTGGTACGGCTAATCCTTAAGAATGTTCTTCGGTGTATCTTTTCGAGAAGTCGCTAGCCCAGGTGTCTGGCGCTCAATTAAAGACTTCTGGGTCAGAAGTGGCATTCTGTCGAGGTTGGGCTTTTATACTTAATTCCTTAAGTTCCTTAAGTACCAAACGACGACCTGAAACCTGCATGGAGATTTCACTACCTGGGGAGGTAAAAATGAGCAAAGCCTCCTTAACGCAGATGAAGAACTCTTTTCCCTCTAATATCACCACAGTGGCTGTGGATATAAACGATCAGAGGTTACTGCAGAAACAGCCAACAGGTATTGGGCGAGAATCCAAGCGGCTGGCTGACTGGGACCGGGCCTGTCACTGCCCTGACAGGCAGGCACGCATGCGCCTCCTAAGAAGGCCGGGAAGGCCCCTGCAGGGTTCCTCGCGCATTACCCAACTCTCCACCTCACTGCAGCCCCTGTCCTTCTCTGGCGCCCCCATAGTCTCTGCGGTTTCTCTCCTCCCAGAGGCTCCCTCAGCGCGTCAGCCCTCCAGACGCCGCCGCTACCCAGCCTCCTCATTACCCTGGCGGGGGCGGGGCGCTGTCCGTCACGGGG
>NW_011488621.1:2186208-2186469 GCF_000754665.1 Bison bison bison
GCCACGCTCCGTCCGACGCCTCAGAGCTGCCGGGGCCGGGCGGGGCGTTAGCGGGCGGCCCGGGGGGCGGCGGCGTGGTGGTCGACGTGGCCGAGGTGAGAAGCTGGCGCTGCTGCTGCCTCGGCAGCACCTGTTGGTGCCGGAGCCTGGTGCTGGTCTGCGTGCTGGCCGCCGTGTGCTTCGCTTCCCTGGCCCTGGTCCGCCGCTACCTGCAGCACCTCCTGCTCTGGGCCGAGAGCCTCGACTCGCTGCTGGGGGTCC
>NW_011488621.1:2186569-2201731 GCF_000754665.1 Bison bison bison
TGGAGGGGGGCAGCGGCCTCAAAGTGGTGGCGCTGGCCAGGCTCACCCCCATACCTTTCGGGCTGCAGAACGCAGTGTTCTCGGTAAGTGGCGTGCCACTGGGCTGTTCTCCCAAGTCTTTTTGTTTGTTTTGAGCGATCTTGGGGCGGCTCTGGGAGGGTGCTCCGTCCTGTGGAATGCCGGCAGAGGAGTGACATTAACAGAAGTGGAAATTACTTTCTGACGTACCCTGAGACATTTCAAACAGATAAAGCCAATCTGTGTCGGGCCCCCTCAATAGGAGATTTGGTAGAGAAAGAACTACTCCTTTTTTGACATATGAATTTGGTTAGAAATGAGCTCTCTCAACTATGAGAGGAGAGGAGTAGAAATAGCTATTTTAAACATTTGTCATCTTACTCTGTAGCAGCTGTCGCACCAGTCAGGGAATAAATAAAGGCTGGCTTTCCCTCTAACTTGCCAAAATGCATCCAGTATTTTAGCTCAGGTTTTTAACAATGTGGGGCTAACGGAAGAGTTTGGGTAAATAGAGGAGAAAGTAGACTCTATTTTGGAGTTTCCTAAAATTTTTAATAGGATTTTTTTTCATCGAGTAATTTGCTTTTTTAATACAGTGTAATAAGGGGGGAAGCCTCCTTTTTACCTTTCTTTGGAGGAATTCATTTTAAAATCACTTGGTAGTGGATAAAGCAAAATTGGACAGGTAACCTTTTTCCCAATTGAGAATATATGTCTTTTTATACACCTTGTACACTTTTTTTTTTGTCTTGTATTCATATCCTTTGCTTATTCAGTTAAGGTGTTTTTAACTAATGTACATCGCGTTGTAAATGATTGAGTAATGGAAACACTGCTAGTAAATGATTGAAGAATGGAACTCTGCTACTGAGGACCATCCCATTGGGGAAAAAAAGGATCCAGTGTTTACAAACTTAGTGTCTTCAGCGCATGCTGTATGCTAAGTCACTTCAGTTGTGTCCATGGACTGTAGCCCACCAGGTTCCTCTGTCCATGGGATTCTCCATGCAAAAATGCTAGAATGAGTTGCCATTCCCTTCTCCAGGGTATCTTCCTGACCCAGGGATCGAACCTGTGTCTCTCATGTCTCCTGCATTGGCAGGCAGGTTCTTTACCACTGGCTATGTGCCCTTGCTTTCCTCTTTTTTAAGGTGAAGGGGTTAAACTAGTTACTGTGTTCTTCAAATTCAGTGATTCTGAAGTTCAAAGAATTTTCATATAGATGCCCAGAAACTCAACCCAACTAGACCTAAAAAAAAACTCTGTGTGAAGAAAGAGTTTTAGCACTCAAATCCACAGGAATCATTAGTGAACCTGACAAATTTGTTTCAAAAATAGTTATCTCTAGAAACTTTCTCATTTTGTTTTATGTTAAGAATATTTCTAACCAACCTACCCTTTTCTTTTTAAATGCCTTTTGCAAATCTCATGTTGATTCTAACCAACTGCAGCAATGACTAGAGTGAGGCTTGAGGCGACATGGAAATAGATAAGGAGTTTTCTGTACACGGAAAGTTTGATGTTTACAGGTGGTTTAGTAAGTTCTCTTCCTTAAATTTTTACCTTTTCGCAGCTTCCTATAAGCTTGAATTTTGACCCAGCCTTGGCTAATAATCGATCAAGTATCCTTAAACTTTGAAAGAGGGTTGGAACTAAGGAGCCTGAATAGTTTCATTCTGTTAGTTTGCATCCTCTCCAGTATAGCTTATTTCCTTGTGCATTTTCTTGTCTACCAACTGTGTGCCTACTGTCCCGGACTGCTTCCACATATTATTTCTAATCTTTAAACTAGTTCTATGGAGAGTGATTATACGTATATTATAGATTATTATCTAATAGTCCGGAACACAGGGCTGATGATCTGAAATTCTGCTGTCTCCATAGAATTCGCCATAGAATCTGAATCTGTTGCCCCTCGGTCAAGTTGCTTATCCTCTTTATGGTTCACTTTCTTATATGCAAAATGGGAAGGTAATGTTACCTTCTTTATAGGATTATTGAGACAATTGCTTAAATAAATGCTACTAAGCCTGGAATAACAAACATTCTGGCTTTTGTCGTCATTCAGTTCAGTTCAGTTCAGTCACATCCAACTCTTTGCAACCCCATGAACCGCAGCACACCAGGCCTCCCTGTCCATCACCAACTCCCAGAGTTTACTCATGTCCATCGAGTCGGTGATGCCATCCAGCCATCTCATCCTGTGTCATCCCCTTCTCCTCCTGCCCTCAATCTTTCCCAGCATCAGGGTCTTTTCAAATGAGTCAGCTCTTCGCATCAGGTGGCCAAAGTATTGAAGTTTCAGCTTCAGCATCGGTCCTTCCAATGAACACCCAGGACTGATCTCCTTTAGGATGGACTGGTTGGATCTCCTTGCAGTCCAAGGGACTCTCAAGAATCTTCTCCAACACCACAGTTCAAAAGCATCAATTCTTTGGCGCTTGCTCAGCTTTCTTTATAGTCCAACTCTCACATCCATACATGACCACAGGAAAAACCGTAGCCTTGACTAGACAGACCAAGTAGTGGTCGACTAAGTAATGTCTCTGGTTTTTAATATGCTGTCTAGGTTGGTCATAACTTTCCTTTCAAGGAGTAAGCGTCTTTTAATTTCATGTCGTCATTACTGTTGTTATTATCCAGGATCACCTAGGTACTAAATAATTGTTTGCAGATAGAGTCTTAACCCATGACTCCATTTCTTCATTTTATATTTTGTCCTGGGTATATAATGTGGGCTCATTATAATTTGTTAATTAAAACTATATAAGTTTTAAAAAATAATCAAATATATTAAACATGTAATTTATACTTTGTACTTGGAAGTAATTTAAGGTAATTAATTGAAAACGAACTTGACAAGAGGCAGATCTCAGTTTGGCCTTGTGGGGTCAAGAGAAAAGAAGGAAAAAAGAAAACTGGCCTCTTGAAATAGGTATTATTGGCATAGTTTAACTGAGGAAGACATGGAGGCATCCGGGAGCTTGTTCAAGATCACCCAGCTACCAAGTGGTGATGGTGGTGATGGTTCAGTAGCTAAGTCATATCCGACTCTTTGTGACCCTACATACTGCAGCATGCCAGGCTCCTCTGTCCTTCACTATTTCCTGGAGTTTGCTCATATTCCTGTCCGTTGAGTCATTGATGCTATCTAACCATATCATGTTCTGCCATCCCCTTCTCCTTTAGCCTTCAATCTTTCCCAGCATCAAGGTCTTTTCCAATGAGTTGGCTTTTCACATCAGGTGGCCAAAGTATGGAAGTTTCACCTTCAGCATCAGTCCTTCCAATGGATGTTCAAGGTTGATTTCCTTTAGGACTGACTGGTTTGATCTTCTTGCAGTCCAGAGGACTCTCAAGAGTCTTCTCCAGCACCACAATCCAGGTTCCTATGTAATGCTGTTCTTTATAGCATTGGACTTTACTTTCACCACCAGACACATCCACAGCTGAGCATCGTTTCCACGCTTTATTCTTTCTGGAGTTATGAGTAATTGCCCTCCTTTCTTCCCGGTAGCTTATTGGACTCCTTAAATGGCAACCCACTCCAGTACTCTTGCCTGGAAAATCCCATGAACAGAGGGGGCTGGTAGGCTATAGTCGATGGGGTCGCAAAGAGTTGGACACAACTGAGTGACTTCACTTTCTTTCTTCTCTTTCTGACCTGGGGCGCTCATCTTCCATTATCCTGTCTTTCTGCCTTTTCATACTGTTTATGGGGTTCTCGTGGTAAAAATACGGGAGTGGTTTGCTGTTTCCTCCTTCAGTGGGCCACGTTTTGTCAGAACTGTTCACTGTGACCCATCCATCTTGGGTGGCCCTGCACAGCAGGCTCACAGCTTCACTGAGTTACATAGGCCCCTTTGCCTTGACAAGAGTGTAAACCATGAAGGGTCTCTAAGGACCAAGTGGTGGAGCTGAGTTATAAACCCCAGATTATCTGAAAAAGTTCATGGTACTGTGTCAAACTCTCACTCTTGGCCTTAAGCAAGGTGGCTTGTGGACCTATTGGATATAGTCTATTATATCTTGTTCATTTCTTGTTTTTAACTATCTACATAATAGCTTCTGCAACTGAAACTGTTTACTGAATTCACCCAGGGTATGTGAGTGAAAAAAAAGCTTAGTTAATGCTGATTTTTATTTTAGCTTGGCTTTTGCTTCTGCCTTCTAGAACCTCTTTCTGATTCTATCCTTTCTGTCCTTATACCCCTATGGCTACCCAAAGCTGCCCCCTTTCCAGGCATATTTCTTTTTCTTCTTCCCTACCTGTCTTTTAAAATTGTCCTTCCTCCTCTCCATTCCAGTTAAAACTCATCTTCAGTGTCCATGATTGACTGACCTTTAATCAATGCTCATGAGGAAAGGTAGTGGTCATGAGAGGCACAGGGTTTGGAAATAGACAGTCCTTGACAATCTATGCTGAGTTATGAGGCTCAAATAAGCTAATGCAGGGAAGGCATTGAGTATTTGCCTGGCACATGCTCATTTCTCAAAAATTAATAGCAATTATTATTATGGTGGAGGTAGTTTTTATATTTTAGAGGCAGGAGCCGATTGTAAAAGATGAATATATAGAAGAAGGAAAAAGGCTCTCCCTTGCTTGCTGTCTGTTCTTAACTTTCTTTCCTGCTCCCATGTGCGCTAAAAAGGGATGAACAAATTGACACTTCACTTTTGAAATGGAAATTAAATACATAACACTTTATAGTATGAATTGTTAGATCATAAGAAATATAATTTCTGAAGTACATTTTAGAATCATTTCTACTTTTTAAAATGTACTCCTTTTATTTTACTTTTACTTTATTTTTATAAATGTACTCCTTTTACTTTATTTCCTGTGGGAAATAAAGGCCCCCATCTACCAACGTTTTTGATGTAATCTTGAATCTGTAGGTATTATTGTACATTAAGACAGATTTCTAGATGTGTTGTCTGTGAGTGTTTCTAAGTACTGTTCTTATCTGGGCACATATCTAGAATGACTGTTTCTTACTGCTTCACTCAGGATAGGCTAAATGGCGCTACAACAACAACCCCCAAACCTCACTGGGTTGAAAAGCAAAAGATTTGTAAAAAGTGCAGCTTATATTATTATTTATAGTGAAGGGAGATAAATTTAATTTATATTTTGAATTCCACTTTTATGATTTGGAGGGCTATATATGCTCCTAGCATTTATGATATATCCTTTAAAAAATGTTTTAATTAAGTAGACTCTATATTGCATATGATGCCATATTTTTCCTCATGATTTCTCATAAATATATGTTCCTTAAGTATTAAAAAAAAAAGCAAAGGTTTGTTTCCTTACTTGGCGCAGATCCAGGTTCAGCTTTGGGGAAGGAGTCGGGAGTCTCTGCTTTATGTTATTTTTATTTGGGGATCCAGGTTGACGGAGACACCGTCTTTCACTTGGTGTATGTGACATAGTGAATTCTGTACTGATTTTTAATGCTTTCACCTAGAAGTAATCTCACTCTTTACTAGCCTGAACAAGTGGCATGGCCACAGCTGACTTCACAGAGGCAGTGTGTGTGCCGGGAAGGAGCGAGAAGTTGAGTGTTTGGCAGTAGTCTTTGACTCTGGCCCTTGACTTCTGGATCCTGCCTCCCAGATCCTTGAGTCCAGTCCACTGCCACAACCCTGGCAGCATTTCAGCCTCAGCCTCCTATCTAGTCTCCAGCAAGGATTTCCAGTTTTTTCTCCCTCCAGAATGATCTTTGTAGAATGCAAATCTAATCTTGGTACTCCATGTAGGGAAACCGTCAAGTGGGTTTTCTTTTCCCCTCAGGACATTTTCCCAACCCTCAGCTTTCTTCTAGCCTCTCTCTTGCTGCTGCTGCTGCTTGCTAAGTCGCTTCAGTCATGTCCGACTCTGTGTGGCCCCATAGACGGCAGCCTACCAGGCCCCGCCATCCCTGGGATTCTTCAGGCAAGAACACTGGAGTGGGGTGCCTTCTCCAAGCCTCTCTGTCTTATCATTCCACAATTACTAAGTACCCCTTAATATGTTAATGTATTTCATCCTCAACATTCTAAGAGGTAAACATGATTATTTCTGACTTAAACATAGCAGATTTTGTCTGTAGCCTCAAAACTTCAGGATTTCCTTTTTGTTGATAAAGTTGAAAACTGTAAGCATTCATAAAAATAACTATTTAGAAAGCATTAATGCATCATTGTAAAGTCTCTTGTAAGATACTCCCTTGGAGATATCTGGACTTCAACAGTTTAAAGCTACCACCTGTGAAATATCAACTTTAATCCAAATATGGTGGTTTGGTGGCGGTTTAGTTGCTAAGTCATGTCCGACTCTTGTGACCCAATTGACTGTAGCCTGCCAGGCTCCTCCGACCATGGGATTCTTAAGGCAAGAATACTTGAGTAAGTAGCCGTTTCCTTCTCCAGTAGATCTTCCTGACTCAAGAATTGAACCTGAGTCTCCTGTATTGCAGGCAGATTCTTCACCGCCTGAGCTTGGAGGGAAGCCCCTGTTAATCCAAATATATTACATAATAAGTGGTTCTAATGGGTAACAGTATGCATATTGGTGCTTGCAACTTTTAAAAGGGTTTGATGTTGTTGTTACTGTTGTTCCACAGGAGAGCCTAAAAATTATTCTCTTTTTTCACTTTGATCATAGAAAAACTTAATTCCACATGGGAAATGTTTTCATGGTTGAAACCTCAAATAAAAGCATAAAACATAGCATGGAAGATCCTCTTGATCATATGTTGTATAACACTTTACAGGATGTAGAGAAAATTTACATATATTTTACATATATACTATCGCTTAATCATAACTTTGAGGAGTTACCAGTGACTTACAGGCAGTTACATAGAGGACAAAATATCACATACTTGAAGTCAGACTTAGTTCTGACCTTTACTCTGACATCTTGAGCTACTCTTCAAGCCATGCTTTCTATTGTGAAATGTGTTTGCCATTACCTGCTGCATAGCTGTGATAAAATGTATAGCTTGCTCATTACTTACTATTTCCTTCTCTCCATCCTCTGCATTCCAAGATAAGGACATTGAAACTGAGAGAATTTTTTTTTCTTTTTAAGTTAACCATTTTTTTGTGTTGTACTTAGTAGTTGCCAGGCACTGTTGTTCTAACATGTACACATTACTTACTTAATGTTCATATGAACCCTAATTCTCATATTGAACTAAGGCAGTTGAGGCAGAGTGGTGAAATAAATAGCCTAGGACCCATGTACCTAGCAGCTGGTAGGTACCATTTACCTAGCAGTTGGAAAATGGTAGAGCCATGAACTTACCTGAGGCTCTGTTGTTAATCTGAGAAGATCAGCAGAGAGCTTTCTGGTTTCTCAGAGATCTCCTGGTTCTAATTCCAGAGCACTAGCCCTGGGACCTCCCATGTGTCACGCACTGGGCCAGGTTCTCCACAGTTGAATCAGGCATCATCCTAGGGAGATAACTGGAAAAAATATCAAAAGAATAATGTTTTGTGTGTGTGTGAGAATTACATGAAATTCAGATTTCAGCATCTGTAAATAATGTTATTGGAATACAGCCATGCTTATTCGTGGATGTATAGTTTGTAGCTCTTTTTAAGCTAAAACATCAAGGTCGAGTAGTTGTGACAAAACCCCTATGGCCTGCAAAGCCGAAAATATTTCCTACCTTGGACTTTACAGAAGTTTGCATTAGAGCTATAAACAGTCACTGTAGTAAAATAACCACCAAGTCCAAGCCCCTGAAACTGTAAGAAGAGTCCCATAAGCTCCCATATATATCTTTTTACCTTTGTATTTAACAAAAGCCTTTAAATAAATAAATAAATATATATATATATATATATATATATGTATGTATGTATGTATGTATTGTGGGTAAAATGAAAAAATAAATAAAAGGAAAAAAAAAAAGAAATGAGTAAATATAAAAGTAGAAGGCCTGACCCATCAGCCTGGCTCACTTCTCAGTAGAACCATTTTGAAGAATTTTATGTTACCAAACTGTTAGTTACTTTGGCTATTTTTATTAGCCCCGAGTAGGGTAGAAGCAGCAACAGAGAGTGTTTTTGCTTGTTTGGGGGGAGGGCAGGGAGCTGTTAAACTGGTGTACTGGCTAAAATAATGATGGTAAAATAAGATTAAAAACAGAGTTGAAGCAAATATAACTAAACTGTATTGTATTTCCCTAGAATTTGCCTTGAGTAATCAAGAAAAAGATAAATTGCTTCTAATAATTTAGTTCACAATTGAACTGAAATTTACTGCAGTTAAATAAAAATATTTTTTTGACGAGTGACTCTGAGACCAGAAAAATGGTAAAATCTTAGTCTCATGGACTGTTTGGGGACATTTAGTTCTGTCTCAGGTCCTGTGTGACTTTGGTGAAGTCATTTAATGATCTGGCCTCCAATTATCATTATTTGTAAAATTAGGTTAGACAGGGTCTCAGAGTTTACTCTTAAAAAGACAAATGTTCTGAGTAACTATTTAACATTACTTTGTATGTAACAGTTTGGTGATGGTATGTTTTATAAAAATGTTTTTTCATCTTAAAGTCTTATTCTGTGTATGAGTCACAATACACACTGTGCCAGCTTAACTAATGATTAGTTCTTCTTGCTGTTAAAGCATACTGATTCTTCTTACTATTAAAGTATCCTGATTCATTGCCATTGGTACAGTTCAGATGGAATAGATGACAGAGACATAGCCTGTTTTGAAGGAGCTTGGAGTCATTAAGTCTGAAGGTTGAGATATAAGGACCAAGTTGAAAAATGCCTTGCCACCTCATCCGTAGACCTCACAGAATCACTGAATATAGCTGGCTGTTACTTCCTTAAAACTGTGTTCTCTTTGTGTCTCTTCAGTCATCTCACCAGCTTCTGTGGTTTTCATGGTCGTTTATAGGGTTAGAATTCACAAACCTGTATATCTAGCCTATTGTATCATAGTAACAAATAGAGTATATCTTATTACCCCTTCCTAGATTAAAATGTCTTTGGAGGCAGAGAGTCTTATTAAAAATTATTTTAAAAGTGTTTTTTTTTCTGCCTATGAATAAGTATTCATTGTAAAAACTTTGAAAAGTATAGTAAGTATAAGGAGGAAAACATTCAGCATTTTAGTGTTTATTTTTCTAGTCTTTTCACTTATTAGTGCATGTGTTTTCTTTATATAACATTGTGAGTGAATGTTGTAAATGATTTCTGAGACTTTTTACTGAATGTAATGAACATTTTGATCATTAAGTATAGTACAGAATGACTTTCATGACCGCACAGTCATTTTGTACTTTGCATGTTGATGAATCTGAACTTCATTCTTATGGCAATAGGAAAAAGTTTAAGCGGGATTGGATTTGCCCTTTTTTAAAAGATATCTGCAAAATTTAACTTAGGTTGTGAGTGGTGGTGGGTAGATCTAACATATCAAGACCAGAGAGGAGGAGACTGAACAAGAATAGGAACAGATGACGGGTAGATTTCTTACGGACGTAGAAGGTAGAATCTGTAAGAAAGAGTAGATGATTGGTTGTGGGGATGAGGGAAGAGTGCTGTCTGTCTAGGTAGGGCAGCTAAGATTGGAAACATGAAAAGGAGTATTTTGAGGAGGGAAGAGAATGATAGTATTTTTCCTTAAAGCAGTTTTTAAAATTTCATGTTTCTAGAAGTGAAAGCTGGTTGCCATTTGTTAACTCTTTCTCCCTCCTTTCTGTTTCTGAAATACTGATAGTATTTTGAGGATATACATTATAAAATATAATTCATCAGTAATAAGTAGATGAAAAGATCAAACTGCAGTCACTTTAACTTCTTTTGACCATTCCTTAAAAATTATTATGGGGATTCATGATTTTTTATGCATAATATTACTAAATATATGTTTTAATTGAAATTTATACTAATATAACTTTGTCAATAACCAACATTGCTTTTATATAAACTAGGAAACACACCTCTACAGGAAGGTGTGATTTGCCAAAACTAATGTCGTTTCACAAAACTATGGATAAAATTTGAGGTCTTCCATACACAGATCACCTTTATATTCTTCATTCGATCTGTGTCAAGATATTCTGTGTAAAAATGATAAAGTTTTTTAGTTTGTTAAGGCCTGTAAAGCCATTGTGTAAACAGTTGTAAACGGAGAAGGTAGAGGAACTGTGTAGGCAGGGTTGCCAGAGGAGCTGTGCTTTGTACCGTGTCTGAGGTTCAGTGCGCATTCAAGTGATCATCTGTACATTCAAGTGATAATAAGAATAATAAGAGTTCTTTTATTATCAGCTTCAAAAATGTGTGTTCAGTGAAGAATCAGTTCTTACTCTTTAAGATTAAGGGTTTTTTCCCCTCTTTTTTCTTCCCTTCAGATGGGCACTTTGTTTTCAGGATCTGTCTGGTATGTGGTAATATTCTACAGTAACCCTTACCCACCAAGGCAAGTGAATTACATCTCCAAGTGAATCACAGTACTTCTGGGCATAAGAATGTGTGTGCTTTCACGGTGCTTCTGGAGTTCTGAAAGTATGGGAGGGTGGCAATCAGGGAGCATTCACCATCCCTGAAAGCCACACTGAAGTATTTCTGATCATAGAAGCTAACCAGCAGGATAACACTGACATCCTAGATTGAGATTTCTGAGTCTTTGGAGTAGGAAAACAGTCCTGAGTCAAGTCCCCAGGGTATAATAGGCAGGACTTCCCGGTAGGATTATTCTGGGTTCACATTTAATGTCTTTTGGGAAAGTAGGATAAGGAGACATATTTTCTGAAAGTCAGTGGGTAGGACTTCCCTGCTGGACCAGTGGTTAAGAGTCTGCCTGCCAGTGCAGGGCACACAGGTTCGATCCTTGGTCCTGGAAGATCCCACATGCTGTGGGGCAGCTAAGCCCATCTGCCACCACTGCTGAGCCTGTGCTTGGAGCCCATGGGCAGCGGCTGCTGCAGCCCCCGCACTCTAGAGCCCACGCTCCCCAACAAGAGACGCCCCCACCGCACGGCAAGGACTGCCCCCACTCACCACAGCTAGAGAGAGCCAGTGTGGACGAAAGATAATAAATAAATGATTTTACAGAATGTCCATGGGTAAAGGCTTTCTAGGGAAAGAAGGTTGGATGGATCTCTTTGTGAGATCAAGTGCTCTACGTTAACTGTGTTTGTCCAAGATTGGATGCAGATGTCTGAGTATGATCTTGGCTTATAGGAAATGTGATATTAGGATAATTTAAAATTTGTTTATCTTTAATACACTTAGTTTGAAAACTGTGTGTGCCTGTGTACATTATTATTTTGATATATTGGCTAAATTATTTGATGTGCTAGCAAAACAGTTTTACTGTGATTGGCTGAAATTAGTTTCTTTGCTTTATTTAGCTATGCAGCTTTTTAAAAAAGAACTATATGTAAATCATAACACTTCCTTTTTCTGTAGGGTGAGATTTGGTAATGAAAGGTTTGGTAAACTTTCATGTATGCTTTGGACAAAGGTCTCATTAAAAGAGTTAAGTGGCAGAGTTGTTTCAGATTTATAATATCTGTTCTTAAAATAGCCATTTAGATGTTATTGCTGTCATCCATAAATGTCAAATATATATTTTCTTTAGGGAAACTTTAATTACATTTAAAGATTATGAACTGAAGCTTTGCATTCTGACATTTTAAATACTTACTTAGAAAATAACTTGCATAACACATAATATTACTATAATATAATTTTATGACATTGATTTTTGTCATATTTACTTACTTTATACATTGGACATGTTTAATTCTAAAGAAAGTTTTTCCATTACTGCAAGTGCCCCAAACTGGCAGAGGAACTTTCCTAAAACTTAGCCCCGTTCATGTCATTCTTGGATTACGTTCCTCAGAGCTTTTCTGCTGAGTACAAACTCATTCCCCAAGTGTCCTCTCAAAGACTTGCCCTGTCTTTGTTCTGCAGGAGCGCCTTGCACTTTAAACACTCCAGACTACACTGCTGACTACTGATAACCCTGCATTGCCCTCACCCTGAGTGCCATGCTGACCCCATTCATTCCCTTCCTGGAACCCCTTCCCTTCTCCATTCCACCGTCTTCCCCTGTGAAGCCCATGTTCAGCTTGTGACGTTCAGTTCAAATTCCTCTTATCCCACAGTGTTGCCCTTTGGCCCCCACTCCTACAGAGATTTTAGTCCCTGTTTACTCTGTAATACTTCCCACGCAGTTCTTCTCAAGGCTCCCCTTCTGCCTGTGTGTACTTGTCAGTGTGCAAATTCTTCAAGGTAAAAGTTGTGTCATTGTGTCTATCTCTGGCAGATACCTTCCAGAGCATCTTGCAGTCACTGAGTCAGTCATTGTTTAGCAGAATCTTAACAACCAGTCACACTGCAGAATTCTTTCTAAATCAGCAGTGGTGTGTCTGCTACTAATCACCTATGAGTAGAGATGAATGTAGCTTTACATAATTTTAGGTTAGACTGCAGTTGTAGAATAACCTATAACTCATTAAAACACCAGATTTTAATATTAATAAAAATAAAATTTAATAAAGTGGCCACTAGCTTTCTTATATAACAGCAACACCCAGATAAAGATATGGAAGTTATTCTCAAAATTAATGGCTGTAGTAACAACTATGGGCTTCTCAGTTGGTGCTAGTGATAAAGAACCCACCTGCCAATGCAGGAGACATAAGAGATGCAGGTTCGATCCCTGGGTCAGGAAGATCCCCTGGAGGAGGGCATGGCAACACACTCCAGTGTTCTTTCCTGCCTGGAGAATCCCATGGTCAGAGGAGCCTGGGGGGCTGCAGTGCATAGGGTCACAAAGAGTCAGACATGACTAAAGTGCCTGAGTACACACACACAATATCTGTAACATAAAATATTTAGAAATAAACTAATAAGAAATGCTTGATATATATAAATAAAACCACCAAATTTTAGTAATAAATATGGAAGATTTAAAGTTATTATAAAAACATTTCTTGATAAAAATACTGAATATTCTGGAGGTTGCATCTCTATCCAGATTAATTTATAAATTTATCTTAATCCTAGTATAATATTTACTAGTTTTTTGAATGACAGAGTGATCCTAAAAAGTATTCGCAAAAATGAATAGGTAAGAATAGTTATGGAAGTTTTAAAAAGAAGAGTAAGAAAAGGAATTTGAAAGTTAGAAATTCCTTGTGAGATATTAAACTGATAGTCTTTACAATAATTTGGTTTCAACACAAGATTTAAGATATCAGTAGACATGTTGATGTATGGCAGAACCATCACAATATTGTAATTATCCTCTAATTTAAAATATATATAAAAGATTATCAGTGGACAGTATTAGAACCCCAAATAGGCTCCTTTAAATACAGTAACTTTATTTATAATAAACATCACAAGTTGCTGAAGAAGTTACTGATTATTCAATACATGATACTAGGAAAATTGGCTACTGGGGAATGGGAGGAGTAAGGATATATCATCAACCTTTAATTCTAATAAATTGCAGAAGGAATTGGTGGTAAATATTAAAGAGGAAAATATACTGAGAAAAGAAATATAGGGAGAAATTTAATAATGGGATCTGAAAAGACTTTCTGAAGCTAAAAGCAATGGAAGATCAGAGGAAACAATAATATTTGGTTATATAAACTTAGAAATGTTTGTATGTCTAAACAAAAAATAAGAGACAGTTCAGAGGAAAATACTTGCTACATATTATGGACAAAAGTTGGTGACAGTAGTGGTAAAGAACCTGCCTGCCTGTGCAGGAGACATAAGAGATGTGGGTTTCATCTGTGGATCTGGAAGATCCCCTGGAGAAAAATATGGCAGCCCACGCCAGTGTTCTTACCTGGAGAATCCTGTGGACAGAGGAGCGTGGCAGGTTGTGGTCCATAGGTTTGCAAAGAGTCTAACGCAACAGAAGCAACTTAGCACACAGCATGGGCAAAGGTTGCCTTTTTATACAAAGAATAAATGTCATGAATAAATAAGAAAACACTTTAACATTTCAGTAAAAATGAATAAATGTGAACAAATAAAGCCATCAAAGAAATGTAAATAGAAAAGTGCATATTTAAAACTAACGTAAATTAAAATTACAGTAAGGAAGTGTTAGTCGCTCAGTTGCCCCCAACTTTGTGACCCCGTGGACTGCAGCCCACCAGGCTCCTCTGTCCATGAGATTTTCTGGGCAAGAATACTAGAATGGGTTTCCATTTCCTTCTCCAGGGGATCTTCCCTACCCAGGGATCGAACCCAGATCTCTTGCACTGCAGGCAGACGCTTTACTGACTGAGCTACAAGGAAAGCCAGATTAAACAATAATTGAAATCATTTTTACCCCTCTCAAACTAATGCATGTGTGCATGCTCAGTCATGTCTGACTCTTTGCAACCCCATGGAACTAAGGAGGATTAAAATTTAAAACTTTTAATTGGCCAGAGTATGATGAAATGGTCACACATACGTTACTCACTGATAAGAATGTCAGTCAGTGTGAACTTTTTGGGAAAGCAGTTTTTACTGTTTGATCTAGTTACTCCATTCCTAATGATCTATCCTAAAATATGGAGTTGCATATTCTATTATTCTTGCTGTGTAACAAATGACTCCAAAATTGAATAGCTTCGGATCAGATCAGATCAGATCAGTCGCTGAGTCGTGTCCGACTCTTTGCGACCCCATGAATCGCAGCACGCCAGGCCTCCCTGTCCATCACCAACTCCCGGAGTTCACTCAGACTCACGTCCATCGAGCCAGTGATGCCATCCAGCCATCTCATCCTCTGTCGTCCCCTTCTCCTCTTGCCCCCAATCCCTCCCAGCATCAGAGTCTTTTCCAATGAGTCAACTCTTCGCATGAGGTGGCCAAAGTACTGGAGTTTCAGCTTTAGCATCATTCCTTCCAAAGAAATCCCAGGGTTGATCTCCTTCAGAATGGACTGGTTGGATATCCTTGCAGTCCAAGGGACTCTCAAGAGTCTTCTCCAACAGCACAGTTCAAAAGCATCAATTCTTCGGTGCTCAGCCTTCTTCACAGTCCAACTCTCACATCCATACATGACCACAGGAAAAACCATAGCCTTGACTAGATGAATCTTTGTTGGCAAAGTAATGCCTCTGCTTTTGAATATGCTATCTAGGTTGGTCATAACCTTCCTTCCAAGGA
>NW_011488621.1:2201831-2202869 GCF_000754665.1 Bison bison bison
AGTAAGTGTCTTTTAATTTCATGGCTGCAGTCACCATCTGTAGTGATTTTGGAGCCCAGAAAAATAAAGTCTGACACTGTTTCCCCATCTATTTCCCATGAAGTGATGGTACCAGATGCCATGATCTTCATTTTCTGAATGTTGAGCTTTAAGCCAACTTTTTCACTCTCCTCTTTCACTTTCATCAAGAGGCTTTTCAGTTCCTCTTCACTTTCTGCCATAAGGGTGGTGTCATCTGCATATCTGAGGTTATTGATATTTCTCCCGGCAGTCTTGATTCCAGCTTATGTTTCTTCCAGTCCAGCGTTTCTCATGATGTACTCTGCATATAAGTTAAATAAGCAGGGTGACAATATATAGCCTTGATGAACTCCTTTTCTTATTTAGAACCAGCCTATTGTTCCATGTCCAGTTCTAACTGTTGTTTCCTGACCTGCATACAAATTTCTCAAGAGGCAGATCAGGTGGTCTGGTATTCCCATCTCTTTCAGAATTTTCCACAGTTTATTGTGATCCACACAGTCAAAGGCTTTGGCATAGTCAATAAAGCAGAAATAGATGCTTTTCTGGAACCCTTTGCTTTTTCTATGATCTCTGGTTCCTCTGCCTTTTCTAAAACCAGCTTAAACATCTGGAAGTTCACGGTTCACGTATTGCTGAAGCCTGGCTTGGAGAATTTTGAGCATTACTTTACTAGTGTGTGAGATGAGTGCAATTGTGCGGTAGTTTGAGCATTCTTTAGCATTGCCTTTCTTTGGGATTGGAATGAAAACTGACCTTTTCCAGTCCTGTGGCCACTACTGAGTTTTCCAAATTTGCTGGCATATTGAGTGCAGCACTTTCACAGCATCGTCTTTCAGGATTTGAAATAGCTCAACTGGAATTCCATCACCTCCACTAGCTTTGTTCGTAGTGATGCTTTCTAAGGCCCACTTGACTTCACATTCCAGGATGTCTGGCTCTAGGTCAATGATCACACCATCGTGATTATCAGGATCATGAAGATCTTTTTTGTACAGTTCTTCTGTGTATTCAGAT
>NW_011488621.1:2202969-2259736 GCF_000754665.1 Bison bison bison
TTGCATTGATTGCTGAAGAAGGCTTTCTTATCTCTTCTTGCTATTCTTTGGAACTCTGCATTCAGATGTTTATATCTTTCCTTTTCTCCTTTGCTTTTCACTTCTCTTCTTTTCACAGCTATTTGTAAGGCCTCCCCAGACAGCCATTTTGCTTTTTTGCATTTCTTTTTCATGGGGATGGTCTTGATCCCTGTCTCCTGTACAGTGTCACGAACCTCATTCCATAGTTCATCAGGCACTCTATCTATCAGATCTAGGCCCTTAAATCTATTTCTCACTTCCACTGTATAATTGTAAGGGATTTGATTTAGGTCATACCTTAATGGTCTAGTGGTTTTCCTTACTTTCTTCAATTTCAGTCTGAATTTGGCAATAAGGAGTTCATGGTCTGAGCCACAGTCAGCTCCTGGTCTTGTTTTTGCTGACTGTATAGCTTAATAAACATTTAATATCTCACAGCTTCTGTCAGTCGAGAATTCCTGTACAGAATAGCTATGCTGTGCTTAGTTGCTTAGTCATGTCCAGCTCTTTGCAACCCCGTGGACTGTAGCCCACCAGGCTCCTCTGTCCATGGAGATTCTCCAGGCAGGAATACTGTAGTGGGTTGCCATGCCCTCCTCCAGAAGATCTTCCCAACGCAGGGATTGAACCCAGGTCTCCCACACTGCAGTCAGATTCTTTACCAGCTGAGCCACAAGGGAAGCCCAAGAATATTGGAGCGGGTAGCCTATCCCTTCTCTAGGGGATCTTCCCAATCCAGGAATCGAACTTGGATCTCCTGCATTGCAGGCGGATTCTTTACTAACTGAGCTACCAGGGAAGCCCACAGAATATCTAGGTGCCTCTAATTCAGGTTGTCTCACAGTACTCAAGATGTTGACCAGAGCTGCAGCCACCTTATGACACAACTGAGGAAGAATCTGCTTCCAGGCGCTCTCAGGTGGCCGTTGGCAGCTCTTAGGCATTTACTAGCTTTTGGCTGAAGACATCAATTCCTTGCTGTAGCAGAGACCTCTCCAAAGAGCTACTTACAGCATGGTAACTTACCTTCCTGAGGGAGAGATGGAGGTCTTGTTATTTTTGTAACCTAATCTTGGAACTAACATCTCATCACTTATGTGATAGTCTATTTGCCAGAAGAAAGCTCTAGGTCCAGCCCACACTCTAGGGCAGAGGATTACACAAGGGCATGAATACCATGAGTTTAGAAATAGTTTAGATACTGACTCCCATACAGGTTATACACAAAGGTTTTCATACAGGTTTTAAACAATTTGTAATAGCCAAAGAATACATAGTCACATGTACACAAAGAAACAATTAAGGAAGCAGTTTAAATGTTCCACAGGAAAAGAATGGCTAAATTGTGCTATGTAGTATAAATGTATAATGATACTTTGTACCTTTTTGAGTGCTGATCATGTGCCAGGCATTTGTTAAGATATTTACACATATCGCACGTTTTACAGATGGAAAAACTGACATTCAAAGACTGTACTTAAATGTCATTTTAGAGTTAGAGTTACCTGGCTTCAAAACCCAGTGACCACATTGCTGTTTAGGTTTATGAAGAATATTTAGGGGCTTCCCTGGTAACTCAGCTCGTAAAGAATCTGCCTGCAGTGCAGGAGACCCCGGTTTGATTCCTGGGTCCGTAACATCCCCTGGAGAAGGGTTAGGGTACCCACTCCAGTGTTCTTGGGCTTCCCTGGTGGCTCAGATGGTAAAGAATCTGCCTGCAATGTGGGAGACCTGGGTTCGATCCCTGGGTTGGGGAGATCCCCTGGAGAAGGGCATGGCAACCCACTCCAGGATTCTGGCCTGGAGAAATCCTCGTGGACAGAGGAGCCTGGCGGGCTACAGTCCATGGGGTCGCAAAGAGTCTGAAACGACTGAGTGACTAAGCACAAAAACAAGCATGAAGAATATTTAATGACATGAGGAAGACTTTAAAAACTGTTTCTACAAAGTGATGTGTGTGTGTCTGCACCTTTTTATTTATGTGTAAGAAAAAAACAATAGTCACACATGTCAGCTTTCAATGACAGAGCAATAGAATGTTAAAATTTTTCTTTAACTTTAATTTCGTTGTAGATCTTTTACATTCTGTATATATTCCATGTATAATCATGTTTAAAAATCAGAACGCTTTGAAAAGTAGTTCAGCTCTCTCTGCTTCTGAAAGAAAACTGCTAGGAAGACTTGCATGCACAGTTCTATGTGACACTGAAGTTTTACTTGGTAATGAATCATCCCGTTTAATGCTCCTCTAGATCACTGACCTCTCCTTACCCAACTATCTGGTGGCGTCTTCAGCTGGCCTGCTTCCTACCCAGCTCCTGAATTCTTACCTGGGCACCACCCTGAGGACCATGGAGGATGTCATTGCAGAGCAAAGCGCTAGTGGATATTTTGTTTTTTGTTTACAGGTGAGTTTAAGGCCAAGGCTTGCCTTTTTTTGTTTTCTCTTAGTTTAAATCTAAGAAATTTCACTGAAAATAATTTGATTTTTTTCTTTTTCACATCTTTTATTATTCTTTCAACACTATTTCATATTTTGACATTTACATTTTTAATCTTGTGAATATGTGGAAATACATAGAACTGAATTGACACTTATTGAAAATTTTCTAAGCACAAAAAAGGGAATGACAGAAATAGGGTTCTTTTTGCAGTGATTATTTTTAAAATCATGACTAAATCAAATATTCTGAATTTATATGAATTATTGTTAATACTGTGTTTCTAAAGGTAGTTTTAATGAGATTTGATGAAGTTGGGTTTTTAATCTTAATTACTTTATATCTTTAAATTTTGAAGATACTGAACTTTTCTATTGATATTTTTTAGATTATTATACTGGCAATGTAAATTTCTTTCTAGGACAATTTGATGTGAACAAATTTTTTTAGAAACTATTGCTTTATATAAAGTATAAAAGTATTATTCTATTTCAAGTTCAAATAATATTTGTATAATAGATTAGTACTACTGTGCAAATTATAATATAGTTTGAGGTACGTATAATTTCATATAAGAGATTGATAAAGGGGGAAAATCCTGCTAAGTAGGCGGATTTATTCAGTGCCTTAAATTACATGCTGAAGGAGTTAAAACTTCATTTGCTTGTAACACATTTCATTCCTAGGATTTACCAAAATATAAAATTATTATTTTTGATAGTTTAGTAAGATGGTGATGATGATGATAGCTAATATTTATTGAATGCTTTATATGCCATATATTTAAGCTCATTTAATGCCTACCAAAACCTTAGTAGGTATATACTTATTATCTATTATCAAAGCCAATTGTGTGTTCAGTAATGTTACATTGGTAGCTTGAAATTGGTCATGACAGGGGGTATTTACAATTATGGAAATTGGCAAGTGTTCTAAATCAAGCCTGCCACCTCTGATCCCTAAGATCAGAGGTGTGTGTTTACCAGCACACCATTAGATAGTAATTTGTGCAAGGGGTAGAATTAGGATTTGAACAAAGGCAGTTGGTTCTAGAGACCATGCTCGTAAGTCTACTGAGCAGATAATACCAGTTAGATAGCTGACTTAGTGATCTCCTGAACTGTAAGTTTTAATTTATACTGCTTTTGAATATATGGTATCATGTTACAGATTTACTCTTAATGCTATTATTCTCAAGTTTTTGAGGCACTATATTGTTTCAAAAATACTATGATAAAGTTAGAGGTAATTTTCTTTGTGCTTAGACAGTACAAATTTAGTAAACAAAATGAGCCCAGGAATATTTACATTAAACTATAAATAAGCTTGTCAGAGAAGACTTGCTTTAACATAAATTTTGTAATATTTATGATATTCAGAAAATCAGTTTTTATTTTCCTTTACTGTTTTTTTCTTCACAGCTACATTTTCTAAAAGATAACCTGCTCTACGTTTAGAGTTTTTGTTATAGTTGGTTTATTTTTATTAATGTAACATGCTAATCACATATTAAACTTTCTATGAGTTATGTCAGTCAGTCAGTTCAGTTGCTCAGTCATGTCTGACTCTTTGCAACCCCATGGACTGCAGCACACCAGGCTGTGTCCATCACCAATTCCCAGAGCTTGCTCAAACTCACATCCATTGAGTCAGTGATGCCATCCAACCATTTCATCCTCTGTCGTCCCCTTCTCCTCCTGCCTTCAATCTTTCCCAGCATCAGGGTCTTTTCCAATGAGTCAGTTCTTCGCATCAGGTGGCCCAAGTATTGGAGTTTCTGCTTCAGCATCAGTCCTTCCAATGAATATTCAGGACTGATTTCCTTTAGGATTGACTGATTGGGTCTCCTTGTAGTCCAAGGTACTCTCAAGAGTTTTCTCCAACACAACAGTTCAAAAGCATCAAAAGCATCAATTCTTTGGTGCTCAGCTTTCTTTATAGTCCAACTCTCACAGCCATACATGACTACTGGAAAAACTGTAGCTTTGACTAGATGGATGTTTGTCGGCAAAGTAATGTCTCTGCTTTTTAATATGCTATCTAGGTTGGTCGGAGCTTTTCTTCCAAGGGGCAAGCATCGTTTAATTTCATGGCTGCTGTCACCATTTGCAATGCTTTTGGAGCCCCCAAAAATAAAGTCTGCCACTGTTTCCACTGTTTCCCCATCTATTTGCCATGAAGTGATGGAACCAGATGCTGTGATCTTAGTTTTTTGAATGTTGAGTTTTAAGCCAACTTTTTCACTCTCCTCTTTCTCTTTCATCAAGAGGCTCTTTAGTTCTTCTTCACTTTCTGCCATAAGGGTGGTGTCATCTGCATATCTGAGGTTATTGATATTTCTCCTGGCAATCTTGATTCCAGCTTGTGCTTCTTCCAGTCCAGCGTTTCTCATGATGTACTCTGCATATAAGTTAAATAAGCAGGGTGACAATATACAGCCTTGATGTACTCCTTTCCCAATTTGGAACCAGTCCATTGTTCCATATCCAGTTCTAACTGTTGTTTCTTGACCTGCATAGAGATTTCTCAGGAGGCAGGTAAGATGGTCCAGTATTCCTATCTCTTGAAGAATTTTCCAGTTTGTTGTGATCTACACAGTCAAAGGCTTTGGTATAATCAATAAAGCAGAAGTAGATGTTTTTCTGGAATTCCCTTGCTTTTTGATGATCCAGTGATTGTTGGCAATTTGATCTCTGGTTCCTCTGCTTGAACATCTGGAAGTTCACAGTTCATGTACTGTTGTAGCCTGGCTTGGAGAATTTTGAGCATTACTTGGCTAGCATGTGAGGTGAGTGCAATTGTGCAGTAGTTGGAACATTCTTTGGCATTGCCTTTCTTTGGGATTGGAATGAAAACTGACCTTTTCCAGTCCTGTAGTCACTGCTGAGTTTTCCAAATTTGCTGGCATATTGAGTGCAGCACTTTCACAGCATCATCTTTTAGGATTTGAAATAGCTCAACTAGAATTCCATCGTCTCCACTAGCTTTGTTTGTAGTGATGCATCCTAAGACCCACTTGACTTCACATTCTGGAATGTCTGGCTCTAGGTGAGTGATCACACCATTGTGGTTATCTGGGTCATGAAGATCTCTTTTGTATAGTTCTTCTGTGTATTCTTGCCACCTCTTCTTATTTTCTGCTTCTGTTAGGTCCATACCATTTCTGTCCTTTATTGTGCCCATCTTTGCATGAAATGTTCCCTTGATATCTCTAATTTTCTTGAAGAGATTTCTAACCTTTGCCATTCTATTGTTTTCTTCTATTTCCTTACACTGATCACTGAGGAAGGCTTTCTTATCTCTCCTTGCTATTCTTTGGAGCTCTTCATTCAAATGCGTGTATCTTTCCTTTCTCCTTTGCGTTTAGTTTCTCTTCTTTTCTCAACTATTTATAAGGCCTCCTCAGTCAACCATTTGCATTTTTGCATTTCTTTTTCATGGGGATGGTCTTGATCACTGTGTTCTGTACAACATCACAAACCTCCATCCATAGTTCTTCAGGCACTTTACCTATCAGATCTAATCCCTTGAATCTGTTTGTCACTTCTACTGTATAATCGTAAGCGATTTGATTTAGGCCATAGATGAATGGTCTAGTGGTTTTCCCTAGTTTCTTTGACTGGGAGCTGACTATGGCTCAGATCATGAACTCCTTATTGCCAAAGTGTTATGTAGTATCTATGTTAATGATTTATGTTTATAATCATCCCAAGGTACTCTAAGATTCTGATGTATGCTACATTCTCAGATACATTTTTTAGTATATTTAAGTAATTTTATGTTTTTCTAGTTTCCTGAAAACAATTTAAAACATTTTTTTATGACATTGCAATTAGAATTCCTCATATTAGTAGCTTTCAGAAGATTTTCACTATTTGATACTTTATATTTCCATGCATCTTAGTAGATTACTCATATAATCAGTAAAATTGTAATAGAACAAAATAGTTCATGCATTTGTCAGTGTACTTCTTAAAATATAGGATCTTCTTTTTCATTTCTTACCCTTTAGCTTGAGTTGGAAAACTTAAGCTTAGGATACAAAACAAAAGGGAAAAAAAAAAAACATGTTTCTTAGCCCAGACATTTACAAAAAGCAACCACCACAAAGAAAATGTGAAGGCATATTTATGTCTTGATTTGATACATTGATGTTATTTATAGTTTATTTCAGGGAGTATTAAGTTTAGCTTAAAGAAGTATAGAACTCTGAACAAGGAACTCTGCTCAGGATTTTGTGGCAGCCTGGATCGGAGGGGAGTTTGGGGGAGAGTGGATACATGGATATGTATGGCAGAGTCCCTTTGCTGTCTTCCTGAAACTACCACAACATTGTCAATCAGCTGTACTTCAATATAAAATAAAAGGTTTAAAAGAAAATGGAGAGGAGAAAGATGTCATCTTGAAGGGAAAATTAGCATGGGGGGAATAAAAAAAGAATGAAGCACATGTTAAGGTTGAAAGAGTACAGTATCATGTTGTTCTTGTTGTTCAGTAGCTAAGTCATATCCAGCTGTTTGCAGACCCCTTGGACTGCAGTGTGCCAGACTCTGTCTCCTTTCTGGATTTTCTGTCTTGTTCCTCTGATCGATATTTCTAGTTTTGAGCCAGTACCATACTGTTTTGATGATTGTAGCTTTGTAATATAGTCTGAAGTCAGGGAGCCTAATTCCTCGAGCTGTTTTTCTTTCTCAAGATTGCTTTGACTATTTGGGGTCAAACTTCTTTTCTAGTTTGGATTCCCTTTACTTCTTTTTCCTCTTTGATTGCTATAGCTAAGACTTCCAAAACTGTGTTGAATGAATGTGGCAGTACTGGACATCCTCCTGTTGTTCCTGATCATAGAGGGAATGCTTTCAGCTTTCCACCATTGAATATGATGCTAGCTATCAGTTTCTCATATATGACCTTTATTATGTTGAGGTATGTACCCTCTGTGCCCACTTTTTGTAGAATTTTTACATAAATGAGTGCTGAATTTTGTCAAAAGCTTTTCTGCATCTATTGAGAGGATCGTATGTTTTTCACTTTTCAGTTTGTTGATACGGCGAATCACATTGATTGATTTGAAGATGTTGAAAAATCCTTGCATCCCGGGGATGAATCCCACTTGACCATGTATTTTAATGTATTGTTTAATATGGATTGCTATTATCTTGTTGAGGATTTTTGCATCTATATTCAACAGTGATACAAGCCTGTAAATTTCTTCTTTTGAAGGTATCTTTGTCTGCTTTTGGTATCAGGGTGATGGTGGCCTCACAAAATGAGTTTGGAAGTTTTCCTTCCTCTGCAGTTGTTTGGAACAGTTTCAGAAGGGTAGGTGTCAACTCTTCTCTAAATGTTTGGTAAAATTCACCTGTGAAGCTGTCAGGTCCTGGGCTTTTGGTTTTTTGGGAGGTTTTTAATCATAGTTTCAGTTTTAGCACTTGTGATTAGTCTGTTCATATTTTCTGTTTCTCCCAGGTTCAGTCTAGGAAGATTGTGCCTTTCTGAGAATTTGTCTGTTTCTTCCAGATTGTCCAATTTATTGGCCCATAGTAGTTTCTTGTGACACTTGCTTTTCTATGGAATCAGTTGTAACTTCTCCTTTTTCATTTCTTATTTTATTGATTTGAGTCAACTCCCTTTTTTTCTTGATGAGTCTGACTAAAAGTTTACCAATTTTGTTTATTTTTTCAAAGAACCAGCTTTTAGTTTCATTGATCTTTGCAGTTTTCTTTTTCTCTATTTCATCTATTTCTGTTCTAATCTTTATGATTTTTTTACTTCTAGTAACTTTAGATTTTGTTTTTTCTTTCTCTGGTTGTTTTAGGTGTAATGTTACATAGTTTACTTGAGATTTTTCTTGTTTCTGGAGGTAAGATTGTATTGCTGTAAACTTCTCTCTTAGAATGGCTTTTGCTGCTTCCCATAAGTATTGAAGTGTTATGCTTTTGTTTTCATTTGTCTCTAGGTATTTTTTATTTCCACTTTGATTTCTTTGGTGATCCTTTGGTTGTTTTGTAGCATATTGTTTAGCTACCATGTGTTTTGTTTTTTTAGATTTTTTTTATATAGTTTATTTCTAGTCTCAGCATTTTGATCAGACAAGATGCTTGATTTTGATTTTCTTAAATTTACTAACACTTGCCATGTGGCCCAGCTTGTGATCAGTCCTGGAGAATATGCCTTTGCACTTGAGAAAAATGTGTAGTCTGCTGCTTTGGGATGGAATGCTCTATAAAGATCAAAAAAAGCCCAGCTCATCTGAAGTGTCATTTAAGCCCTTTGATTCCTTGTTAGTTTTCTGTCCAGATGATCAGTCCATTGATGAAAGTGGGTTATTAAAGTCCTGCACTATGATTGTGTTACTGTTAGTGTCTCCCCTTATGGTTGTTAATATTTGCCTTACATATTGAGGTGATCCTATGTTGGGTGCATATATGCTGCTGCATCACGTCAGTCGTGTCCAACTCTGTGCAACCCCATAGATGGCAGCCCACCAGGCTTCCCCATCCCTGGGATTCTCCAGGCAAGAACACTAGAGTGGGTTGCCATTTCCTTCTCCAATGCATGAAAGTGAAAAGTGAAAGTGAAGTCGCTCAGTCATGTCCGACTCTAGCGACCCCATGGACTGCAGCCTACCAGGCTCCTCTGTCCATGGGATTTTCTAGGCAAAATTACTGGAGTGGGGTGCCATTGCCTTCTCCGGGTACATATATAGGTATTTATAATTGTTAAATCTTCTTGGATTGAACCCTTGATCATTATGTAATGTCCTTTGTCTCTTATAACCATCTTTTTATAAAGTATGTTTTGTCTGATATGAGTATTGCTACATCAGCTTTCTTACGATTTCCATTAGCGTGGAATACTTTCTTCTCATCTCCATACTTTCAGTTTGTAACCGTTCCTAGATCTGAGGTGGGTCTCTTGTAGACAGCTGTGTATATTGGGTCTTGTTTTTTTATCTACCCAGCCGGTTTATGTCTTTTGGTTGGTGCATTTAGTCCATTTACATTAAGGTAATTATTGATATGTATGACCCTATTACCATTTTCTTAATTGATTTTGGGTTTATTTTTTGTAAGGCTTTTCATTCTCTTGTTTGCTGACTAAAGAAGTTCTTTAGCATTTGTTGTAAAGCTGGTTTAGTGTTGCTCAATTCTCTTAACTTTTGTCTGTAAGGCTTTTGATTTCTCTATTAGATCTGAATGAGAGTCTTTCTGGGTAGAGTATTCTGGGTTGTAGGTTCTTCCCTTTCATCACTTTGAACATATTGTATCATTCCCTTCTGGCTTGTAGAATTTCTTTTGAGAAATCAACTGATAACCTTACAGGAGTTCCCTTGTATATTTTATTATTTTTCCCTTATAGCTTTTAATATTTTATCTTTATCTTTAATTTTTGATTACTATGTGTCTTCATGTGTTCCTCCTTGGGTTTATCCTACCTGGAACTCTGTGCTTCCTGGATTTGTTGACTATTTCTTTTCCCTTGTTAGGGAAGTTTTCCACTGTTATCTCTTCAGATATTATCTCTGGTCCTATATCTTTCTCTTCTCCTTGTGGAACACCTATAATGTGAATGTTGGTATGTTTAATGTTGTCCCAGAGGTCTCTTAGGCTAGGCTGTCATCATTTCTTTTTATTATTTTTTCTATATTCTTTTTTGCAGCAAGATTTCCACCATTCTATCCTCAACATCACTTATCTGTTCTTCTGCATCAGTTATTCTGCTATTAAATCCTTCTAGTGTATTATTCATCTCTGTGTTTGTTCTTGAGTTCTTCTAGGTCTTTGGTAAACATTTCTTGCATTTTCTCCATTCTTTTCTGAGATCCTGGATCATCCTCATTATCACTATCCTGAATTCTTTTTCTATAAGGTTGCCTAACTCCACTTCATTCAGCTGTTTTCTGGGAATTTATCTTGTTCCTTCATCTGGGATGTAATCCTAATTCTTTTCATTTTAATTAGCTTTCTATGATTGTGTTTCTCATTCTGTACCCGCAGGACTGTAATTCTTGCTTCCTCAGTCTGCCCTTTGGTGGATGAGGTTAAGAGGATTCTGCAAACTTCCTTATGGGAGGGACTGGCTGTAGGAAATCTGGGTCTTGCTCTGGTGGGCAGAGCCTGCTTAGTAAACCTTTAATACAGTTGTCTGCTCCTGAGTGAGGCTGTACTCCCTCCCTGTTAGTTGTTTGGCCCAAGGTGACCCAGCCCTGGAGTCTGCAGGGTCTGTGGTAAGGCTAATGGTGATTTCCAAGAGGACTTAACGCTACCAAGGAGCACCTCTCATGACTGCCACCGCCAGTGCCCTCATCCCCGCGGTGAGCCCCTGCCGACCCCCACCTCAGGAGACCCTCAGATACTCCCGGGTAGGTCTGGCTCAGTGTCTTGTAGGGTCACTGCTCCTTTGTTCTTGGTCCTGGTGAACACAAGGTTTGTTTGTGCCCTCCAAGAGCCGAGTCTCTGTTTCCCCAGTCCTGTGGAAGACCTGCAGTCAGATCCCACAGGCCTTCAATGTCAGATTCCCTGGCATCTCCTAGTCCATTTCCCAGATGCCCAGGCTGGGAATCCTGATCTGGGCCTAGAACTTTCACAGCTGTGTGGGAACTTCTTTGGTATTATTGTTCTCCAGTTTGAGGGTCATCTGCCTGGTGGTTGTGGGAGTTTGATTTCATTGTGATTGTGCCCCTCCTACCATCTCGTTACAGCTTCTCCGTTGGACATGGGGTACCTTTCTTTGAGGGATTCCAGCATCCTTTTGTCAATGATTGTTCAAAACATAGTTGTGATTTTTTATGCTCACGCAGGAGATCTCATTGTTGCTTCTTGACCCACATACAGGTTTCACAGGAAATGAGTAAGGTAGTCTGGTACTCCCATCTAAGAATTTTCCATGGTTTGTTCTGAGCCACACAATCAAAGGCTTTAGCATAGTCAGTGAAGCAGAAATAAACCTATCTCTGGAGCTCCTCCCTTGCTTTCTCCATGATCCAGTGAATGTTGGCAATTTGATCTCTGGTTCCTCTGCCTCTTCGAAACCCGGCTTATACATCTGGAAGTTTTCAGTTCATATACTGCTTTAGCCTAAAGTGAAGAATTTTGAGCATAACCTTGCTGTCCTGTGACATAAACACAATTGTACAGTAGGTAGAACACTGTCTGGCATTGCCCTTCCTCAGGATTGGAATGAAAACTGACCTTTTCCAGTCCTGAGAGTAGCCACTGCTGAGTTTTCAAAATTTGCTGACATATTGAATGCAACATTTGAACAGCACTCAGTCTAAAACCTTTCAGGATTTTAAATCACTCAGCTGGAATTCCATCACCTCCAGTAGATTGTTCATAGTAGTGCTTCCTAAGGCTTACATGACTTCATATTCCAGGATGTCTGGCTCTAGGTGAGTGATCACACCATCATGGTTATCCAAGTCATTAAGACCTTTTTTGTCTAATTCTCTTCTTAATTTCTTCTGCTTTTGTTAGGACCTTACCATTTCTGTCCTTTATTGTGTCCATCTTTGCATGAAATGTTCCCTGGATATCTCCAGTTTTCCTGAAGAGATCTCTAGTCTTTCTGATGCTGTTATTTTCCTCTGTTTCTTTGCACTCTTCATTTAAGGGGGTCTTATCTCTCCTGCTGGCTTCCCTGGTGGCTCAGAGGATAAAGCATCTGCCTGCAAGGTGGGGAGACCTGGGTTCAATCCCTGGGTCGGGAATATCCCCTGGAGAAGGAAATGGCACCCCACTCTAGTACTCTTGCCTGGAGAATCCCATGGACGGAGGAGCCTGGTGCATGGGGTCGACAAAGAGTCGGACATGACTGAGTGATTTCATTATCTCTCGCTGCTATTATCTGGAACTCTGCATTCAGATGGGTATATCTTTCCCTTTCTTCTTTTGCTTTTGCTTCTCTTCTTTCTTCAGCAATTTGTAAAGCCTCCCCAGACAACCACTTTGCCTTCTTGCATTTCTTTTTCTTTGGGATGGTTTTGGATACTGCCTCCTATACAGTGTCACCAACCTCTGTCCATAGTTCTTCAAGCACTCTGCCAGATCTGATGCCTTGAGTCTATTCACTACCACCAGTATATAATCATGAGGGATTTGATTTAGGTCATACTTGAATGGCCTAGTGGTTTTCTCTACTTTTCTTCAATTCAACCCTGAGTTTTGCAATAAGGAACTCATGATCTGAGCCACAGTCAGCTCCAGGTCCTGTTTTTGCTGACTGTATAGAGCTTCTGCATCTTTGGCTACAAAAAACATATTTAGTCTGATTCTGGTATTGACCGTCTCATGATGTCCAAATGTAGAATTGTCTTTTGGGTTGTGGAAAGTGTGTGTGCTGTGACCAGCGAGTTCTCTTCACAGAACTCTGTTCGCCTTTGTCCTACTTCATTTTGTACTCCAAGGCCAACCTTGCCTATTTCTTCAAATGTCTTGACTTCCTGCTTTTGCATTCTAATCCCTTATGATGAAAAGGACATCTTTTTTAGTGTTAATTCTAGAAGGTGTTGTAGGTGTTCATAGAACTGGTCAACTTCAGCTTCTTCAGCCTCAGTGATTGGGGCATAGACTTTGATTGCTGTGATGTTGAATGGTTTGCCATGGAAACAAACCGAGACAATTCTGTTGTTTTTGAAACTGCACCACAGTACTGCATTTTGGACTATTTTGTTGACTATGAGGGCTACTTCATGTCTTCTAAGGGATTCTTGCCCACAGTAGAACAAAAAAAATCTGCCTGCAGCGCATGCAACCCAGGCTTAATCCTTGGGTGAAGTAGGTCCCCTGGAGAAGGGAATGGCTGCCCACTGCAGGATTCTTGCCTGAAAACTTCCATGCACAGAGGAGCTTGATGGGCTACAGTTCACAGGGTCAAAAAACATTTGAAGTTCATGTGCAATATTGTTCTTTATTGTGTTGGACTTTACTTTCACCACCAGACACATCCACAGCTGAGCATCGTTTCTGCTTTGGCCAGCCTCTTAAGTCTTTCTGGAGCTATTTCATTGCCCTTTACTCTTCCCCAGTAGCATACTGGACACCTTCAAACCCTGGGAGCTCATCTTTCGTTTTGTATCTTTTTGTCTTTTCATACTGTTTATGGGGTTCTCCTGGCAAGAATACTGGAGTGGTTTGCTATTTCCTGCTCCAGTGGACAGTAGTACTCTTCACTGTCATCCATCATCTTGAGAGGCCCTGCATGGCATGGCTCATAGCTTTATTGAGTTACACAAGCCCCTTTGCCATGATAGAGCTATGATCCATGAAAGGGTTAGTATCATAAGCTTCCTCATACTTGGTAGAAGTAAGCCACAAATTTGCCTCCCAGTATAGCCACCTAAGCCACCGAAAGAGAATCCAGAGTGTCCATTAACATTAGAGCAGTACCACATAGATATTCAGAGGAAGGCACAACTCTTCATTGTACTGAAATCCAACATAGATTCCATGGTTTGTCAACTTAGTCTTTTCCATATATTTTTGTGTGTACTCATCAACCAAAACCCAATCCTGGATAAATCCAAGTTTTGATCTGCTCTTGCACCTGCTCTTTTGGGGAAGTAATGCATCTAAGTAGACTGGTGATATTTAATTCATGGTTGCAAGCGTTCAGCTGGTTTCTCAACACTGCTGTATATTCTGTTCCCTTCGTCTTCCCATTTCCCCATTTTCCTTATGACTTTCAAACTTATCCTCACTCCCCTCACAAATTCTTCCTCCTGCCCCAACTTCCTTCTTCATTCACAACAGATTACCTTTCTTGCTTAACAGAAAAATCAAAAGCCTTCAAATGGGAAACCCCTCAATTTACAGCTATGGAATCTCCTAACCTTATGTTCTGCTTATACTCTTGGCCTGCTTTTCAGTTAACAGTGGAAGAAATCACTTTCTTGTATAAGGCTGTCTTTCTACTTATGTTTGATTCTTTTGTTTTAGTAGGGAAACTTTGTAAAAAGGTTTTGTTTTGTTTTGTATTATTTTAACACTTCACTGGGCTGTTAGGAAGAGTCAGTATAAATTTCCAACCCCTGGGCTCCAGAAAGACATCTGGAGAAAATCCCATGTAAAGATGAGCCAATTCACCCTTGCGGGGAACCTGAAAAACTTTCTCACTAGTTGTAAACTTACTTTCTATGGCCTTGCCAAATCCTTCCCTCGAGCTTTCATCACTAACCTTCTGTAAATCAGATACACTTTCTAGTTCTCATCTTAGCAAGCTAAGACTCACAACTATGCTTTTTAAAAATGTTTTCTTCTCTTAGCTTCTTTGACACCACTATCTTGAGCTTTTTCACTGTTTTCCTGGCTCATTTATCAGCACCTCCTCCTTCTACTCCTAACTTGGTCCTCCTCAAGACTCTAGCCAAAGCTTTTTAGTCTCACTCTGAAAACTTTTCTTCTTGGCAAATGCAGTTACTATAGTGGCTACTATTATTAAGGACATTGTGAGGACTCCCTAATATGCGTCTTCAGCTTAGTCTTCTTTCCATACCTTTAGACCTATTCACTGAATTGCTTTGGATATCTAATTGGCACCTCAAATTCAGCATATCCAGAGCAGAACTTAGCATCTCATTCACACCCTCTCCCAACTAGGTAACTAACTAACATTTTTCCATCTCTTTTTATGGTATTACCATCCACATAGTATCAGACTTAGGGTGTTCAATAAGTATAACTTATATTTTCCAGAGAGATAACATACTAGAGAACAATGGCAAGATTTAAAGGCCTACGTTTAAAATAACTGATTTGAAGGGAACCCTTCTGCAGTGTTGCTGGGAATGTAAATTGGTGCAGCCACTACACAGAACAACATGCGTGCTAAGTCGCTTCTATCACGTCTGACTCTGTGCGACCCCATGGACCATGGCCCACCAGGCTCCCCCGTCCCTGGGATTCTCCAGGCAAGAACACTGGAGTGGGTTGCCATTTCCTTCTCCAATGCATGAAAGTGAAGAGTGAAAGTGAAGTCGCTCAGTTGTGTCCTACTCTTAGCGACCCCATGGGCTGCAGCCCACCAGGCTCCTCCATCCATGGGATTTTCCAGGCAAGAGTACTGGAGTGGGGTGCCATTGCCTTCTCTGATATTCCTATGTGGAATTTAATTTTTAAAAAAAGATACAAATAAACTTATTTACAAAATGGAAACAGACTTACAGACATTGAAAACAAACTTACAGTTACAAAAGAGATGAGTAGAGGATAAATCAGGAGCTTGGGATGAACACACAAACACTGCTCTGTATAAGGTAGAGAACCAGCCAAGGACCTACTGTACAGCACAGGAAACTACTCAGTATTCTGTGATAACCTATGTGAGAAAAGAATCTAAAAGAGAATGAGTAGACACCTGAAACTAACACGACACTGTAAATCAACTATAGTAACATTAAAGAAAGAAAAATGTTAACTATGGGTGAAAATTAATTATCTTTGTCTCCTGGAGCATAAAAAATAAGATAAAATAACTACTTTGCTTAGAATTGTATTGAGTAATGGGTACTCACTTAATGTACATCCCTTGTACAAGTTCCAGATTCCTTCATCTCCTTAACCTGCCTCACCATCAGTGTGAGGTAGGTCACCACCTTCCCCCTCCACCCTCAACATTTGTACCTGGAGTATTTCTCCCATAAAAATATAGGTAGGCTTAATTGAAACAGTATTGTATTTCAGGATCACTATGCTTAGAGCAGCTTTTGAAAGCATGCTGAAACATTAAACATCTACTGAGAATATTTTGCTCTAAACCCTGAAGAACTGCTTTACAAATGAACTTTGGAATAAATATCATTTAGAAGATGTAGACTGCTTAGACAGTCATTGAGCTGAATTGTCTGTAGAATGTTTTAAGTACAGAGGGAGCACAGCTTCTGGACAGCGGGAGAAGCCCACGTGGTTCCCAGGCGCTTACTTGAAATCAGATCACTAAGTGAGCGGCTGAACTGAGACTAGAGCCTTGGTGCTTTTTCTGTTCCTTTTACTGGAATTTTTCCCCTTATCACGTTTCTGTGTTTTTATTTTGAAAAGTGTAGACAACTTCATGTTCACAGTCTCTTGTTAATTTCTTTTAAAGCTTATTGGCATTTCATTTTTCAAGTGTTTTAATATTTTTCATTTCAGCTGTACCAGGTAGGTCATTTGCAAATAGTAGTGTTTCTAAGTCAACTTAAAAATACCTACAGACATTTATAGTTTTGCACAGAAGTAATACTACATGAATTACATTAACAAAGTTTAGCCAACTTTATTGTAGAAATATATATTTTTTTATTCATTGAAGGAAACTTTTTGATACAAAGAAAGAAGCTTGACATCAAACAAACATCATTTAATATGGACTAAAAGGGATATATGCTTGCTTTGTGTTAACCTGACACTGTTATGAACACTGTGTAGATGTTGGCCCTCCACACCCAGCAGACAAGAAATAAATGACACCTTTGTGTAAACTATTTAAAAATGTTACCTTACTGTATTTGAAAACTGCCCTCTTTGAAACATTTCTGACGATATTTATTGGCTTGGAAATGTTCTGCCTTTTTACTATGTAAAACATTGCTAACTGTAATGTTTTATTTTTATTCACAGATTATTATAAATATCCTGTTTGCAGTATTTCTAAGATGACATTTATTGGCTTAGAAAGTTCTCCCTTTTTACTATATAAAATATTGTTAACTGTAATTTTTATTTTTATTCACAGATTATTATAAGTATAGGCCTCATGTTTTATGTAGTTCATCGAGCTCAAGTGGAATTGAATGCAGCTATTGTAGCTTGCGAAATGGAACTGAAAACCTCTCTGGTTAAAGGCAATCAACCAAATATCAGTGGCTCTTCATTCTACAAGAGGACCCTAACATTTTCTGGAGATGGAATCAATATTGTATAATTCTAATGAAATGTGTAATTGTCAAGAGCCTAGTGTGCTGTCCAAGATCTAGCAGTTCCCTTACTACTGGGCAGAGATGCAAGTTTTAATTGTCTTATGGCACACACACACACACACACAAATGACTAGTTTTTAAATTGCACAGTTTTTAAAAACAGGAATCATTTTCTGGATATGTAAGTGTAAATGTCGATGCACCTTTGGCTGCAGCTCTTTATCATTTATTATGCCCTTAGTGGTCTATAAGTCTGCACTTTAGGTTTTGGGTTGTTTGTTTTTTTTTTTTTTGTCATTTTCTTTATGAGTACTTACGAACAGAAAAATAATCCAAATATTTTTCTGTTTAGTGTCTTCATTTATAAAGACTATGAATAGTTGTATGTGTCTTTCCTGCTTATAAAAATGAGTAAAAGTATGCAATTTTAAATGTATAATATTATTGGATGTTCTTTGCTTTTGTAGTGTTTCCAGAAAGGATAAATGATGTTTTGTTTTTTTTTAATGTTTTAGTTGGAACTACTTTGCTTTCCTTTTCCTTGCTAGTTAGAAAATAGACATGAACTTTTGTTTAAATGTATTTTTGCAAGGATCAAATTGTTACACCTATACACACAAGTTTAAATCCTACATTGTGGGACTGAAGTGCTCTTAAGATACCTTTTTTATTTTTGCTGTGTAATATGCAAAGCGAAAGGGAAATTATTTAATGCGTAGTGGCTCAAATTAGAACTTGTGTTCTAATTTCACATCATTGGCTTTAGCCTCCTTAGGTCTTCCATCAAAGGGCTGTCCTATTACAGTCTTACTGAAAATTTTATTAAAATAAACTTCTTTTCTTTTTGTATTCATTATTAGGCTTTGAAATAAAGATGTTATTCCTTTAAAGTGGTGGGCTTACAATCACTGAAGATGTCACTCTGATGGCCTTGTTTGATCAAAATGCCTATCTAAAAAATTAAGCTTTAAAATCAGGTTTATAATTCTGTTGAAGTACATATATATTTGTCCCCATAGTCTTCAGCTTTACAACTGTAAGTAATGTTATCTTGATGCCCAGATTTGTATTATATATTTGCCCTACTATAGAGTAGGCTTATTTTGTTTGTTTTTTGGTACTTGTTTTCCTCTGATAAGACTCAGGAATTCTGAAATGTGAAATTAAGTCTCAGTTCTTTTTCCTGTAGAATGAATTGAGTGTATTTATTAATAGTACTTATGTGTATAGAATATAATAATTTGGTATATGATTCATATGACATTCATTTATCACCTTATATTTTTAAAGTAGCTTAATTGTGATCTTAATGATTAGTTTATTTTACAGTGGAGATTATTGATATGAATGCAGATTTTCTGGTATGTATCTGTTTTTTAGCTATGAAGGTGCCACCTTATCAGAGACCTCCCATTTGCCTTTTCATTAGGGTAAAATCTTTACCCTGATTTACTAAAGTGCAAAAGAATTATTTAGAAGCAATTATTTTAATTTTATGCTACGGATACATTTAATCATTTTAGTATATAAATTTTTGCCCTGTTGCAGGTATAATTATTTCCCTTTCCTTCATAATGAATAAGTTTTCTCACCTTTGAATAACAGTGAAGTTTGTTTTTATGTCTATACCAAGTTCTTTTGGTATAGTCCAGATGATTTTATAGGGACCTGGGTCTATAGCAGTCAACTGACCTACAAATCTTTCCTTCTTTTATTGATAGAAAAATACCATTGAAATGTTATTCTTTTTTTAAATCCTAATTAATTGTTTCGTTTCTTTAATAATTAGTTTAATTATCCTAATAAACAATGATTTGATTTATTCTTGTCTAACTTAAAACTATCTTGTGCTTTCTGTTTGTTTAGTTTTTTTATAAAGAAATTAATAATTTAAGATCACTACTTTCATACACTTGTATTACACTTCATGTATTTTGAAGTGCATTTATTTACTTTGGCATTTTGTAACTTGAATAATTTTGCCAAATGAAAAACTATTGGTAGTTTGTCATGAGTTTTTCCAACTGTTGCATTTTGCTTAGTACTTAAATATGTAAAGGTAAAAGAGAAGTAACTTTTCTATATTCTGCCAACATGATTTTATATAATAAAATCATCCATTTTTACTTAAAATAGTATGGATGTACTATTTTTAAAACATTAATCTAAAACTGCAGTTTTCCTTTTGTTCATTGTTTCCAGCCTACACATAAACTGTTATCCCTTATAGTCATGCTGTTTGATAGCTGCATTCGGTTGCTGTTTTTTTATTAATATATGTGCTGTCTATAAATTGTACAAAACATGCTGTATTGACAAAACATATACAATGTTATATTCATTCCATCTTTAATCCCACATGCCAGATTTCTGGCAGCAACAAATTTCTATAGGATCCTTTTTATGTTGCCCTAATATTGCCTCCAGTCATAGAGTATATATTAATATATATATTATATATTGGATTTCTTAAATATATATATTTACATATATATAAATAATATATATATATTGGATTTTTTTTATTTCTCAAATCATTTAAGATTTGGATTCTCAAATCATTTAAAGTACAGTTAAAGTTGCTTTATGCTTATTTTTAAAAGCTCGCAAAACACTTGTTTCAAACCTTTTGAAAGATATGTGCTGTTTTTAATTCTTTGGACCTTTTTCTTAGTTTTCCACATTTTCTGGTTTATTATTAATGATTTTGTTTACTCTTTGCCAAGTTTTGTCTTGTGAATTATTTTTAAACAGCAACATCCCCTTTTAAAAACATGTACATAATAATTTACTACATGTTTTCATGTCCATTTTCATTTGATCATGTGATTTGTGAAATAACTTGAAATCTATACTTTGGTTTGTGAAAATAATAGAACCAAATCTCTGTCGTTAGAATGTATATTTTGAGTTTATGTTCAGAAGTGAGTTTGTGGATTTGTTCAGAGCCAGCCATACTCTCCTTGTATGTACTTTGTAACCAGTGCAAACCTTTCTAAGAAGACTTTCCCATGATCAGGTCAAGCTTATGACTATAAAGCATTTCCTTCCTTGAGAAGCTATAGAATTCAGTATCTACTCTGATTTACCATTGCTCTAACTGAGCTAAGTGGTGGAGACTATTAGCATATACCAGTATGCGTTTGTTAATGTGCAACGCTGATTGGAACTGGTCTTAGGAAGGGTGCTGTGGCTTATGTACATCTACAGTTGTAGGACTGTCTTTAGAATGCTGAAAGTTGCTATGTATATGCTAGGTTGATACAGGTAAATTCTGAGGTACATGGTAAATCCATGCTGTTCAAAACCAGTCACCATGTGCAGAGGAAAAGAGAGGTTTAATGAGGACCTCAGGAATAATGATACTAAGTTATTGACTTCAGTGATGGAATTTTGTTTCAAACACAAGCCACTTAGTGTACCAGAATGGGTCGTCAGAGTAACACTAGTTGGTTTTTAAATTTTACATTGCTAATTTTGTTAATAATAAACTGCTTAGGATATACTTTTTTAGTGGTCATGTCTTTAACCTGAAAAACTTAAAAGAAGTGGAAAACTTGTTCCACAGGATATTTAAAACTAAGGAATTCCAGTAACCTCGCATATGTTGACTATAAACTGTTAACTGATTCAGCAACTGAATTATAACTTGGTACTTCTGAATGGCAAAGTGATTGCTGTAAACTATTTTCTAAGGTAGCTAAAGGTTTAAAATAGATAATTCTAAAGGTAAATCAGTAAAATCTCTTGATAATTGGTATCCTAAATCACTTGTGTGCCTGAGAAAATAAAAGGTTATGTTTTATTTTCCTTTTCTCTTCTCTTACTTCCCCTCTGTAATTTAATGAATTTAGGGCCATTTGCAAGGGGAGGGAGCAATTTAGGAGGAATGGTGGACATGTTTCTAAAAGTGATAATGCTCATAATTGACCCTAGATGAGGGTGGTTATGGTTATGGCAGAGGCCCTGTGGAGAAATGATTTTGGTGTCTTACATTGGCACTCAATCTTCAGTGTGCTTTTTTTCTAACATCCGCAAATCATGAAATGCTACCTGCCAGTCAAATAACAGTTAGTCATTTGCCCAGGCTATAGAAATCTTTATGATGCCTTTCATAATGTTAAACGACTTTTACCAGTCTTAATTTCCTATTGACGTCTACCCTGTTTCTATGACTATTTCCTAAGGGCCCGTTCCAGCCACCATAAAACTTTCTTCTTAGTACTTGGAATGACATTGTCCTTGTTGGTTTGTTCAGTTCAGTTGCTCAGTCATGTCTGACTCTGCGACCCCATGAACCACAGCATGCCAGGCCTCCCTGTCAATCACCAACTCCCGGAGTTTACCCAAACCCATGTCCATTGAGTCAGTGATGCCATCCAACCATCTCATCCTCTGTTGTCCCCTTCTCCTCCTGCCCTCAATCTTTCCCAGCATCAGGGTCTTTTCAAATGAGTCAGCTCTTCACATCAGGTGGCCAAAGTATTGGAATTTCAGCTTCAACATCAGTCCTACCAATGAACACCCAGGACTGATCTCCTTTAGGATGGACTGGTTGGATCTCCTTGCAGTCCAAGGGACTCTCAAGAGTCTTCTCCAACACCACAGTTCAAACGCATCAATTCTTCGGCATTCAGCTTTCTTTATAGTCCAACTCTCACATCCATACATGACCACAGGAAAAACCATAGCCTTGACAAAACCGACATTTGTTGGCAAAGTAATGTCTCTGGTTTTTAATATGCTCTAGGTTGGTCATAACTTTCCTTCCAAGGAGTAAGTGTCTTTTAATTTCATGGCTGCAATCACCATCTGCAGTGATTTTGGAGCCCCCGAAAATAAAGTCTGCCACTGTTTCCCCATCTGTTTGCCATGAAGTGATGGGACCGAATGCCATGATCTTCGTTTTCTGAATGTTGAGCTTTAAGCCAACTTTTTCACTCTCTTTCACTTTCATCAAGAGCTGATCCCATACTGTTGCATGTACATTTTTCCTAGACATTTTACATCAGAATTGCTTGCTAGAGCACGAATAGGCTACCACACATGGCAGGCTGCCTTCAGCTGTGGTGGTACAGTGGAGCACTCATTGAATAAATACGTTGGCAGTGTGTGTGTATTCGTTATGCGAGGCTGTACAGTACTTTCTGCCATGGTCACCTTCCTTGGTTGAGGCTGCCTATCCGTACTCAGAGTGCGGGGAAAACATATCTTAATACTAACTGTATTATGAGTTAAATATTGAACATTTTTAGGGAAAGCGTTATAGGTGTGGTAGTGTTAAAATGGTGTATATACTGGTAAATTTGTATTTAGTAATTGTCATGTTTCAATGAAGTTGACTATCCAAATTAAGTGATTAGCCTTAAAAGTGACTAATATTCTGTGGGTTAACCTGCTGTTTGAAAGGCTTAAAAATTACAAAATATGCACGAAGTGGGATAGAAAAGAGTGAATAGAATATATACTGAACCAAAACAAAGAGCAATTTGAGAATTACATAATTCTAAAAGTAGGTATACATTTAGACTAGTATATTTTAATAAATATTTTTATCTTAGGATGGCATAAAACTCATAACCACCATAAAGTAGAAACCTTGAGTGGATTTGTTTATTCTGCCTTTCATAGTAATAAAGCCATTTTCAGCAGAAATGTTTTGAGACATGGTCTGTTTCATACTCATTTCTTACAGTCCTGTTCCCAAGTTGACCAAAGCTGGAAGGACAGGGAACCTGAGTAGTTTTCCACTGTCTTTTCAGTTTATTTGTTCAATCACTAAGCTGTGTCCAGCTCTGCGATCGCATGAACTGCAGCACACCAGGCTTCCCTGTCCTTCACTGTCTCCCAGAGTTTGCTCAAACTGATGTCCATTAACTCAGTGATGCCATCCAACCATCTCATCCTCTGTCTCCCTCTTCTCCTCCCCCCTACAATCTTTCCCAGCATCAGGGTCTTTTCCAGTGAGTCGGCTGTTTACCTCAAGTGGCCAAAGTACTGGAGCTTCAGTTTCAGCATCAGTCCTTCCAATGAATATTCAGGGTTGACTTCCTTTAGGATTAACTCATTTGATCTCCTTGCTGTCCTAGGGACTCTGAGAGTCTTCTCAAGCACCACAGTTTAAAAGCATCAGTTCTTGAGTGCTCAACATTCGTTATGGTCCAACTCTCACATCCATACATGGCTACTGGAAAAACCATAGCTTTGACTAGACAGACCTTTGTTGGCCAAGTGATGTCTCTATTTTTAATATTCTGTCTAGGTTTGTCATAGCTTTTCTTCCAAGGAGCAAGCGTCTTTTAATTTCATGGCTGTAGTCACAATCTGCGGTGATTTTGGAGCCCAAGAAAAAAATCCGTCACTGTTTGCATTTTTTTCCCGTCTATTTGCATGAAGTAATGGCACCATATGCCATGATAGTTTTTTGAATGTTGAGTTTTAAGCCAACTTTTTCAGTCTCCTCTTTTACCCTCAAGAGGCTCTCTAGTTCTTCACTTTCTACCATTAGAGTGGTGTCATCTGCATATCTGAGGTTATTGATATTTCTCCCAGTAGTCTTGATTCCAGCTTGTCATTCATCCAGCCCAGCATTTTTCATGGTGTAATCTGTATATAATCTGCATATAATCAGCCATGAAATTAAAAGATGTTTGCTCATTGGAAGAAAAGCTATGACCAACCTAGACAGCATATTAAAAAGCAGAGACATTACTTTGCCAACAAAGGTCTGTCTAGTCAAAGCTATGGTTTTTCCAGTAGTCATGTATGGACATGAGAGTTGGACTATAAAGAAAGCTGAGCACCAAAGAATTGATGCTTTTGAACTGTGGTGTTGGAGAAGGCTCTTGAGAGTCTCTTGGACTGCAAGGAGATCCAACCAGTCCATCCTAAAGGAGATCAGTCCTGGGTGTTCATTGGAAGGACTGATGTTGAAGCTGAAACTCCAATATTTTGACCACCTGATGCAAAGAACTGACTCATCAGGAAGAGACCCTGATGCTGGGAAAGACTGAAGGCAGGAGGAGAAGGGGACGACAGAGGATGAAATGGTTGGATGGCATCACCTACTCAATGGACATGAGTTTGAGTAAGCTCTGGGAGTTGGTGAAGGATAGGGAAGCCTGGTGTGCTGCAGTCCATGGGGTCACAAAGAGTTGGACACGACTGAGTGAATGAACTGAATCTGAATATAATTTAAATAAACAAGGTGACAGTAAACAGCCTTGACATACTCCTTTCCCAGTTTTGAACCTGTCCATTGTTTCATGTCCATTTCTAACTATTGCTTCTTGTCCTGCTTACAGGTTTCTCAGGAGGCAGATATGGTGGTTTGGTATTCCCACCTCTTTAAGAATTTTCCTCAGTTTGTTTGCTCCACACAGTCAAAGGCTTTAGCATGGTCAACGAAGCAGAAGTCAAATGTTTTTCTGGAATTCCCTTGCTTTCTCTATAACCCAATGGATGTTGGCAATTTGATCTCTGGTTCCTCTGCCTTTTCTAAGTTCAGCTTGTACATCTGGAAGTTCTCAGTTCACGTACTGTTGAAGCCTAGCTTGAAGGATTTGGGGCATTACCTTGCTAGAATGGGAAATGAGTGTAATTATGTGGTATTTTGAACATTCTTTGGCATTGACTCTTTGGGGTTGGAATGAAAACTGGCTTCATTGGAATGAAAAAGAATAGATAGATGTATTAGTCGCTCAGTCGTGTCCAACTCTTTGTGACCCCATGGACTGTAGCCCACCAGGCTCCTCTGTCCATGGGGATTCTCCAGGCAAGAATACTGGAGTGGGTTGCCATGCCTTCCTCCAGGAGATCTTCCCAACACAGGGATTGAACCTGAGTCTCCCACAATTTGGGAGGATTTTTTACCATCTGAGCCACCAAGGAAGCCCAGATACATGTATATGTATAGTTAAACCACTTTGCTGTACAGGTGAAACTATCACCACATCAACTATGCTCCAATATAAAATAAAAAGTTAAAAAATATGGAGAGAATAGGAATGCTGTCTTAATAAGGAAAAACGGGCTGTTTAGAAGCCCTTGCACAGAACTGAAGTGAATTTTGGGACTTCACATCACTTCAATGCCAGGATGAAATATTCTAAACTGAATAGTTTAGAATCCCTGGGCCCCTTAGAAACAGCACGGAGGAACACAACTAGCAATCCTAACTGGTTTAAATCAAAGTGTAGTGATGCATAAACACTTCCACTCCAGTGTTTTCACAGTGTTTAAAATCATTTACTCACAATGCATTAAGCATGGAAGCTCATCCATGCTTCAGTTTGTGGTTTTCCTGATTCTACCTCAGTACAACTTTTCAGGTAAAGGTAAATGTTGCAGTGTTGGGGGCCAGAGTGAGGTACTCCGCCCGTGGCAAAGGTCATGAGGAAGGAGGCTCGACATACGCAAAGGCGGGATCGAGCCTCAGGAGTCCCCCTGGAAATCCTCGAGCATCTACCCCCATAACCAGAGCCTGCCTACTTTACTACTTTGTGCTCACCTACACCTCTGACTTTACGGGGGGCTGTCCCCCACCACCTCTTTCGGAGAAGGAGTTAACTTAGAGCTCCAGTTAATAATAATTCCTGGGCGTGATAGGAGTTTTTCAACCTACAATCTCCTCTGAAGGTTCTCTAGCCTGCCTGACGGGCTTGTCCGGCCACATGTGATTGCTCACAGCCTCCCAACCATGAGAGGCACGAGATGCTTTAAACCTTCTAAAAACAGGTTCCTTAGAAAAGTCAGAAAACTATTAGTATAATGGGCTGATTAAAAATTGTATTGGTGAAGGGTTTTTCATTTGTTGAGCCAATGTTTGTTGCTAAGACTCCACATCCCCTGCCCTTACACACATTAATGAATATATAGAAGAAATAAGTATTAACCTTTGATATTAATCACATTAGACCTTAGGCTAAGTAAATTCTTTCCTTAACTAAAACCCACTATACCCTCACCCTATAGGAATGTAACTTTATTTGGGTGGCGTCTGTTTTAAGAATAATCAGCCTTGGAGAAAAAAGTGTTCTGGTTGACTGACCACTGTCACAAGAAGAGGGTCATAAATTGTCAGCAGGCCCCCCTGGCCAGAAGATGATGTAACACCCCTAAGACCTCTGTATACATTTGTATGAAGCACCTGACTTTAATAAAAGTCAGGACTGCTGTCCCCACGTGACTTTTGTATAACACCTCAGTGTATAAAAACAGACTCTGGAAAATAAAGAATTGGGATCAGTTCCTCGAAAGACTGGTCTCCCCATGTCTCTCTCTCTCACTCTGGCTGAGTCTCCATCTGGAGCGTGGAACCCGTCATGCTTACTAATTATGCCTGGGCTTCTAAGATCCGACCGGGGAGGCCTCAGTGTCTCCTCTCCTTTGGGAGAACGGAAGGACACCTGTGGCCTACGTAAGTGGCACAAACTTCTTGTCTTGAAGTTTTATTGGTCTCCCGCGTAAACCAAGCTACTCAGCCTCTTTTCTCCACTGAATTTTCCTACTGAGCTATCCTCATTCTATTACTGTTTATATCTTTGATGAATATTTAAATAGTCGCCTAAGCCGTCTCCCCTTCGAATACCCTGGATCAGCCGGGGCTGGACCCCGACATTGCAGGTGAGTCAAAAAGGAAAATAAAATTTCCCCTTGGTTGCAATGGCCAGAGAATGATTGCCCAATTACACATGTTACTCTGGTTTAGAACCTTGACGGGTTCCATCCTTGGAACTTTATAACTTTGTTGCTACAGGAACTGTGAATTCAGTGCTGAGGGTATTGTATTCTTTGTTGGGCTTCCCCAATGGCTCAGCAGTAAAAGAATCGACCTGTGATGCAGGAGACACAGGTTCAATCCCTGGGTCTGGAAAATCCCTGGAGAAGAAAATGGCAACCCACCCCAGTTATCTTGCCCAGAAAATCCCATAGACAGAGGAACCTGGCAGGCTATAGTCCTTGGGGTCACAAAAGAGCTGGACACAACTGAGCGACCAAACAACTGGGTATGTGATTCACATGAGATGCCAGGGAAAGCAATTGAAAATGCTTATCTGGGGTTGTGTGGAAAGATTCAGATGGAAGATTGTGTTAAGGGCCACCTGTTTTTAGCCTTAGGCATGAGAGAGACCTCTCCAAGGAATAAAGGGAAAAGGTAAACTAAAGGACACATTGCCTGCATAACAGCCTTCACAGGAGAAAGGCAGGCAAAAAATGAGACAGTCCACACTGGTCTCCATGATATCCTTGAACCCACCCAGCATAATCCCCTGAGGGCTTGTACCTTCCATCCTTACCTGGAATTCTCTTCCCACAGAGGCAGAGTTGCTTCCCTTGTGGCCTGTAATATACTGTGAATGTTTCTGATGCTATGTTCACCATAGACTATGACATGTGATCAAGTTGTCTCACCGGCTACATAATAAATATTTAGTGATTAAATGAGTGGGAGAAGTGGGTTAAAAAGAGACTGTGTTCAGTGCCATATTTTAGAAATCAAGATCTTGGAGTTCTCATATGTTGGTCAGAAAATGTCACTTCATGGAAAATATAACCCAGTACTCATTGTGTGCCAGGCATTCCTGGAACAAAAGCCAGACATTTTAAAAACAGTGTCAAGGAAACTCTCCATTTCTCGGTTCTGGTTTTCTATGTACTGGCCTCATCTTCAGGCAGGTTTTTCTTAAGTAGTAGCAAAGTCAACACTCCTTCAAAGTGATTCTGTCTCTGCTGCAGTCGTTTACCCACCTCTAGGTGGAGGTTGGGCCCCTGCTGGATTATCCAGGTAGAGATGGGAATGGTTTTGAGAGCAGAGTGTGATATGAGGGCAAAATCAAAGTGAGAAGTCCATTCTTGAAATCATAAAAGAGGCCATCACTATAATCAGAAACAATAGTCGGAAACAGAAAGGGAAAGAAGAAATACATTCTGCCTCTCCTCCATCTTACTGTCAGAATTCCACGCTATACTGTCAGAAAGATGGGTGCTGGCCCCTGAGTTTGCTTTTGTTATGTGTGTGAGGTTCTGTAAATGAAGGAGAGTTGAAAAAGCATCACCTGAGAATAAAGCCAATTGTCAGAACACTGAGCTTCAGTGTTTTTATTTATTTAAACCTTGCCTTTGGTTTGATATGGAAATATACATCTAATATAAAAGTTTTATAAAAACTTACAAAAGTTCTCTAAAGTCTCATATATAGCATGAGCTTTGTAAACAGGCCCAGGTTCAAAGCCTCCTATACCATTTACTATCTGTGTGAAGTCCAGATAGATGACTTAAGTTTTTATGTTTCATTCTCTAGTACTTATTTTAAGAGTTATCTAAGAGAATGGGTGAAAAGCATTTAGCACATTGTCCAGTGCAACTGTCAACACCATACATTTTTATGTCGACTTAAAAAGTAGTCACAATCTAAAAGTTGGGAGGCTTTATTCGGTGGGGATTTTTAGGACGTCAAGCCCAAGAGACAGCATCTCAAGTAACTTTGAGAGAACTGCTCCAAGGAGGTGAGGGTAGGAGCCAGGTTATAGAGAAGTTTTGCGACAAAGGGCAGGTAGTCTGAACATCAAAATTATTCTTAATTAAAATCAGATATCTCAAGAAATTGAGTGCTTTTCTATCTGCGGGAAGATGCAAGAGCCTGGGCTCACTGAAGCCATTCCTACTATATGCACTTCAGCTATCCTGGGCCAGTATCCTGTGTGGTTTTTTTCACATTTTGGCCCCGTTGGAGCTCACTGTGGGAAGTGGCTGCAGTCCTGATGGCTGCTAGGTCGCAGGTACTTCTTCCTGAGTGCCCTTAGGACTCGCCAGCTCACATTGGAGGATGCAACCACCGATGAGGACATCCTTGTTTGCTGATACGGCAGGAAGTATTTCATTCCTCAGGTATTATTGCATTACTGTTGTGCCTTAAGAGTTTTTTATTGTGGTAAATAAAATATACAGGAAACTTACCATTTTAACCATTTGTAAGCATGCAATGAAGAGGCAAAAATGTACATTCACATTACCAATATCCATCTTCAGGTTTTTTTCATCTTTCCAACCGGAACTCTGTATTCATTTATCTGAATACATTTGAATTCATTATTTTTGAATTCAATAATTCCCCATCTCTCCTCTACCCACCCAGACTCTGATAGCTACCATACTTCTGTCTCCCCGAGTTTTCCTATTCTGGGTTCCTCATGTAAGTAGAATCAGACAACATTTCTCCTACTGTGTCTGGTTTAATTAAGATCTTTTTTTTTTAAATAAAGCTAAATCCTGACTTTTTAGTCATTGATTCCTGGAGTTCCTTTACTACATAGGCCCCAGTGTACATGTGCTTGCTCAGTTGCTAAGTCATGTCTGACTCTGCAAATCCACGGACTATAGCCCACCAAGATCCTCTGTCCATAGGATTTCCCAGGCAAGAATAGTGGAGTGGGTTGTCATTTCCTTCTCCAGGGGATCTTCCTGACCCAGAGATCAAACTCATGTCTCCTGCGTTGCAGGTGCATTCTTTACCATTGAGCCACCAGGTAAATCCAAAGGCCCCAATGTGGAAGTGAAAGTTACTCAGTCTTATCCCACTCTTTGTGACCCCATGGACTGTACAGAATTCTCCAGACCAGAATACGGGAATGGGTAGCCATTCCCTTCTCCAGGGGATCTTCCCAATCCAGGGATTGAGCCCAGGTCTTCCACATTGCAGGTGGATTCTTTACTGTCTGAGACATCAGGAAAACCCAAGAAAACTGCAGTGGGTAGCCTATCCCTTCCCCAGCTGATCAATCTTCCCAACCCAGGATTGGACCAGGGTCTCCTGCGTTGCAGGAGGATTCCTTACCAGCTAAGCTACCAGGGAAGCCCAAAGGGCCTAAATTCCACCATCTTGTTGATAGTATCTACTAATTATAGGCACAATCTTAGTAGATAGGAAACAGTTTCACAGTTACGGGCTTTAGATGCCCATTCTATCTCCATAGCATCACAGAAGCAGGTTTCTTTGGTGACTATAGAATCTGAAAATGGTTCTGAAAGGTAGCTCAAATGCTTGAGTGCTTTAACTATGGCTGAGAATAAAAGATTTCAGAGCATTTTAGTAGTCAGCCTCAGGGTGCCAGTAAGCAAAATAGATGACAACAAGGTATAAACATTTATCATTAAACCAGGATGTAGGCCTAAAGAAGATTGCTCAGGAAAAAAAAAAAAACTCTAAAAAATTTCTCACAGTTGGTTTCATTTTTTCATTTTATGAGCTTAATGTGTTCCTTGCCTGGCAAATTTGCATTCCTTCAGTTTTTCATTTCCTGGACAAAAAGCAAGATCTGTTCAGCCTGTAACCATCAAGTATCAAGCAAGTTGTTTTTGTAGCAATAAATAATCTACATGAAATCGCTTGGGTGTTTACTTCCTTACTTCAATGATTTTTCAATGCAAATTTGGCTATTATCAGTCAAATGGAACATCCTAAAATTGCTGCTTAAAAATCTGGGGTGGGGAGGGGGGGAACAAACATGTAGGGGCAGACTCTTTCTCCGTAGCTTTGATCCTTTGAGCCTGGTCTTTCTAATGTGGATAATCATCTCTACAAACTACAGGAGACATCTCTGATTGTAATTTCTATTTTCATTTAATAATCTTGGGCAAGTAACTTATAATCTCTGAGTTTTAGTATTTCTTCTGTAAAATAGGCAGATAAAGACTACTTGTGAATGGTTTGTGGCGTGTAATAAGACACACAGGCAAGTATTAGTTTTAGGAAAGAAGCATGTGGTTGTGTATGTTTTATTTTCCAGCCCTCTTTCTCCTTGAGACTGTTTCTCATTTCTCTCCTTACAACCATCTCACAGCTTCTTGCTATAGTTTTTAGGAACTGAAAATTTTCACTTGATTTGTCCTTCCACTAGCAAGGCTTGTCCTAACATAAGCTAAGACTGCAGGCTGAAATCATTGCCTTTCTGACTTAGTTCTCTTTATTTCATCCATACCATGGGCCCCAGGACTCTACCTTCTGCTTTCCTGAGAGGAAGTTTGATAGTTTGCTATTTCTAGTTTTTAATCTAAACGGAATGGCTGAGAACTGAAGTATTTTCTGCCACATCAGTAAACATGAATGTCACAGTCATGCACAATTTGCAGCCCTCCAGCATGCGTCCTAAGAGCCCTCAGCAAGTGGCTGCCGCCACTCCCTAGGGTGAACCCCAAGGGAGCTCAGGATGTGAAAAACACAGGACACTGGCCAGGATAGCTGAGATGCATAGGAAAGAAATGATTTCAGTGAGCCCTGACTCGTGCAACTTTTCATATATAGAAAAGCACTAAATTCCTTAGCTTGAGATATCTAATTTTCTTTAATAATAATCTTTTGGTGTTCAGATTAGCTGGGTCCTCCCTTCCCTCCCTCTCCTTCTTCCCTTCCCTTCCTCAGAGCTGTTGTCTCAGGGCTACTTGAGATGCGGTCTCCCAGTCCTGAAATCCTAAAAAACCCCACCAAATAAGACCTACTCCAACTTTTAGGTTGTGAATATTTCTTCAGTCAACAGCTATGGTGACTGATGAAAGGACCAGGGCAGATTCCTCACCTCCACCTGAGCTCTCCGAGGACCCAGAGCCTTCATACTAGCAGAAGCCCCTTGTGCCCGTCCACCTCCTCAGAAAGTCCAGACAAATTTGAGTGAGTTCTAGGATTTCCCATTATTGGTTGATAATGCTAAGTTTTATTTGGTGGGGGAAGAGGTTATCCTTGAAAGGATACCTTTCCAGAAGAGAGCTGGGTTGCTCCGTTTAGACACAGGGTGGGACATCAGTGGAAGGATTGGGAAGATTTTGCTCAGTTTAGGCAGTGAGTGGCGGCTTCTCATTGTAAAAGGAGCTGGGAAGACTGTTTGGATACTGAGCGGTTGTTTATCCTCAGTTTAGAGGCTAGGAAGACTTTGCTCGGTTAAACACTGAGTAAGTTGGGACTGAGATGGTCGGGAGGGAAGACTGCCCTGTCGTTTTCCCTTGAATTGGCTACCTTAATCGGGCTTGTCAAAAAAAAAAAAAAGCCAAAATCTTATGAGAGCTTCTGAGCAGCAAAGAAGGAACTCTCTCCTGCTGACCAGCAATGGCTTTCTCAGGTGATGGAAACCTGCAGGAGTGGTGGAGGCAGGTCATCATGCCCTGCAGCTTCTCAGTACAGGGAAACGCACGCATGTAATCAACAAACTGCTCAACCAGGGACACACAAAAGAACTGGCCATTCTTCCATCTGAGCACCCATGGAAGTCTTACACTCCACAGGCATTACCCAAGACCCCTAAGGCGGGGGGCGGGGGGTGGGGGGAGCGGAAACAACTCTGGGGGGAAATCTGTGAAATGAGACGATCTCCTGCCATATTAATAAACAGGAAATGCTGCAGCCATCAGCGATTTGTGGCCTCCAAATATGAATGAGCACTCCCCAAACTGCGATCCAGCAGATGCTGCCACCCCTCATGGGGATTGCTGAGGAGCTGGGGAAATGCAAGAAGCAAGGTGAACAACGAAACAGGATTGGCCCCAGACACCTGAGGTGCGTATGAAAGAAGTGAATTCAGGGAGCCCAGAGGCTTGCGTCTTCCTGTACACAGAATGCTAAATTCCTTAACTTGATACCTCATCTCTGATGTTCAGACTGCCTGCTCCCTTTGCTGGAAACTTGTATATAGTCTGACTTTCTCTCCTGCCTCCTTGGAGCAGTTTTCTCACAGCTTCTGAGATGCTGATTCTCGGGCTCTCAGTCCTAAACGTTCTCGCCAAATAAAATAAGTCTCTACTTTCAAGTCGTGACTTGACTTTTTAATTGAGAAATCAGAAAAGTTAAGCTCTCAAGTAGCACGCATTGGCCCACTACACGATCATCACTAGCAATTTTATCTCAACAAACTGACTTCAAAATGAAAAAGAAAGGCTTCAAAATAAAAAGGAACAACAGATTGCCAATACCCCAGCTGTGAATATGTATGTACAAAACTTGCAAGTATTTGCTTCATTGGAAATTAAAGGAAAACTTGCCCTAAAAATTGAGGGGGCTCTTTCATTGCTTATGCAGTTAAGTTACCTTAAGGTTAAAAGTTGCCTTAATAAAGATGTCTTTTCAGACTTCAAACAAAGGCTTTTAGGGAGAAACTAGCATTTCTGTCTGTCTTTCAGATACAAATGTTCCATCTGATCTTCCGAGGTGGTTCTGTGTCTGTGTGTTTCGTTTGTTCGTGTTTTTGATTGGCCTTTGCCATACTGTTTCCCAGGGTAAACTCTCCGGATTTAGGTTACATCCTACCCCACCATCTTACGGGGAGGCCTCTTGAGTCCTAGGGAATCATTATTAATACATACCTTTTATTAATGTCCAAATGATGGATCCTTTTTAAATTGGAGAAACTAACACACTGGTGAATCTAAAGCCCTCATTATAAACAACTGTTTTACTGGTACATATGAAATAAAAGTACTGGGCGTCCCAGGTGGCACAGTGGTAAAGAAACCGCCTGCCCGTGCAGGAGACACAGAGATGTGGGTTTGATCCCTGGGTCTAGAAGATCTCCCAGAGTAGGAAATGGTCACCCACTCCAGTATTCTTGCTTTGAAAATCCCATGAACAGAGGAGCCTCGTGGGCTACAGTCCATGGATTGCAAAAGAGTGGACATGACTGAGCACACACATAGGCATAAAATAAAAATAAAATTAAATGTGAGAAAAAGATATCTAATAATTAAGAACTTCAATTGTTTATAACAAGAAAAACTAGTTTGGGAAACTCTAACTGTGGTCTTTGCTTCCCTCGATGGGTCTTATGGATGCTAATAGTATTAGAATAATTAATGTTAACAGAAAAACTTGTAAGGGAAGTCTATCTACTGTTTCCAACAGCTAGAAATGTAAAGAATTATCTCAAATGAATAAATAACTTGTTATGATTATTTTAAATGAGATAAAAGATTTTATATGATTAAAACAAGATCTAAATTTCATATACTGTAATGTTATAGTTCAGTTACTCAGTCGAATCTGACTCTTTGCAACCCCATGGACTGTAGCATGCCAGGATTCCCTGTCTGTCATAATGTCCCAGAGTTTGCTCAAACTCACTTCCATTGAGTCAATGATACGATCCAACATTTTCATCCTCCGTCCTCCCTTCAATCTTGCCCGGCGTCAGAGTCTCTTCCAGTGAGTCCATTGTTCTCATCAAGTGGCCAAAGTGTTGCACCTTCAGCTTCAATATCAGTCCTTCCAATGAATAGGCTGGTTATCTTTAGGGCTGACTGGTTTGATCTCCACGCAGTCCAAGGGACTCTCCAGAGTCTTTTCCAAAACCACAGAATGAAAGCATCAATTCTTTGGCTCTCAGCCTTCCTTATGACCCAACTCTCACATCCATACATGACTGTTACTGAGTCAAAGCTTGCTCTGCTCACCCCACAACAGGCCAATGAATCCGAGAGACAAGGTGCTGAGGCAAGGAAGAGACTTCAACTGGGGAGTCAGCCAACCGAGAAGATAGCAGGCTAACACCTCAAAATAATCATCTTATCGGAGTCTGAATGCCGAATTCTTTATAGATCAGAGAGAAAGAAGCAATGAGGAAACAAGACAAAAGGCAGAATAGAGAGGGAGATGCAGTGGGGAAGTAAAGTGAAAGGGTCTTCGTCCTGCAAAACATCTCCAAGGGAATGGCCAGCCTTCAGAAGGCGAGTATTAATCTATTCACACGTGGGCAGGGACAAACTATCTCTCCATCAGCTGGACAATGGCACTTGATTTACACACAAGCGGAAGGGGCAGGGTCCTCCAGTCAGGCCACTGAGTATGATTATAATAATAAAAGCAAGTCAAAGAAACAGTTTTCAACATGGGGTCAGAATTGGTTTCCTCCCTGCAGTATGACTACTAGAAAAACCATAGCTTTGACTATACAGACCTTTGTCAGCAAAGTGACACCTTTGCTTCTTAATATGCTGTCTAGGTTTGTCATAACTTTCCTTCCAAGGAGCAAAGGTCTTTTAATTTTGTGGCTGCAGTCACCATCTGCAGTGACTTTGGAGCCCAAGGAAATAAAGGCTGTCACTATTTCTGTTGTTTCCCCATCTGTTTGCCATGAAATGATGGGACCAGATGCCATGATCTTAGTTTTCTGAATGTTGAGTTTGAAGCCAGCTTTTCATTCTCCTCTTTCACCTTCATCAAGAAGCTCTTCAGTTCCTCTTCACTTTGTGCCATTAGGGTGGTGTCATCTGCATATCTGAGGTTATTGATATTTCTCCCTTCAATTTTGATTCCAGCTTAAACTTCATTCAGCCTGGCATTTTGCATGATGTACTCTGCATAGAAGTTAAATAAGCAGGGTGACAATATACAGCCTTGACGTGCTCCTTTCCCAGTTTTGAACCAGTCCATTGTTATGTGTCTTGGCCTGCATACAGATTTCTCAGGAGGCAGGTAAGGTGGTCTGGTATTCCCAACTCTAAGAATTTTCCACAATTTTCCACAAATTTTGTTGTGATCCACAAAAGGCTTTAGCATAGTCAATGAAGCAGATGTTTTCCTGCAATTCTCTTGTTTTATCATTTTTTCATTAAAAAATTTTTTTTAATATTTAGTTATTTTTAATTGATTGATGAATGCTTTACAAGATTGGTTTGACTTCTGTCATACATTAACATGAATTAACCATAGATTACATATATCCCCTCCCTCTCGAATCTCCCTGCAACCTCCTGCCCATTCCCACCCCTCTAGGTTATTACAGAGCCCCAGTTTGAGTTCCCCGAGTCATACAGCAAATTCCCCTTGGCTCTCTACTTACATATGTCGGTGTATGCCGTTCCATACTACTCTGCATTCATCTCACCCTCTCCCTCTCCTCCTCCACACTTGTCCATAAGTCTGTTCTCCATGTCTGCATCTCCTTTGCTGCTCTGAGAACAGGTTCGTCAGTACCATCCTTCTAGATTCCATATATATGTGTTTAATATATGATATTTGTTTTTCATTTTCTGACCTACTTTTCTCTGTATAATAGGCTCTAGGTTATCTACCGCATTAGAATGAACTCAAATGTGTTCCTTTTTTTGGCAGAGTAGTTTTCCATTGTATATATGTACCATTACTTCTTTATCCATTCACTGGTCGATCAACATCTAGATTGCTTCCACGTCTTGGCTGTTGTACATAGGTGCTGCAGTGAACATTGGGGTACAGTGTTTTTTCAGCTTTGGTTTATTCAGGGTATGTGTCTAGAAGTGGTATTGCTGAGTGATATCATGCTTTTATTCCTAATTTTTTAAGGAATCTCCATTCCATCTTCCATAGTGGCTGTATCAATTTACATTCCCAGCAGCAGTGCAGGAGTGTTCCCTTTCTTCACACCCTCTCCAGCCCTTGTTGTTTGTGAATTTTTTGATTATGGCCAGTCTGTCTGATTTGAGGTGATATCTATTGTAGTTTTTATTTGCATTTCTCTAATAGTGAGTGATGTTGAGCATCTCTTCATATGTGTATTAGCCATCTGTATGGCTTTGGAGAAATGTCTATTTAGGTCCTTGCCCACTTTTTGATTGGGTTGCTTGTTTTTCTGGTATTGAGTTGTATGAACTGCTTGCATATTTTGGAAATTAATCCTTTGTCACTTGTTTTATTTGGTATTATTTTCTCACATTCTGAGGATTGTCTTTTTACCTTGTTTATAGCTTCCTTGCTGTGCAAAAGCTTTTAAGCTTAATTAGGTCCCACTGATCTATTTTTGTTTTTATTTCCATTATTCTAGGAGGTGGGTCATAAAGGATCTTGCTAAGATTTATGTCATACAGTGTTCTGCCTGTTTCCTTCTAAGAGTTCTATAGTTTCTGGTCTTACATTCAGGTCTTTAATCCATTTTGAGTTTTTCTTTGTGTATTGTGTTAGGAAGTATTCTTATTTCATTCTTTTGCACATCATTGTCCAATTCTTCCAGCACCACTAATTGAAGACTGTCTTTTTCCCACTGTATAGTCTTGTCACCTTTGACAAAAATAAGTTGCCCATATGTGCTTTGGTTTATCTATGGGCTTTCTATCTTGCTCCATTGGTCTATACGTCTGTTTTTGTGCCAGTACCATACTGTCGTGATGACTGTAGCTTTGTAGTATAACCAGAAATCAGATAAGTTGGTTCCTCCAGCTTCATTCTTCTATGTCAAGACTGCCTTGGCTATTTTGTGTTTCCATACAAATTGTGAATTTTTTTGTTCTAGTTCTGTGAAAAATGCCATTGGTAGTTTAATAGGGGTTGCACTGAATCTGTAAATTGCTTTTGGTGGTAAAGCCATTTTCATGATATTGATTCTTCCAACCCAGAAGCATGGACTATCTCTCTGTTTATGTTGTCTTTGATTTCTTTCATCGGTGTCTTATAGTTTTCTGTATTTGGCTCTTTTGTCTCTAGTTCAGTTCAGTTCAGTTTAGTCACTCAGTCCTGTCTGACTCTTTGCAACCCCATGAACTGCAGCATGCCAGGCTTCCCTGTCCATCACTGACTCCTGGAGCTTGCTAAAACTCATGTCCATCAGGTTGATGATGGCATCCAGCCATCTCATCCTGTGTCATCTCCTTCTCCTCCTGCCTTCAATCTTTCCCAGCATCAGGGTCTTTTCTAATGAGTCAGTTCTTCATATCAGGTGGCCAAAGTATTGGAGCTTCAGCTTCAGCATCAGTCCTTCCAGGGAATATTCAGGACTGATTTCCTTTAGGATGGACTGGTTGGATCTCCTTGCAGTTCAAGGGACTCTCAAGAGCCTTCTCCAACACCACAGTTCAAAAGCATCAATTCTTTGGCACTCAGTTTTCTTTATGCTGCAACTCTCACATCCATACATGACTACTGGAAAAACCAAAGCTTTGACTAGACAGATCTTTGTTGGCAAAGTAATTTCTCTGTTTTTAATTTGCTGTTTAGGTTTGTCATAGCTTTTCTTCCAAGGAGCAAGCATTTTTTAATTTCATGGCTGAGGTTGCCATCTACAGTGATTTTGGAGCCCAAGAAAATAAAGTCTGTCACTGTTTCCATTGTTTCCTGATCTACTTGTCATGAAGTGATGGGACCAGATGCCACAATCTTAGTTGTTTGAATGTTGAGTTTTAAGCCACCTTTTATCACTCTCCTCTTTCACTTCATCAAAAGGCCCTTTGGTTCTTCTTCCCTTTCTGCCATAATGGTGGTGTCATCTGCATATCAGAGGTTATTGATATTTCTCCCGGCAATCTTGATTCCAGGTTGTGCTTCATCCAGCCCAGCATTTCTCATGATGTACTCTGAATATAAGTTAAATAAGCAGGGTGACAATATACAGCCTTGATGTAGTCCTTTCCCAATTTGGAACGTCTGTTGTTCCATGTCCAGTTCTAACTGTTGCCTCTTGACCTGCATACAGATTTCTCAAGAGGAAAGTAAGGTGGTCTGATGTTGCCATCTCTTTAAGAATTTTTCACAGTTTGTTGTGATCTTCACAGTCAAAGGCTTTAGCATAGTCAATGAAACAGAAGTTGATATTTTTATGGCATTCTCTTGCTTTACCTATGATTTATGGCAATTTGACCTCTGGTTCCTCTGCCTTTTCTAAATCCAGCTTGAACATCTGGAAGTTCTCAGTTCACATATGGTTGAAGCCTCGCATGGAAAATTTTGAGTGTTACTTTGCTAGTGTGTGAAATGAGTGCAATCGTGTGGTAATTTGAACATTCTTTGGCATTGCCTTTATTTGGAATTGGAATGAAAACTGACCTCTTCCAGTCCTGTGACCACGGCAGAGTTTTCCAAGTTTGCTGGCATATTGAATGCAGCACTTTCACAGCATCATCTTTTAAGATTTGTAATAGCTCAGCTGTAATTCCATCACCTCGATTAGCTTTGTTTGTAGGCACCCTTCCTAAGACCCACTTGACTTCACACTCCAGAATGTCTAGCTCTAGTTGAGTGATCACACCATCATGATTATCTGGGTCATAAAGATCTCTTGTGTATAGTTCTGTGTATTCTTGCCACCTATTTTTAGTATCTTCTGCTTCTGTTAGGTCCACACCATTTCTGTTCTTTATCGAGCCCATCTTTGCATGAAATGTTCCCTTGGTATCTCTAATTTTCTTGAAGAGATCTCTAGTCTTTCCCATTCTATGTTTTCCTCTATTTCTTTGCATTGGCATTTACGAGGGCTTTCTTACCTCTCCTTGCTATTCTTGGAACTCTGTGTTTGGGTGGGTATATCTTTCCTTTTCTCCTTTGCCTTTTGCTTCTATTTTTCTCTCAGATATTTCTAAGGCCTCCTCAGACAACCATTTTGCCTTTTTGCATTTGTTCTTCTTAGGGATGGTCTTGATCCCTGCCTCCTGTACAATGTTTCGATCTTCTGTCCATAGTTCTTCAGGCACTCTGTCTATCAGATCTATACCCTTGAATCTACTTGTCACTTGTACTGTATAATCATAAGGAATTTTATTTAGGTCATACCTGAATGGCCTAGTGGTTTTCCCTGCTTTCTTCTATTTAGATCTGAATTTTGCAATAAAGAGTTCATGATCTGAGCCACAGTCATCTCCCGGTCTTGTTTTTGCTGACTGTATAGAGCTTCTCCATCTTTGGCTGAAAAGAATTGAATCAATCTGATTTCAGTATTGACCATCTGGTGATGTCTATGCATAGAGTCTTTTCTTGTGTTGTTGGAAGATGGTGTTTGCTATGATCAGTGTATTCCCTTGACAAAATTCTGTTAACCTTTGCCCTGCTTCATTTTCCACTCTTAAGTCCAATCTTTCCTGTTACTCCAGGTATCCCTTGATTCCTACTTTTGTATTCCAGTCCCCTATGATGAAAAAAAACAATAGAAAGGCCTAAAGACATTATATGGAGAATGGCTAAAAATATAGAAGTATTTTCCTCTGGATAAGTAGACATATTTGAATTTTCAAGCGTTTTTTAATAAAGTTCCTTAATCCATCTTAAAATGGACTTGTATTTATACATCTAAAAAGAAATAATTTAGGAGGGAGATTTAGATTCAGCACAGAGATAAATATTTTAGCAATGGGAAGAACTGAGGGAGTGGGAAGAGTGCTTTGTAGTGAAATGCTAAATGCCTGTCAGATTAGAAGCAGATTAGAAGATAGGTCTCCTTTAGTGGGACAAACCACCTTATATATTACCAAGAAAGTCCACTGTGTCACTCTATAAGACTATTCCATTGTGCAGATTATTCTTCATGATTTCTAAAGATTCTCAGATATGCCAGAAAAATGCCACACCAGCTCAACTGAATATGCTCCTGCACTGTGCAAATAGAATGAGTGGGCCATCATACTCATATTGTCTATGTCATGAATAGAAATAGAGAAATATAGATATATTCTGAAGTCTTCATGACCCACTTTATTTGTGGTACCATAGTAGCTACTGCCCCAATTTTACACAAATTTGCTTTGTGCCCCATCTTCATATGAGTTAGCTAGAAAGTAAGTGCACAAAAACACTAATCTTATTAAGGTTTATTCACTTGTCTATTTCATGTCTTTAGATATTATTGAAACATGCATCATTTTAAACAGGAAGTATATTTCCTATTAATATTATTTTGCATGATGGAGTATCTGTTCTTTGCTAAAATGAGGTAAATGCATTTTTTAAACCCAAGAAAGGCCAGTGATCTATAAAAAGGGGAGGGTTCCTATGAGATTAAATTTCAATGCTCTTAGAACTACATCAAAGCAATTTAAAAAGAGTTAGTTAATTATAGCTTTCCCCTGGTGAAGAAGCTGTCCTTAGTAGGACACACTGCTATATTCTGTAACTAAATACAGTGCCCCAATTTACTTTAATTCTAGCTAAATCTGTACACCCTCCAGAGTGGTATCCTTGAGAAGCAAGCACCATGGTTATTGAAATCAATGATAATGTGAATAGCAATACCAGGGCTTACCAGAAACAAGTGGTAGATTTGCATACCAGATTCAAAGGGACAATGAATACACATTGACTATAGGTCACATGAAAAGTAGGCTACACCCACTGGGAAATAATGATATGAAATATCCTAAAAGGTGTCTTGAAACAGAGACCAGTTCTTCTAAGAGTTTACCATGCCAGCACCCTGCATGCCCCCAAATCTAGACAATAGCATTAAAATTATGGTGAAGTAATTTTTCTTATTAGAACCATACTTTATCTTCCTCATGTGTATAGACCCCAGGACTTGGCAAACACTGAATGCTTAGTTATTAACATATAAATAAATGAGTTAATTTGTGGAAGTTGATAGCTTCAGATGATTACATTTTACCTTGGATGTGTGCTTATCATATGGACTCTCTGTACTTACAAATAACCACTAGAGGTTGCTATTTTATATTTTTTAACTTCCCAAATCTGTATTATGATGCTTTTAAAAACTGGCACACTACTGCAAATTGTACTTTCCAAAGAGAGCCAGAATAATATATTTTATCTCACATATTCTTCCTACAAGTGACATTTCCATTCCTCCCATTGAGCAAAGGTGCCTGTCCCCCTTCTAATGGATCAGTATTGACTTCTGTAATTCCGCTATTGAAATACGGTGAAAGTAACATTGCGTCAGTAGGTCATTAAGATGGTAGGCTTATCTGCTCTGTTCAGTTAGTATGCTTCCTCTCACAACCCAGTCACCATGCTACGAGAAAGCCAAGAAGCTTTATGGAAAGGCCACTTACAGATGTTCCAGTCTATCGCCCTACCTGAGGCTCAAACCAATCCAGCATTAACTGCTAGACAAATGATCGAGAGAACTCTGATAATTCCAAGTCACCCTCATGCTTCAACCCAGCCTACAGCAAGGAACAGAGGCACGCTGACCCTGCTAAACCTTGCCTAAATTGCACCTTCGTGGAAAAAATTAATGACTTTTCTTCTTCATGCAACTAAGTTTTTAATTTCTTTCTCGATATTTTTTTGTGCAGTTAATCCATATCGTTGCACGTAGCTGTGATTCATTCATTCTTATTGCTATTCTGTTGTATGAAGACAATACTTTTTCTCTTCTACCATTGGTTAACGTTTAGGGTTGTGACAAGTGATACTGCTATTAATACTCTTGTGCATGTCTTTTAGTGTACATATTCATCATTTCTTTGGGATTTATACCTAGGAGTGGGAATTCTGAATCATAGAATATACAGATATTCACCTTTATTTATTATAGAAAATTATCTTTGAGTATGGTTGTACCAATTGGCCTTCATCACCAGTACATAGATGTTCCACCCCAAAACTTTTTAATTTGAGTCATTCTGCTGGATGATCTTCATGTGCATTTTCCTGATGTCTAGGGAAGGTGAGCCCTTTTTCTGTTTGTTACCCATTTGCATATTTTCTCATAAATTGTTCAATTTTCTGTCAATTTTTATTTAGTGGTCTTATCTTTTTCTTATTTTTTTAGGAGATTATTTATATTATATAAGTGACTTGTCAACTGCTAACTCTTCTAAGAGGCTGCTAGAACAATTTGATGATCAAGCAAAACCAACTTCACTAAACTTCAGCAGTAATGGAGAGCACCGCTTTGATAGTTTGAAGTTTCTGAAAGGAGAAGGCAGGAGTGGCTGCCCCTGGGATTTTATACCTGGCATCAAGTAATTTAAGGAAAATCTTTCAATACAAGTATATGATTGGGACTAGGAAAACTTTATGATATAAGAGTTTAGAGTTGGTGGACACAAAAGGCAACAATCCTGAAGCGACAACCCTTCTTCACTTGTTTCGTGTGAGCTTTTTGACCAGGGAAGCAATCTATTATCCTGAAAAGGAGGTTGCTTTCCCAGACAGTCTATTGTTTGACCTTATTTAGTTTTTATTAGTTTCCCGAAACAAGCTGTGAAGTTATTTGTTGGTTTAAAATATTTTTCTTTCTTGGCAAATGTTTTCAGGAAGAAATTGTGAACAGTTTGTTTTCGGTCCTGAGACTTAAACCAAGCAGATGTAAATGGCCTCAGTTTTCAAGCCCCTTGTCCAAGAGATGTTACAAGTAGAGTTACAGCTTTTATTGCTTGCCTTTGGAGTCACCGTTCTAATCTGCCAGGACTCTCCTAGTTTTAGCTCTGAAAAATGTCACATTTTGGAAAACACCTTCAGTTTTGAGCAAATGACTATGGTTGGTCACTCTACTTGCCTTATTGCTCTTAAAGGTGCCTTGTCACAGACAAATGCTTTTAAAATTAATGTAGTCTTCAATAATTTTTTCTGAGAGTTAGTGCTTTTTTGATTCCAGTTAAGAACTCTTTCTCTTGACAAGTTTTTATACATAGTCTAGTTTTAATATGCCCTTCCCAGGTGGCTCAGTGATAAAGAATCTGCCTGCAATGCAGGAGACTCAGGTTCTATCCCTGGGTTGGAAAGATCCCCTGGAGGAGGAAATGGCAACCTACTCCAGTATTTTTGCCTGGAGAATTCCATGGACAGAGGAGCCTGGCAGACTACAGTCCAGAGGGTCACAAAGAGTTAGACATGACTGAGCACACACACACACACACACACACACACACACACAGAGTTTTAATAAAGATATAATGAAAATATTCTTTTATGAAAATGATTATGCAAATGGATTTTCTGTACTTAAAATTTCTTGTATATGTTAACCTAAAATAATTCTTTAATATCAAAAGTTAACAAATTCATTCAGATGTTTCTATGTTGTTATTTAATGCAATGAAACAATGAGCAAAACTTGATAACTGGAAATGGCAGTTCCTGAAAACACCCCACTAATAATGCTCAAATTTTATTTATTTTCTTTTAACAAAATAGTTTTTTTGTTGTTGTTCTATCATTGTTCCTTGCTAGTTTCCTTCATTCTTCCTCTTCTTTTTCAAAATTAACTCCCTCAACAAGATGTGTTCATTTTGTCTTCATCTATTCCAGTTAATACTCTGCAAAATTCTTGTCATTTGACTAAAGGAGCTTATGACAGGGCTCACTCTTGATCTTTTTCATAACAGATTAATCATCTCAGCTACCATCAGTTGAACCTTGGAGCATTTACAGCATTTGTACTGTGCCTGAGACACTAGAGAAAACACTCTTTAGGAGGCAAATATATTTGACAGCAGCATTTGTATGAGAGCTCTTTTCCTTAACACTTTAAAATCTAAAGGTCAGAATCCTACATCTTTTTGCATCTTCTCAAGCCCCTATCACTTTTGCTGTCTCTGCCTTATCCTAAACGTTAAGGTTAATATCTCTTCAATCATATTCTTTTATAGGCATACCATATTTAATTTCTTTTCATTTACTGTGCTTCACAGATACTGCAGTTTTTAAAAATTGAAGCTCTGTGGCAACCCTGCATTGAGAAAGTCTATGGGCACCATTTTCCCAACATTTTCTCACTTTGTATCTCTCTATCACATTTTTGTAATTCTTGCAAAATTTCAAATATTTTATTGTTATATATTTTGTGGTGATCTGTGATCAATGAACTTTGATATTACTACTGTAATGATTTTGGGGAGCCGTGACCCACACCCATATACAATGGTGAACTTTCTAAGTGTTGTTTGAGTTCTGACTGACCTACAAACTGGCCTTTCTCCATCCCTCTCCCTCTCCTTGGGCATTCCTATTCCTTGAGTCACAACAATACTGAAATTAGACCAACTCTACCACCCTACAGTGGCCTCTTAATCTTCAAGTGAAAGGAAGAGTTGCATGTCTCTCACTTTAAATAAAAAGTTGGAAATGATTAAGCTCAGCGAGGAAGGCATGTCAAAAGCTAAGACAGGCTGAAAACTGAGCTTTTTGCACCACATGGCTAACCAAGCTGTGAATGCCATGGAAAAGTTCTTGAGGGAAATTGAAAGTGCCACTCCAGTGAACACAGAAATGATAAGGAAGGGAAACAGCCTTATTGCTCACATGGAGAAAGTTGTATTGGTTACAATAGGAGATCAAGTCAGTCACAGCATTCTCTTAAGTCAAAGTTTAATCCAGAGCAAAGTCCTAATTCTCTTCAATTCTATGAAGGCTAAGAGAGGGGAGGAAGCTACAGAATACAAGCTTGAAGCTAGCATAGACTGATTCATGGAGTTTAAGGAAGAAAATGTCTTCAAATTACAAAAGGGCAGGTGAAGCAGCAAGTGCTAATGTAGGGGCCGCAGCAAGTTATCCAGAAGATCTAGCCAAGATCACTAATGACGGTGGCTACACTAAACACGTTTTCAAAGTAGATAAAATAGCCTTATATTGGAAGAAGATGCCATCTCAGATTTTCATAGCTAGAGAGGAGAAGTCAATGCCTGGCTCCAAAGCTTCAAAGGACAGTCTAACTTTCATGTTAGGGGCTAATGCTGCTGGCACCTTTCATTAAAGCCAGTGTTCATTTACCATTCCAAAAGAGTGACGGTCCTTAAGAATTATGCTGAATCTACTCTACTTGTGCTAAATGGAAAAACAAACCTAGATAACAGCACACCTCTTACAACCGGGTCTGCTGATTACTTTAAGCCTGCTGCTGAGACTAATGGCCTCCAAAAGAAATTCCTTTAAAATTGCTACTGCCCACTGACGATGTACCTGGCCACCCAAGAGTTCTGATGGGGATGTACTGGACTTCAAGGTTAATGTTGTCTTCCTGCCTCCTAACTCAGCATCCATTCTGAAGCTCATGGGTCAAGGAGAAATTTCAGCTTTCTTGTCTTATTATTTGAGAAATGCAAATTGTAAGGCTATTGTTGCCATAGATAGTGACTCCTCAAATCGGACTGGGCAAAGTAAATTGAAAACTTTCTGGGAAGGATTCACCTTTCTAGACACAATTAAGAACAATTGTGATTCATGCAATGACGTCCAGATATCAATATTAACAGGAGTTTTGAAGAAGCTAATTCCAACCCTATGGATGACATTGAGGGTTTCAAGACTTCAGTGGGGGGAGTAACGGCAGATATGGTAGAAACAGCAAGAGAACTAGAATCAGAAGTAGAGCCTAAGGGTGTGACTGAATGGTGGTAATTTCATGATAAAACTTGAATGGACGAGGAGTTGCTTCTTATGGATGTGCAAAAAAAAAAAAAAAAGGTTTCTTGAGATGGAAACTACTCCTGGTGAACATGCTGGTGAAGATTGTTGAAACAACAGCAAAGAAGTTAGAATATTATATAAACTTAGTTGATAATGCAGCAGCAGCATTTAAAAATATTGACTACAATTCTGAAAGAAGTTCTACTGTGGGCAAAAGGCTATCAAGCAGTGTTATATTTACAGAGACAACATCCATGAAAGGAAGAATCAACCAATGCAACAACCTTGATTGTTTTAAGAAATTGGCACACAGCTACCTTACTCCTTGGCAACCATCATCCTGATCAATCCCCAATCGTAAACATCTAGTGAAGACCCTCTACCAGCAAAAAGATTACAGCTTGCTGAAGACTCAGATGGTGGCTATCATTTTTTAACAATAGAGTATTTTAAAATTAACATATGTACATTGTTTTTCTGGACACATGTTATTGTATACTTAATAGACTATAGTATAAACTTAACTTTTATATATACTGAAAACTAAAAACTCCATGTAGTTGTTTATTGCAATATTTACTTTGTTCGGAACCAAACCCAAAGTATCTCTGAGGTGTGCCTCTTGGCTTCCCTGGTGGCTCAGACAGTAAATAATGTGCCTGCAATGTGGGAGACCAGGGTTCAGTCCCTGGGTTGGGAAGATCCCCTGGAGAAGGGAATGCAATCCACTCCAATATTCTGGCCTAGAGAATTCCATGGACAGAGGAGCCTGGTGGGCTACAGTCCATGGAGTCACAAAGAGTCAGACATGACTGAGCGATTAGACTTTCACTTTCATGCCTCTGTATGTATTTGTTACTCCCCAAAGTAAAGGGTCTTGTCCATAGACGATGTGGAACCTAAATCATTATTGATTCAATTACTTAATTAACCTTCTATACATAATCATATAGCACTTTCTCTAGTTTCATATTTCTTATATTCTGTGGACTTTTCTTCTTATACTTAAGTTACACAACAAAATCTGGTTTAGACTTTCATAGGGCTTCCCTGATAGCTCAGTTGGTTAAGAATCCACCTGCAATGCAGTAGCCCCTGGTTCGATTCCTGGGTCGGGAAGATCCCCTGGAGAAGTGAAAGGCTACCCAGTCCAGTATTCTGGCCTGGAGAATTCTGGACCCATATGGTCCATGGGGTCGCAGAGTCAGACATGACTGAATGACTTTCATGTTCACTTTCTTCTCCGTCAGCCCACTACGGTTTATCTATCCCGATGATTATCTATCTCCCGGCTTTAGCCCAAGGCTAGTTTTAGTGCAGAGCTATGTAGCAGGTGTGGAAAGCAAAAATGCAGAAATCAATCTTGTCTCTCTCAAATTTCAAACCCAACATCTGTGTTCCAGAGAATATGTGTGTTTGTTTGTTGGCGTTTCCTGTTCTTTTCTCATTACTTTTTTCTCCAAGTCCCGCCTCTAGAGGAAACCTCAGTTACAGAGCTTCACTGCAGCAGCGGGAGCGATTGTGCAGACACTTAAAGCTAGTGTTCTGGCCGAAGGAGCAGGAGGGGTGGGCCCTGCGGCCCCATGTGTGTGACACAAACCCCATCACTGTATTCTCTCCTTTTTCTCACTGCTTAAAACTAGTGTTCTGGCCGAAGGAGCAGGAGGGGTGGGCCCTGCGGCCCCATGTGTGTGACGCAAACCCCGTCATTGTATTCTCTCCTTTTTCTCACCGCTTTACCCCAAAAGCAGTCCTAGTCATGCAGAACCACATGGCAACATGGGCATATACATCTCTAAGAGAAAGTCTTTCTACCTAAGTGAGTGAGAAAAGGGGTAAATTATATGCCTATATTTATCCTTTCACTCTGGAGACATGTGTACTTCATGAAACTTTTAAAGGCACTCTGTGTTATTTCTTTCAAAATTTCCTCTGTTCTGTTCTCACTTTCTCAAACTCTTTAACTGGATTTTGAGTTTCTTGTCTTGGTCTTAAATATATGTAATATTTTCTCATAAATTTTCCAATGATATGTGTTTTTTCAACTTTCTGGGAGATTTTATTAATTTTCTTCCCAAGTGTCCACCATTTTTTTTTTTATTTTGACTATCATATTTTGCTTTCCTGAAGATTTTAAAAGTATTTTCTAATTTCATTTTTTTGTTTTCATTGCATTTAGTACCCTAGTCTTGCATCATCAATGCAATCTTCTAAAATAGCTCCAGAATACAAATTAGTATACTATTATTGGTGGTTGTTGTTGTTCAGTCGCCAAGTCATGTCCAACTCTTTAAAATCTCATGGACAGCAGCATGCCAGGCCTCCCTGTCCCTCACCATCTCCCAGAGATTTCCCAAGTTTATGTCCATTGAATTGGTGATGCCATTCAACCATCTCATCCTCTGTCACCCTCTTCTTCTACATTCAATCTTTCCCAGCATCAAGGTCTTTTCCAATGTGTCGGCTCTTCGCATCAGGTGGCCAAAGTATTGGAGCTTCAACTTAAGCGACAATCTTTCCAATGAATATTCATGGTTGATTTCCTTTAAGATTGAATGGCTTGATCTCTTTGCTATCCAAGGGACTCTCAAGTCTTCTCCAACACCACAGTTCAGAATCATCAGTTCTTCAGCACTCTGCCTTCTTCATGGCCCAGCTCTCACATCTGTATATGACTAATGGAAAGACCATAGTCTTGACTATATGGACTTTTGTCAGCAAAGTGATGTCTCTGCTTTTTAATACACTGTCTAGCTCTGATGCTGTGAGGGATTGGGGGCAGGAGGAGAAGGGGACAACAGAGGATGAGATGGCTGGATGGCATCACTGACTCAGTGGACGTGAGTCTGAGTGAACTCTGGGAGTTGGTGATGGACAGGGAGGCCTGGCGTGCTGCGATTCATGGGGTCGCAAAAAGTCGGACACAACTGAGCGACTGAACTGAACTGAGGTTTATCATAGCTTATTATTGGCCTATTTCCATTTAATTTTCTTTTATTTTTTTTAAAAGTTCCTTTCTTTTTACTAAGTTTCCCATTTTATCTGCATTCATCTGTGTTTTACTCTGTGTCATAATAAGTATACATTTAATCTCTCTGTTTATATATTAATTTATATATATAAACAGTATAATATATACTGTATAAGCCGTATAACTGTTTATATATTATATATGTCTATAAATGTATATATTTAATCTTTCTGTCCCTTGTGCTGACACAGAACTCCTAAAATTCTTGGAATCTCCTAAGTGATAGGGGTGCTGCTGCTAAGTCGCTTCAGTCGTGTCTGACTCTGTGCGACCCCGTAGACGGCAGCCCACCAGGCCCCACCGTCCCTGGGATTCTCCAGGCAAGAACACCGGAGTGGGTTGCCATTTCCTCCTCCAATGCATGAAAGTGAGAAGGTGAAAGTGAAGTCGCCCAATCGTGTCCGACTCTTAGTGACCCCATGGACTGCAGCCTACCGGGCTCCTCCATCCATGAGATTTTCCAGGCAAGAGTACTGGAGTGGGGTGCCATTGCCTTCTCCGAGTATCTTATTCATTTCAATTACACTTAATTTTATGTTAATGAAGGGGTGAGTCTTAATTGTTCCCAGTCAGTTTCAGAATGGGATTGGTTGCCAGAGGAACCTCATTCTTGAAGTCAAGGAGACCTCCCTGACTACATATGAACAGAAAGGCTCCTTGGAGGTCAAAAGGGAGGAGGCATCACTCACTCCGTGTGATGAGTCAGTGATCTACCCATAGGTCTCTTCACTAGAATCCGTCTTGGCTAAGAGAAGCATGCACACACGTGGGAGAACTCTGAGATACACCAAATACAGATTCTGAACCAGCCAAAGCAAGATGATTGGCCAAAAGAAACCCAGAAGAAATGCCTCATAAAAGTGATTCAAACTACCATGAGGGTGTGAGTCTCTGAGCCTGCACATGCATCTATCCACATGGACTCCCTTTCTTCCTGCTAAACACTTTACTTGTTTCACTACTTTCTGTCTCTATGTGGAAATCCCTTTCTGTACAGCTGGTAGATCACAGTCTTGTCACTGGCCACTGGTCCTTGGTGGTCTAGTGGCTAGGATTCAGCACTCTCACTGACTTCAGATCTCTGGCCAGAAAGCAAAACCCTGTTCCAAGCCACTGCAGGCTGAGGCCACCCAAGGTCAGAACCACCCATATACTATTCATATGAAACTTTCAGCCAGCCAGTGGACCAAGAATTTAATCACTTATTATGCCTATGTAATAGAAGCCTTAAAAAAACATCTAAACAATAGCATTCAGAGAGCTTGATCCTTCCAGACTTCGCCCTATGTACCTTTCCATCTGGCTGTTCAGATTTATTCTTTGTAATCAACCAGTAATAGTAAAGCGTTTTGTGGAGTTTATGAGCTGCCCTAACAAATTATAAAACATTAATGGGAGGGTGGTGGGAACCCCTCAATTTTGTAACCAAGTGGATAACCTGGGGACTTGATATTTGTGACTGGCAACTGAAATGTGGGCATTCCTGTGAAATTAAGACCTTAAACCTGTGGAGTCTAATACTAACTCTTTTAGGCAGTGCCAGAGTGAAAATGTATTATAGGATAGCCAGTTGGTGTCTGGAGAGTTGGAGAAGTGATGTTGGAAGACATCACATATTTGGTGTCAGGCGAAGTATCCAAAGTGCTGTGAGTTAGAACAGCCTGTCCTTTTCCCACTAGGTTTTATTTAACCAAAAAAAAGGACAATTTTTGTCCTTTGGGATTTATTGATTGAAAGATTTTACTTTAGGACATCAGAGTGGAAAAATGTCTGGAGGGTCCCTAAACCACCAGTATAGAAATCTGAAACCTGAAAGCTCTTAATCTGCCTTACCTTTTAACAGTGTGGATGGTTATATTTCTTCAGAGAAATACTTGCATACATGTACATATTTTTTGGCTTCAGTTGGGGAGTAACCCTGCTGACAGATATTAATCTGTCAAGTAGAGAGGTGGATAAAAGGATAGGTTGATTTTTTACACTGGTTTCATTTAATGACCTTCTCTATTATCTATTGCTGCTGTAGCAAGTCACCAAAAATGTGATCTGTGCTGTGCTTAGTCATTCAGTCATATCGGACTGTAGCCTGCCAGGCACCTCTGTCCATAGGGATTCTCCAGGCCAGAAACCTGGAGGGGGTTGCCATGCCCTCCTCCAGGGGATCTTCCCAACCCAGGGATCAAACCCAGGCCTCCTACGTTGTGGGCAGATTCTTTACCAGCTGAGCTACCAGGGAAATACCCTAAATGTAGTCACTTAACACAAATTTATGATCTCACAGCTTCTGTAGATCAGAAGTCCAGGAGGGCTCACCCGAGTCCTCTTGCTTAGGAACTCAGAAGGCTGAAGTCAGCCTTGAATACATATTATCGGTGCTGCATTCTTTACTGGATACTTTGGAGAAAATATTCTTCCAGCCTATTTGAGTGTGTTGGCTAAATTCAATTTCATGTGATTTTAGGAATGAAGTCTCCATTTCCTTGTGGTCTATCAGCTAGGGAAAGGTCTTCAGTCCTTTCCTTGCAGTCTATCAGCTAAGGAAAGGTCTTCAGTCCTTGAAGCTACCTGCATTCATTTTCATTCTTTCCATGTGGACCCCTTCAGTCTCAACAGATTGTGTCTCTTTCCTGTTTTGCATTTCTCTGTCTTTTCCTTGTGCTGTATCTCTCTAACTCTAGTCAGAGAACATTCTTTGCTTTTAAAGGAGTCCTGTGATTATATGGGATGCAGATAATCTATGATAGTTTTCTTATCTTAAGGAACACAAACTTAATTACAGCTACAAAGTTCCTTTGCCACATAATGTAACATAGATTCCTGGGATTCTGGTATGGACATTTTTTAACAGAGCCATTATTCTTACCATATATTCTTTTTAGCCCCATCACTTATCTCACACTCCATTATAATAAAACTGTGATAGTCCCAGACATCTATAGGATTTTTCAAAGCAAATCAGCTGGCCTCCAGTTCAACTCACTCCATATATATTCTAGGTAATACAAAAGAACAAGACTGGAATTAGACCACTTATCATAAAACTTGGTGCTTAAAATGATTGGAAAAATACCTTCAGAATTCTGGAGGCAAGTCATTTTCAATCTATAATTCTTTATCACACACACAAAATGAATCGTGTGGTTATAGAATAAAATATTTTTAAATAGTGAAGGAATGAAAGTGTCTCATGTACCCTCTTTTTGGACAATACTTGAAAACGTGCCCCAGAAAGATAAACAAATAAATGAAAAAAAAAAGAAAAGATGAGATTCAGGAACCATTTTAGTCAATACCATATTTTAATAAAAATAATTTTTCAAAAATTGGCTTTGCAGAATCCTTAGACATAAGAGAGTTGAAAGCACATAGAGAATCATTACTTCTCAAACAAAATTTTCTCAGTATTTGGTTTTTAAAAACTGTATGTATATGTTGCTTTGACTTTTAAAAAAAGACACTTCAAAATACTACCACTCTAAATTGAATCACTAGATTGAAGATTTCTTTGAGAAATAAAATGCAGCAGAAGAGACTCTCCATGACTTTCAAATCTGGGCATTGAGAAATCTTCAGCTTCTACTTAAAACTTAATATTCAAGACCAGCTACAGTATTTTAAGAAGGTCAAAACATATGGAAAGACTACCTGGAGGAAAAAAGAGACATCTTGGTCGATAGTCCCAGTCAGCTTCCAGCCAACACAGCTCCAATTGTCAGCCAAGTAAATGATTTGATCTAGCTATTTCAGCCCAGTTGAGAGCTCAGTTGACTTCAGCCTTTACCAATATTCAGGAAGCATAAGAACTACACAGTGGACCCCAGTCTAACCACAGAATCATGAAAGGTAAGAAATCATCGTTGTAGTTGTAAGCTGCTGTGTTTTGGAGTAACTTATTATATACAATTAGATAACCCAAACAATATTCATTTTGTAAATTAATCCATTTAATGGATTACAGGTAGCTGGATTAATATATAAGCCCTTAGATTGTCCATTTATTCAAATATCTTATTTTCTAATCTTTTGAATATCTATTGGTCATGCAGAAATAATTTTCCCTTACTAGTAATCATTAACCAGGCATATGTCTTGTCTCTATTTAAAACAATTTATTGATGTTCTAGAAATGGATCTATCACATATGTAACACTACTGGAAAGTTTCCTTTTGAGAGATAAAAATAACTACTTACACTTTATACTGATGTGCTTTATTAGAATTGTTTTCACTATCATCTTTCTAAGAACCTTCATTTTCAACCTAATTATTTCGATTCGTTTTTGGAAACATAGACATAAACACACACACACAATTTTTTTTAACTTCTTTTCAAAGAATATGTGTTTAAACAAGTGCTTAAGCTGATCTCTGATATACTCCATGTTAATCAGTGATCTTTAAAGTTATGCTTGGGATATTCTTATTCATATGAAATATTCTAAACTTACGAGTTAAAACCTTGTGCTTTCTTTGCTATCATGGCTCCTAGTCTTTCACCTCTGAATAGCTTCACTTCTCCCATGCCTGCTTTTTACTCTCATTGCTTTTGCAGCCTCATTTCTTATTCTCCCAGTCCATGAACCCATTCTGATTTCATTTACATGACTTTGCCTTTATGTATCTTCCATGATCAACCATTTCAGTGGATCTACACAAGCATTCCAGTATCATCAGGACTTTTTGCCCTGAACTGTAATAAAAGCTATGGCATCTGAGCATGACTGAAGAAAACCACTGTGTAATCCATTGTATTATGATCCATTCTGGTCTTAGCTGAGCTATAACTGTGATTGAGCAACAGTTTCTCAATTTGTCTCAGTTCATTTATATGTTATGATATATATATCAGATTATATATATATATATATATATATATATATCCCTCAATAGCTGTTTTAAGTCTTCTCCACTCTTGTAAAGTCCCTAGATCATCTGTTCAGTTCAGTTGCTCAGTCATGCCCTACTCTTTGCGACCCCATGGACTTCAGCACACCAGGCTTCCCTGTCCATCACCAACTCCAAGAGCTTGCTCAAACTCATGTCCATTGAATCGGTGATGCCATCCAACCATCTCATCCTCTGTCATCTGCTTCTCCCCCTGCCTTCAATCTTTCCCAGCATCAGGGTCTTTTCAAATGAATCAGTTCTTCGCATCAGGTGGCCAAAGTATTGGAGCTTCCCAGTTTCAGCATCAGTCCTTCCAATGAATATTCAAGACTGATTTCCTTTAGGGTGGACTGGTTGGATCTCCTTGCAGTGCAAGGGACTCTCAAGAGCCTTCTCCAACACCACAGTTCAAAAGCATCAATTCTTTGGCGCTCAGTTTTCTTTACGGTCCAACTCTCACATCCATATATGACTACTGAAAAAACCTTAGCTCTGACTAGATGGACTTTTGTCAGCAAAGTAATGTCTCTGCTTTTTAATATGCTGTCTAGGTTGATCATAGCTTTTCTTCCAAGGAGCAAGCATCTCTTAACTTCATGGCTGCAGTCACCATCTGCAGTGATTTTGGAGCCCAAGAAAACAAAGTGTCATTGTTTCCATTGTTTCTGCATCTATTTGCCATGAAATGATGGAACTGGATGCCATGATCTTAGTTTTTTGAATGCTGAGTTTTAAGCCAACTTTTTCACTCTCCTCTTTCACCTTCATCAAGAGGCTCTTTAGTTTCTCTTCAGTTTCTGCCATAAGGGTGGTGTCATCTGCATATCTGAGATTATTGATACTTCTGAGAATCTTGATTCCAACTTGTGCTTCATCCAGCCTGGCATTTTGCATGATGTGCTCTGCATATAAGTTAAATAAGCAGGGTAACAATATACAGCCTTGATGTACTCCTTTCCCAATTTGGAACCAGTCCGTTCCATGTCCATTCTATATAGAGATCCAAATTTTTACTACAGTCCATGGGGTCACAAAGAGTTGGACACAACTAAGCCAGGGAGCACACACATATGTTAATTACATTTCAGTTTTTCCCAAGTGGCTCAGTTGGAAAAGAATCTGCCTGCAATGTAGGAGACCCCAGTTTGATTACTGGGTTGGGAAGATCCGCTGAAGAAGGGATAGGCTACCCTCTCCAGTATTCTTGGGCTTCCCTTGTGGCTCAGCTGGTAAAGAATCCACCTGCAATGTGAGAGACCTGGTTTTTATCCCTGGGTTGGGAAGATCCCCTGGAGAAGGGAAAGGCTACCCTCTCCAGTATTCCGGCCTGGAGAATTCCATGGGCTGTATAGTCCATGGGGTCACAAAGAGTCAGACACAACTGAGCAACTTTCACACTTAAAAAAGAAAAAAATAGCAATTTGAAAAACTGCTCATTTCAATGAATGATTTTTAAAATTCAAATAAAAATAGTAAAACTATATTGTCTTTTAACTTATCAGATTGGTGAAGCCCATCAGCAGATGAATGGGTAAGAAAGCTGTGGTACATATACACAATGAAGTATTACTCAGCCATTAAAAACAATACATTTGAATCAGTTCTAATGAGATGGATGAAACTGGAACCTATTATACAGAGTGAAGTAAGCCAGAAAGAAAAACACCAATACAGTATACTAACGCATATATATGGAATTTAGAAAGATGGTAACAATAACCCTGTGTACGAGACAGCAAAAGAGACACTGATGTATAGATCAGTCTTAGGGATTCTGTGGGAGAGGGAGAGGGTGGGGAGATTTGGGAGAATGGCATTGAAACACGTATAATATCATGTATGAAACAAGTTGCCAGTCCAGGTTCGAAGCATGATACTGGATGCTTGGGGCTGGTGCACTGGGACGACCCAGAGGGATGGTATGGGGAGGGAGGAGGGAGGAGGGTTCAGGATGGGGAACACAGGTATACCTGTGGCGGATTCATTTCGATATTTGGCAAAACTAATACAATATTGTAAAGTTTAAAAATAAAATAAAATTAAAAAAAAACAAAACTATAAGCAGTATAGTGCTAACAAGGAAGTAAGACAATAGACATGATTTTGAGGGAAATGTAGTTTGAAAGTATCTTCCAGGAGAACCATCTCAGTACTTTTCAAACTTAAATACTATTTGATTCAGCAATTTATTTTCTGTAATTTACTCAAAGAAATAATAGGACAAAGGCATATGTACAAAGATATTTATTGAAACATTATAGCGAAGTGAAGTGAAGTCACTCAGATCAGATCAGATCAGATCAGTCCCTCAGTCGTGTCCGACTCTTTGCAACCCCATGAATCGCAGCACGCCAGGCCTCCCTGTCCATCACCGACTCCCGGAGTTCACTCAGACTCACGTCCATCGAGCCAGTGATGCCATCCAGCCATCTCATCCTCTGTCGTCTCCTTCTCCTCTTCGCCCCCAA
>NW_011488621.1:2259851-2273971 GCF_000754665.1 Bison bison bison
AGAGTCTTTTCCAATGAGTCAACTCTTTGCATGAGGTGGCCAAAGTACTGGAGTTTCAGCTTTAGCATCATTCCTTCCAAAGAAATCCCAGGACTGATCTCCTTCAGAATGGACTGGTTGGATCTCCTTGCAGTCCAAGAGACTCTCAGGAGTCTTCTCCAACACCACAGTTCAAAAGCATCAATTCTTCGGCGCTCAGCTTTCTTCACAGTCCAACTCTCACATCCATACATGACCACAGGAAAAACCATAGCCTTGACTAGATGAACCTTTGTTGGCAAAGTAATGTCTCTGTTTTTGAATATGCTATCTAGGTTGGTCATAACTTTCCTTCCAAGGAGTAAGCATCTTTTAATTCCATGGCTGCAGTCACCATCTGCAGTGATTTTGGAGCCCAGAAAAATAAAGTTGCTCAGTCATGTCCAACTCTTTACGACCCCATGGACTGCAGCCTACCAGTCTCCTCAGTCCATGGGATTTTCCAGGCAAGAATACTGGAGTGGGTTAATAGTAAAGAACAAATGGAATGTTTTCAGCATAAATTATATTAAATAAGTTCTCATAAAGATCATTTTTGTATTAACTTGGAAAGAAGTCCAAGAAATTCATTTAAGTCAAACATCTTATATTCTCAAATAATATTATGTATATATATATAATTATGATTATATATATACATACCCATATATGTATATAACGTTAAAGGATGGAAGGAAGCACATGGAAATATTAATAGTATAGGTTTACAAGGTGAGATTAGAAGGGAACTTTGAATTTTTCTGTTCCCTACATTTTACCATGATTTGTATTATCAGGAAAGTATCTTCCATTTTGAAACAAAAATAATTAAGAAATATTAAATTTTAATATTTGGAAGAGAGTCACTTTGACTCACATTTTTATCCCTAAATGTTTTTTCAATGAATTCACTGGTCTAAATAAATATTTACATCATCCATGAGCAGCAGTAAAATAGGTGATTTATTTTTTAGAGTTTGTGAATAAGGTTGTGATTTAAAGCAAAGCAAACTTTTGATATTGAATTGAAAATAAAACTAAAGTTTTAATAGTTTTGAGAAAAGGCTTCTACTAACAAGGAAACATCTAGAACTCCAAAATATTTGAAATTCTTACCAAAGAGACTCTGCATAAAAGAAGGAAAAAATAATCATTATTGCTTTCATTTCTGAAGGTTAATGTTGAACAAAAATCAGTGAAAGATAAAATATAATTGGTGACTTACTATATTATAAGTAACAGAATGACTGATTTTAATGTTAGGCTTCTCAACTAGTTTAAGCATGGCAATTCATTTGTTCATTTATGTTTTCTAGCTACTCAAGGAAGTCATTTATAAGATTAAAGGGAAATGAATTTTCATTAGATTGATCCTTCTTTCAAAGATACGCATTAGCTTTAGTGGAAAGAATGTATCTATGCCAAGAGAATATATTTTCTTTGTTAGTCTACTCAAACAAACGAACATTATGAAAGTATTGGAACATTTTCACTTATACTAAATCTTACTAAAACACCAAAAAGATATGCACATTTTTTTTCATACACAAAGGAGTACATCTGACAATGTATATTAGCCTATATACAGTATAATTATGTGAAATGATATCAACCGGCCAAGTGAATCTTTCAAATACATTTTCTAAGTCTAGCAGTGTAAAAGCCTTTTACATTCTAAACATACGTTTACTCCCTCAAACGCAAGACTGTCTGCTGTGGAAATAGAGTGTACAGTCTTTGAAAGTTCATAGTTTATGATTATGCTTGAAATCAATCTCAAGCTTCATCTTAGTAGGCTAACAAAAGCAATTTGTGTGAAAAATATAATGAATATCTAAAGCTGTATATTTATAACAGTTTCTGCTATTGGAGTGTCCTGCTCTTTGCAACCCCATGGACTGCAGCGTGCCAGGCTTCCAGGTCCATCATCAACTCCCAGAGCTTGCTCAAACTCATGGTTAGATGGTGAAGCCATCTAACCATCTCATCCTCTGCCGTCGCCTTCTCCTCCTGCCCTCAATCTTTCCCAGCATCAGGGTCTTTTCAAATGAGTCAGCTCTTCACATCCGGTGACCAAAGTATTAGAGCTTCAGCTTCAGCATCAGTCCTTCCAATGAATATTTAGGCCTGATTTCCTTTAGGATGGACTGGTTGGATCTCCTTGCAGTCCAAGGGACTCTCAAGAGTCTTCTGCAACACCACAGTTTAAAAGCATCAATTCTTTGGCGCTCAGCTTTCTTTATAGTCCAACTCTCACATTCATACATGACTATGGAAAAACCGTAGCTTTGACTAGACAGAACTTTGTTGGCAAAGTAGTCACAGTGATTACTCCTAGTACATTGGTTTGTTTTGAACTCCTTGAATAAAAGAGTTGTATCCTATATTATTCAACGTTTACATTTGTTGCAGTGCTCTGCCAATTTTCAAATAAGCAAAGTAATCTCAACATTTTCCTATCAATAAGAGATCACAGGGTGGAGAAACTCACTTGTTAATTTGCACTAGTGGTGTTAGGAACTATTGAAAATTGTATTTTATAGATTAGAAGATATGGGCAAACAATTAAAACCCACTAAATATATTTTTTTCAGGGAAATTTCCTACTTCAAATTATTTACGTAAACATCCTTTGCTCTAACTGTACCATGAGAGTGAAATATCACCAAGGTTTAGTAGCACTTTATTTATTTATTTATTTTTAATTAATTTTTTTTTTTTTTTAGTAGCACTTTAAATCACTAAGTCTTTTCTAAGCAATGGAATGAGACACCATTTCTCTTTTTAGCAATGGGATGAGACATTGTGTGTTTATTTCCTCCAATAAAGCAAGAACAGGAAAAAAGATTTAAATTCTGCTTATAAGAAAAAATTCATTTTAAATGAAGATCATTAAACACTGAAATAAGGATGGGGAAAGCTCAAAATAGGAAAAGATGTGTTTTAACTAGAGAATAGACTTTCTGTCTCCTGGAAAGTTTCAGTTATGACCCAAGGACCGTCCGTTCCCATACATTTAACACGTCTTAGTCTGTTACTGTTGTGCTCAATTGTGTCCGACTCTTTGCAACCTTGTGGACTGTAGCCCACTAGGCTCCTCTGATGATGAAATTTTCCAGGCAAGAATACTGGAGTGGTTTGCTATTTCCTACTCCAGGGGATCTTCGTAAGAGTGAAATAATAATAATAACAACAACAAGGTAAGAAAGTGGTGTTTTCACTACAAAAGTGAGAAATTTTTAGGAAGAAATATTTGGGTCAAAGTTTTAATGTACATAAAGTTACACATGTTTACTGTTAAAAATGAGAAAACAGGCCTCAAATGGAGTACCTTATGCTAAACCTTATATCACCAAACTAAGACTTAATTACAGGCTCTAGTTTTGCAAAAATGATAACTTAAAGCAGGCAATCAGGAATGGCCTGATCAGGACTAGTTAGGTGGTCTGCTACCATGCCATAAAGGAAAGTAACCTTCCAATAACCAACCTGCCTTTTTGACTAATCCAAGTTCCTTGTTTCTGCTCCTTTCTGCCTATAAAATTCTTTCATTTTGTACAGCTCCTCAGAGCTCCTTTCTATGTGCTAGACTACATGCTGCCAGATTCTAATGAATGTTTGCTCTGATAAACTCAGAAGCTTTAATATGCTTCAGTTTATCTGATAACAGCTCTGATGTCAGAAGAGGGAACCACAGACAACCCTGACAGTCCCCAGGAGTGACAAATAACTAGATGCAGGTACTTGTTGAGCCCTTTGAGTTTACTTCTTTCTGGAAGTGATAAGTCCCTCTCAGATCCTAGGTCCATAGATTTTGCAGTAGGAGCTTAAAAGTTTGAGGGTTTCTTTCTCTGCACTGGATCCAGAAATCAGCCAGAGTTGAACTGTGTTTGACTTAGAAACCAGACTAGGTACAGCTTATGCTGAGCCAGATCTGGTGTAAGGCCTTGGGCAAATAAAAATTTGTTTTAAGGCTGAGCAAGCAAATTAACCTTAAGATAATCACCAAAGATAATCTTGAATTACAATAGCCACAGTGGAAAAATTTTAACCTAGATAAGCTTACCCATTTATGAGGTACCCTAGAGAAAATAAAGAATTCATGGGCAATCCAGGAGATAGGAGTTCAACCCACAACAGTATTCTTGTCTGGAAAATCCCATGGACAGAGAAACCTGGTGCGCTACAGTCCATGGGGTCACAAAGAGCTGGACATGACTTAGCAACTGAACCATCACCACTAGAGAAAATGGGGTCTCAGTAAAGTGCTCACCACAAAATGTGGAGGGAAATTATTTTTTCTCTCCAGTTTATGGTGATGAAAATGACACACACTAGGACATCCCAATAATAACAGAGCCTGTAGACGGTGGGAAAACTGGCAGAAGCTGGCAAAGAGTGAGAATTCATACCAGAGCTTTCCCAGGTTTCTCTCTGTGGTGTGTCGACCACAAATCGGCACTTGCCGTGAGTGCTTGCCGTCTATTTCTGCGAGGATTAAATCATGTGCCGCTTTAGCTGCTGACCTTCAACACCGCCTGAATGAGTTCAAGGTGGAGAGCAGAAATGAGGCATTCTGTGCTCTGGGAAACCAGCGGGACAGGTCTTCAGAGAGCTAGATATTTTCAGGAGCTGGTTTTATGAGCCAATTCTTGTATCTCCTCCTATCTTGAAAAGCACTAAAATCCTTCCTGGTGACAGTTGCAGAAGCTTCACGAGACCAGCAGAAACTTTCTCCAAAAAAAAGCAACAAAAAAGTGTTTTTGATTGCAGATAGTCCCCCTTTACCAAAATCACACATATTCGCTCCTTTCCCCTGCCTTTTTGGAACAGTTTCTCAGAGCTATCTGAGGTGCTGTCTCCTGGGCTGCAGTCCTCATATGGCCCCACATAAAATTTAACCCACAACTCCCATGTTGGGCATCTTTTTCAGTCAACAGGTGCTTGGTCAAGAAAGGAAGATTATATTTTGTCCCTTCCTTTCCAAATTCAGGTTAACAGGCTGTCAGAGGAGACCAGACCATCAAGAAAACATGATTTCTGATGACCCGAGATTGACCCGGGCCATGGGAGATTCCTCAACTCTTTCTTTGTCCTTAGAATGTATTTTTGGCCCATCATTCCCACAATGGGGACCTTTTTCAAGGATACAATCTTGAGAGATAATTTGGTTGAGATCATCTAGGCAGTGTTCTTAACTGAACTCAATTAAGGCCTCTATGCAAAATTTTAAGATGCCAGTGGGTGAGGGCAAAGATTTACTTACCTTACAGACATCAAAAACATCTTTCTATGTAAAGTCCCTTGCTTATTAAATCTTTACCTACCTATCAGAAACCATCTGCCTCTTTCTTCAGTCTGTCCCTGCCTTCCAAGTAGGGAGGTCAGTTTCAGATTTCACCCATGAAGGTCCCAAGGTTTCAAACCAACAATTCATAATCCAGCCAGGAGACCAAATGGGGTGGGAAGGAATCCCAAATTGGTCATCAATCCCTGTGTGAGGAGGGGTGACCCATATATTAGATGCTTGTGGACCACTGAATGAGTGTGGGACAACCCCCAAAAGCCAGCTGGTTTGATGTGTTTGTTTGAGGAACTTCTGCAAAGTGGGGGAATGAATGGTTACACAGTGGGTGGCTCTTACTATGAGCAGGTCTGTGGTGGCCACTGATGCTTAATAAGAGGCTGACTCTCAAGTTAGAAAATTGGAAGAAGACTGTAGGTTAGAGAAGGATGTGTACTTGTCTCTGCTAGATTCAGGGCTGGCTGACAAGGTTAATAAATTGAGGACGCTAGCACACCATTTTGCAAAGCTAAGTAGGGCAAAACCTACTGTGAATTACTGTCCAAGTGCTTGTGACAAAACCTGATTGGGATGCTAAGAGATAGAAACCCTAGGAAAATGAGGAGAGTAAAGGAGAGGATGTTGTGGTGATTGACAGTTAAACACTCCATACTAAATGAAAGCAAAAGCACAGTAACAGTAACTCAACCAGCAATTGTTGGTCAGTCACTCAGCTGTGTCTGACTCTTAGTGATCCCATGGACTGCAGCATGCCAGGCTTCCCTGTCCTTTCTGGAGTTTCCTCAAATTCATGTCCATTGAGTTGGTGATGCCATCCAACCATCTCATCCTCTGTTGTCCCCTTCTCCTCCTGCCTTCAGTCTTTCCTAACATCAGGGTCTTTTCCAACGAGTAGGCTCTTTGCATCAGGTGGCCAAAGTGTTGGAGCTTCAGCTTCATCAGTCCTTCCAATGAATATTCAAGGTTGATTTCCTTTAGGACTGACTGGTTTGATCTCCTTGCTGTCTAAGAGAGACTCTCAAGAGTCTTCTCCAAACCACAATTCAAAGGCATCAGTACTTCAGTGCTCAGCCATTTTTATTGCCTACCTCTCACATTCATACATGACTACTGGAGAAACCACAGCTTTGACTATTTGGAGCTTTGTAGGCAAAGTAATGTCTCTGCTTTTTAATATGCTGTCTAGATTTGTCATTGCTTTTCTTCCAAGGAGCAGGTGTCTTTTAACTTTGTGGCTGCAGTCATTATTCACATTTCCCACCAGGGAACCAAAGAAAAACTGAATTCCTTAAATTGAGACATCTGGTTTTCTTTAATTACCAATGAATTTTTGATGTCCAGGCTACCTGACTTCTGTTACAAAACTTCTATATAACTTGGCTCCTCCCTTTGACTCCTCAGAGCAGTTCTCTCATGGTTACCTGAGATGCTGTCTCCTGGGCTTGAAGTCCTAAAAATTCCCACTGAATAAAACATAACTCTTGATCAAATCAAGATGGTGGAGTAGAAGGACATGCACTCATCTCCTCCTGCAACAGCACCAAAATCACAACCACTTATTGAACAGCCATTAACAGGAGGACACTGGAACCCACCAAACTAAAAGACATCCCACATCCAAAGACAAAGGAGAAGCCGCAACAAGATGGTGAGAGGGGTGCAATCACGATAAAATCAAATCCCATACCTGCTGGGTGGGCAACCCACAAATTGGAGAACTGTGGCTTCCCTTGTAGCTCAGTCGGTAAAGAATCTGCCTGCAGTGCAGGAGACCCAGGTTCGATCCCTGGGTTGGGAAGATCCCCTGGAGAAGGAAATGGCAACCCACTCCAGTATCCTTGTCTGGAAAATCTCATGGACAGAGGAGCCTGGTGGGCTGCAGTCCATGGGGTCCCGAAGAGTCAGGCACGACTGAGCAACTAACACTAACACTAATACCAAAGAAGTTCTCCCACTGTTGTGAAGGCTCTGAGTCCTACATCAGTCTTCCCAGCTTGGGGGTCTGGCACAGGGACTAGGAAACTCCAGGGAATCTGACTTTGAAAGCCAGTGGGATTTGATTACAGGACTTCCAGAGGACTAAGGGAAACAGAGACTCCACTCTTGGAGGGCCCAAAGAAAATCTTGAGTGCACCAGGACCCAAGGGAAATGAGCGATAACCCCACAGGACACTGAGCCGGACTTACCTGCTAGTGTTGGAGGGTCTCCTGGGTCAGCAGTTGCTCACAATGGGGTGAGAAGCAATGGCAGTAGCAGGCCTGGGAGGTGTCCCTTGGCAAGTGAGCCCTCTTGGAAGTCACCATTAACACTACCATAGAGCCTGCAGACTCCAAGGCTGGATCAACTCGGGCCAACCAACTGACAGGAGGGAGTGTAGCCCCACTCATCAGATAACTGGATTGAAGTTTTACTGAACACACACTGCACACCATAGCAAGAAGCAGTTTTTCCAACTACCAAGCCCTCTTGTCAGCCTCACCCACCACAGGGCAGACAGAAGAAGTAATAAGAACCACAGCCCAACAGCCTCCAGAACAAAAACTCCAACCAGAGAAAGTTAAATGAAATGAAAAGGCAGAGGACTAGCTCCTAGATGAAAGAACAAGATAAACCACCAGAAAAACAACTAAATGAAGTGGAGAGAGGCAGCCTTCCAGAAAAATAATTCAGAACAATGATAGTGAAGATGATCCAGGTTCTTGGAAAAAGAATGGAGACTATGCAACAAATGTTTACCAGAGACCTAGAAGAACTAAAGAGCAAAAAAAAAAAAAAAAAACCAGAAATGAACAATCAGTAGTAGAATAACTGAAGTAGAAAAATGGATAAGTGACCTGGAAGACAGAATGGTGGAAATGGTGCAAAACAGAATATAGAAAAAAGAATGAAAAAAAAAAATGAAGACAACCCTAGAGACCTCTGAGACAAAAGTGAATGCACCAACATTTGCATTATAGGGGTCCCTAAAGGAGAAGAGAGATATAAAGAGCCTGAGAAAATATTTGAAAAGATAATAGCTGAAAACTTCCTTAACAGGGGAAAGGAAATAGTCAGTCAAGTCCTGGAAGCACAGAGTGTCCCAGGCAGGATAAACCCAAGGAGGAACACACAGAGACTCATAGTAATCAAACTGACAAAAATTAAAGACAAAGATAAAATATTAAAATCAGCAAGGGAAGATGACCACCTATAAGGGAACTCCCATAAGGTTATCAACTGATTTATCAATAGAAACTCTACAAGCCAGAAGGGAATGGCATGATATATGTAAAGTGAGAAAAGGGAAGAAACTACAACCAAGAATACTCTATCCAGCAAGACTCTCATTCAGATTTGATAGAGAAACCCACAGCTTTCCAGACAAGCAAAAGTTAAGAGAATTCAGTACCACCAAACCAGCTTTACAACAAATGCTAAAGGAACTTCTCTAGGCAGGAAACAAGAGAAGCAAAAATGCTACCTAAAGAAAATAAACCCAAACGGATTAAGAAAATGGTAATAGGATCATACATATTGACAATCACTTAAAATGTAAATGGATTAAATGCACCAACCAAAGATGTGGACTGACTGAGCAGACGAAAACATGTGCATGTATACACGTCCACTTACCACATCCCTACTTAACACCCCATATTGTATGTAACTATTTTATATTGTTAGGTTAATTGTGTTTTCATTATGACTTGCAGTTGTAATTATCTTTTCTTTCTTGTCTGGCTATTAATTGTGAGAACTGATACACATCACTTACTATTGTAATTATGTAACTATTATTCACCTGATATCATTGTATCATGATTGGTGAACAGAACATAATAGAAGTATATATCACTAAAACTACCATTTAATAGAAAAACTGTAATCATTTTTAAAAATCCAGATGCATATCAGAATTATCTTGGAATTTTTGAAAAACACAAATGCCAAGGTATTGTTTTTTTGCCCAGAGCTCTAGGTGTAATTCTAACGAGCAGCTATGTTTAAAAACAACTAGACTATATGATGATCTTTTAACTAGTTTGTTTCACTTTTTCTATTTCATATTCAGTGCTCCCATTTCATTTAGTTTTTATTTTCCAATTTCTCTGTCTCTTTTGTTGTTGTTGTTCTTTCTCAAGACTTTATCAAGTGTAGTAGGAAAGCTTTTGTATACATATATATAATATATATGTAGTAAGTATATATATTTTAGAAAATGTGAATTTTTTCTAAATTTTTGCTGAAATATTTTTGAAATTTTGGTTCCACTTGTTTGACTAAGGATAACTAGAATGCTGGATTTCTAACCTATATTCACTCCAGACTGATATATTTCCATTTATTCTGGCATCTAGCATTATTGCTAAAAGTTTAGAAAGTTTATTACTTTAGTGATTTAAAAAAATTTTGAATGAGGCTTCAACTTCTAACACAATTCTAAAAATATAAAGAAGTATTATGTTTTATGACATAGTATTATTAATGAAAGTTTTGTTTCATTTGTTTCATTCAGGTTTGTTCAAATTTCACAAAATTTAATGCTAGTATCCATTATTTGTTTATATATCTTACTAAAGATTGCACATTGTATTTAGTTGCATTGAGCTGCTTCAGCTGAGTGCAACAAGTTCTGATAAATTCTCTTTTCATTATTTTATTCATTTTTATTCATATTTACAAATATTTTCTAACTTTCCTTGCTATGGCTTCTTAGATACACCCATCATTTAAAAGTGGATATTAAATTTTCAAATCCACGGAATTTTTAAACTATCCTTGATATTTATTTCTCACTTTGATATTAGTTTAGCATTTAAATGCATTCTTCTCTGAAATCACCCTCTGTGTTTTTTCAGTCTTCTAATTGTTTTGAAGCTTTCAATGGCTAAGTCAAAGATCTCTCTTGGTAAAAGTCACGTTGCACTTGAAAATATGTGGGTTATTTTCAAATATTTTTTGATATTGATTTCAACATAATTCCACAGTTATAAGAGAACAGACTCCAAATGATTTCAATACCTTTAGACCATGAAATTTTTGCACCTTGTTGTATGTCCCTGGATATGTTCCAATGTTTCCTGGTTTATAGTCTATGGGATCTTGAATAGAATTTGTACTGCTGCTCTGTGAAAATTGTATAAATTTTAATTATGTTAAATTGGTTCACAGTGCTTTTGAGGTCCACTATGTGCCTTCTACTTTTCCATCTATTCATTCTATTAATTTTTTTGTCTGTTAAATTTATTTTTTAATGAAATGAAGATGAATTTTTCATGATAAAAGGTACAATTCACAAAGAAGATAGACATCATAAACCATTAGACACCTTAACAACAAAGAAACAAAGATACATTGCAAAGATACAAAGAAAAATTCAGAAGAAAGATATGAGAAAAGGAAAAAATATATAATCATAGTTAGACATATTGACATTTCTCTGAGAATATTTTATCAAGTGCAGAAAAAATAAGAATAGGAGCATCTTGAATGATGTCATTAATAATTTAAATGTAATAGGTTTATATTTAATTTATATTAATCATATCCTACACAAACATATTTAAAATTTTGTATCTCATATATTGTTATTAGATGTCCATAGGACATTTAGAAAAACTGGCAAAAAGATGAAAGTGAAAGTTGCTCAGTCGTGTCTGACTCTGCAACCCCACGTACTGTAGCACGCCAGTCTCCTCTGTCCATAGAATTCTCCAGACAAGAATACTGGAGTGGGTTGCCATGCCCTTCTCCAGAGATCTTCCAGACCTAGGGATTGAACCCAGGTCTCCCGCACTGCAGGCAGACTCTTTACTGTTTGAGCTATTTGGGAATCCATTAGATGTCCATAGGACATTTAGAAAAACTAGCAAAAAGATAAACATAACTAAATTTCTATTAAATGCTAGTTTTGGTGATATAGATTTCTATTTTCTGTTGACCAATCATGATACAATGGTATTAAGTGAGTAATAGTTACATAATCACAATAGATAAAGATGCTGATCAGTTTTCAAAATCAATAGCCAGACCAAAAATAAAAAGATAATTACTATTGCAAGCCATAATGGGAACATGAGTAACCTAACAAGAAAAAATAATTACTTGCAATTTGGGGGATCAAGCAGAGTGATGTGGTAAGTGGAAGTGCATATGCGTACATGTTCATCTGTTGGTGCCCTTAATCCACAGAGAAGGAAATGGCAACCCACCCTAGTATTCTCTCCTGGAGAATCCCATGGACAGAAGAGCCTGGCTGGCTACAGTCCATGGGGTCACAAGCATTGGACACAACTTAGAGACTAAACCACCACCACCACATTTAAGGTAATTATCAATATGTATGATCCTTTAACCATTTTATTAATTGTTTTGGGTTTATTTTCTGTAGTTAGGGCTTTTGCTTCTCTTGTTTTCTGCCTAGAGAAGTTCCTTTAGCATTTGTTGTAAAGCTGGTTTGGTGGTGCTGAATTCTCTTAACTTTTGCTTGTCTGGAAAGCTTTTGATTTCTATCAAATATGAATGAGAGTCTTGCTGGGTAGAGTACTCTTGGTTATAGGTTCTTCGCTTTTATCACTTTAAATATATCATGCCATTCCCTTGTGGCTTGTAGAGTTTCTGTTGAGAAACCTGATAGCCTGATGGGAGTTCATGGTCTGGTTAATGGTGATCTCCAAGAGGGTTTACACCGAAGGGGACTTTGCAGAACTGCTTCCAGTCCCCCCGTCCCTGCGGTGAGCCCCTGCTGACCCACGCCTCCACAGGAGACCCTCCAACACTAGCAGGTAGTTTTGGCTCAGTTTCCTGTGGAGTCTCTGCTCCTTTCCTCTGAGTCTTGGTGCATGCAAGGTTTTGTTTGTGCCCTCCAAGACTGGGGTCCCTGCTTCCCCCAGTGGAAGTCTTGTAATCAAATCCCTCTGGCCTTCAAGGTCAGATTCCCTGGGGGTTCCCAGACACTTTGTCAGGTCCCCAGGCTGCGAAGCCTGGTGTGGGGTTCAGAACCTTCACAACAGTGGGAGAACTTCTTTGGTATTATTGTTCTTCAATTTGTGAGTCAGCCACCAGGCGGATACGGGATTTGATTATTGTGATCTTGCCCTTCCTACTGTCTCACTGCGGCTTCTTCTTTGTCTTTGGATGTGGGTATCTTTTCTTGGTAGGTTCCAGGGTCCTCCTGTTGGTGGTTGTTCAACAGCTAGCTGTGATTTTGGTGCTCTCACAGGAGGAGGTATGTGTGTGTCCTTCTACTCTGCCACCTTGAACCAGACTCGTTCTATTAATTTTTGAGAGTTTGATATTGAAACTCCAACTGAACATCTTAATTTATCTATTGAAAAAATAACTGTTCTCTATTTTCCAAGTCTCCTGTAAATGTGTTATCATACTTTCATAATTTAAAAAATATAATTCTAAACTTTTAGGTTGTGACTATTTTTTAAGTCAACAATATGTATACATAAATACATATAGTGTGTGTGTGTGTGTGTGCGTGTGTGTATACAGTCAGTTCAGTTCAGTCACTCAGTTGTGTCCAACTCTTTGTGACCACATGAACCGCAGCACACCAGGCCTCCCTGTCCATCACCAACTCCCAGAGTCTACCCAAACCTATGTCCACTGAGTCAGTGATGCCATCCAGCCATCTCATCCTCTGTCGTCCCCTTCTCCTCCTGCCTTCAATCTTTCCCAGCATCAGGGTCTTTTCAAATGAATCAGTTCTTTGCATCAGGTGGCCAAAGTAATGGAGTTTCAGCTTCAGCATCAGTCCTTCCAATGAATATTCAGGACTGACTTCCTGGGTAGATAAATTGTTCAGTACAATTCTTGTGTCAATTCTCTCTCATTGAATCTTAACTTTCTTTAGGACATGCTTATTAACCAGCAAAGTTTCTAATCAGAATATGACTCTGGTCACCTAACACACACACACACCAAAAAGACAACCTCTAGGTTATTGTTCAGCAAAAAAAGGACAGAAGCATATTTCAGATGTTTTGCAATGTCTCTCATTTTATAATTTTTGTTATCCACAAGGGGAAATGATTATTCCTTCACTATTCACACTTCACATCCATTAATGTTAATGAAAATGGCACTCGGGAAACAAACGCCAAAATTGCGTATAGTGTTGCTGAAGCCCTCAAAGTGGCTAGCTGAAAATATGCATAGATGATGGCACAGTAAATGAATCTCATTGGGATAATTCAGCAGCTGAGTAGCTGATTTGCACCAGCAAATTCTAATTATACTAACTAGCTTCCTTATCACCCCCTATGGCAATACAGACCTATTTCAAGATCATGGGAGTCCAGTGAACTAGTTAACCTTTTCGGGTTGTCTACTTTAGTTACTGTTTTTTTCCATAGAACAGTTTATTGAGATGCCGTTCATGTAACGTATTTGCTTTTGAATCACATTCCATTGACATGTCTCCATAGTAAAATTTGAAATTACACAATTCAGAAGTTTTAGTATTTATTTCAGGGGTATCACTACCTATAAAGGATCACCCTAGCTCCAACATGTTACAAACATGACATTTTCTCAAGGGATAATTAAGACCTCTCAGATACCAAGTGGAGAAGGCAACCCACTCCAGTACTCTTGCCTGGAAAATCCCATGAACAGAGGAGCCCGGTAGGCTGCAGTCCATGGGGTCACGAAGAGTCGGATACGACTCAGTGACTTCAGTTTCACTTTTCATTTTCATGCATTGGAGAAGGAAATGGCAACCCACTCCAGTGTTCTTGCCTGGAGAATCCCAGGGATGGGGGAGCCTGATGGGCTGCCGTCTATGGGGTCACACAGTCGGACATG
>NW_011488621.1:2274071-2276799 GCF_000754665.1 Bison bison bison
ATCCCAGGGATGGGGGAGCCTGATGGGCTGCCGTCTATGGGGTCACACAGTCGGACATGACTGAAGCGACTTAGCAGCAGCAGCAGCAGATACCAAGAAGTCTATAGTGGAATTATATTAAATACAGGTAAGCAAAACATTGAATTTCATCGAGATCCAAATGTTCTTAACTCTAAATACTTTTGGATTAAATTAATAAACATTTATTTCACATAAACCCAATGTCTTTTTTCCTGAGAATTATCTGGTATATAAGACATTTATTTTGGCTAAGTATTAACATTTTTATTTATAGCTGGTGGTGTTTTCAATGTGCTGATAAAAATATAAACATTATAAAAACATATGCCAGTCTTTCAGCTTTTAAAAGCAACTTAAAATACTCATTCTTTATCTATGACGAATGTTCTCTTCCCATCCTCCTCCTAACTCTCCATCGTCGCTCTGCTAGTCTTATAGGGACTATGCAGACAAGAAATCTCCATATAGGAGAATCATGGTACAAATGTTCAAGCCAGGGTACCTCAGTGTCACAGTCCTCTTCACTGGGGAAGATTTTTTAAAGCCACTTTCTTAGACTATCATAGAACTTCAGAGTTGGAGGAGATCATAAGTGTCAGTTAGTCTGATTCCTTTCTGGTTCTTGATTTTCATCTTCAACAGCCTGCTAAGTCACTTTAGTCGTGTCCAACTCTGTGCGACCCCATAGACAGCAGCCCACTAGGCTCCTCTGTCCATGGGATTCTCCAGGCAAGAACACTGGAGTGGGTTGCCATTTCCTCCTCCAATGCATGAAAGTGAAAAGTCAAAGTGAAGTCGCTCAGTCATGTCTGACTCCTAGCGACCCCATGGACTGCAGCCCACCAGGCTCCTCCGTCCATGGGATTTTCCAGGCAAGAGTACTGGAGTGGGGTGCCATTGCCTTCTCCACTTCAACAGCCTAAGATACAGAATATCTCGCCTACCAACATTCCATTTCTGGATAGTTTGACTTGGGGGTTTTTTCCTCAAATTTTGAAATTAAAATCCCTACGTCTCTTATCCATTGGCCTTCTGAGGAAACTTTTTAATAAAAGGCAAGAAAAAGGCAGATGGTGTAGGAAATTTTAAGTGCTGAGTAAGTCCAACAACCCAGAAATGTCAATGTGAGCAGAAAGAAGTCCCAAGGCCAGCTCTCTCTACTCAAAAGATAAAAAGGGGGCTGTCTAGCAAAAACAGTGAACAATGATAGTAGACAATAACCTCTCTGCTCCAACCAAGTATCACAGAGAAAACCTTGGCTATACCTTACCTCTGTCAGCAAAAGCCAAGTGAACACTGACTTCCACGCCTTCCTGACTGTAACAAGTCGCCCTTATCATGCAGTGTTTGAGAAGGTGCAGTGTGGAGGCAGGACTTTCATCCCCGCCGGAAGTAACCAGCATCCCTCATGGTGTCAGTGGAGGCCTTGTGGAGAGTAATACCAGTCTCCCCTCTCTTTCCAGTCAGAGTGGTGTCAGTGCAGGGTTAGCAGGGAGCTTGAACTCCTGTGCATGTTCAGCAATGATGAGGAATTCTATCCCTACTCTGGGCTGTCAGTGGAAGCTGACTAGAGAACCTGCATTTCCACAGGACTTCATCCTTCTTTGTCCACAGACATGTCAGAAGAGACTAGTTACATCTTAAGATTTTTAAAAGATCTATAGTCTCACTAGATGATACCCAAGATGTACAGGGTACAACTTAAAATCTCTCATCCTATCAAGAGTCAGACAAATGCCAACATGAACAAGAAAAGGCATTCTACAGACATCAACACTGAGATGACACAGATGGTGGAATTATCTGACAAGGGTTTTTAAGCAGTCATCACAAATATGTTTAAATGAGCCATCACACTCTTCTTAGGTGAAAAAATAGAGTTTTAGCAAAGAAAAAGGAGGTATAAAATTAAAACCCCATGAATTTTTAAAGTTGAAAACCAATATTAAGAAACTCATTTTTAATTCAATGATGGCTTTAACATCAGAATGTAGAGCACAGAGGAAAAAATCTGTGAACTTGAAAACAGAATAATAAAAACTACCTGAATTGAGTAATGGGGAGAAAATAGACTGATCAACGTTAAACAGGGTTTAAACGGAACTTCAAAGTCCTGTGAGATTATAACAAAATATCTAATGTTTACATCATGGGAGTCTCAGAAGTAGAGGAGGAAGAGGGAAGGCCTAGAAAAATAACGAAAGAAAATAATGAGGCCCAAATTTGGTAAAAAACATAAGCCGGCAGATTCAATACACTAAAGAAACCACAAACAAGATAAACTCAAAGTAATCTGTGCCAAGACACAGCAAGGGTAAATTTCAAATTTCTTACAGCTAAGGATAAACAAACAAACAAACCAAAACTGGAAAACAGTTAGAGAGAACACCTTACCTTGAGTGGAAAAGCTATTGGAATGACGGGTCATTTCTCACCAGATACCAGCCCTGAAAGAAAAGAACTATTCAATCCCACATTCTGTGTTCATTGAGAGTATTCTTAAGAAATGAAGGCAAAATCATAACATTCCCAAATGAAAGGAAACTAAGAGAATTTGTCACCTAAATATCTACTACAATGAATAACTAAATGAAGTTTTTGAGATAGAAGGGAAGTGATGAAGGAATCTTGGAATATCAGGAGGGAAGACAGAACAAAGGTAACAGTAAAATGTGGGGTATGTAGAGTTTCCTTCTGAGTTTTCTAA
>NW_011488621.1:2276899-2285848 GCF_000754665.1 Bison bison bison
GACATTTAACATTAAGAATTACTCATTGAACTGAACATACATATTTATTGAAAATCTGCACACAGAAAAATCCCATTTTTTAAATTTAAATTTATTTATTTTAATTGGAGGCTAATTACTTTACAATATTGTATGGGTTTCAAAGAACTAAAATGTTGAAGTAAGAGAACTCTAAATCTGAGAGCCATGAAGCATAGTATTGCAGTTCAGCTGAAGCATAAATATTTAGAAAAGGAGTAAAGAGTTAAAATTTAGTGAATAATAGTGTAAAGAAACTGTAGTGTTACAGAATGCTGAAGAGGGCTAATGGCTGATCTGAAAAGGGCTGAAAACGACATACAAGCTTTACACTTGCAACTATTAGCTGTAACCTGAGATTCAGTTTCCTGAACTCTATAACAGCTGTGTTGAACCATTTCAAAGACCCTTTAAAATTCTAAGTTTTGTTCCCTAGAGAATGGAAAGCATCACGCAGTAAAATGAACTGCTCATTTTGTGAGTATATAGCTATGCACAGTGGTTGAGAAGGTGGGTTCAGTTACAACCTGAAAAAGAAAAGGTTATTTAAACTATTTAAACATCCTGAGAAATCTGTGTGCAGCTCAAGAAGCAACAGTTAGACCCGGACATGGAACAATGGACTGGTTCCAAATTGGGAAAGGAGTACCTCAAGGCTGTATATTGTCACCCTGCTTATTTAACTTATATGCAGAGTACATCATGAGAAATGCTGGGCTGGTTGAAGCACAAACTGGAATTGAGATTGCTGGGAGAAATATCAATAACCTCAGATATGCAGATGACACCACCCTTATGGCAGAAAGTGAAGAGGAACTATAGAGCCTCTTGATGAAGGTGAAAGAACAGAGTGGAAAAAGCTGGCTTAAAAATCAGCATTCAAAAAACCAAGATCATGGCATCCAGTCCCATCACTTCATGGCAAATAGATGGGGAAACAATGGAAACAGTGACAGACTTTATTTTCTTGGATTCCAAAACCAATTCAGATGGTGACTGGAGTCATAAAATTAAAAGACATTTGCTTCTTGGAGAAAAGTCATGACCACCCTAGACAGCAAATTAAAAAGCAGAGACATTACTTTGCCAACAAAATCCATCTAGTCAAAGCTATGGTTTTTCCAGTAGTCATGTATGGATATGAGAGTTGGACCATAAAGAAACCTGGGCACTAAAGAATTGATGTTTTGAACTTTTTTTGGAGAAGACTCTTGAGAGTCCCTTGGACTGCAAGGAATTCAAACCAGTCAATCCTAAAGGAAATCAACCTTGAATATTCATTGGAAGGACTGATGCTGAGGCTGAAGCTCCAATGCTTTGGCCACATGATACGAAGAACTGACTCATTAGAAAGGACCCTGATGCTGGGAAAGATTGAAAGCAGGAGGAGAAGGGGGTGACAGAGGATGAGATGGTTGATGGCATCACCAACTCAATGGACATGAATTTGAGGAAGCTCTGGGTGTTGGTGATGGACAGGGAACCCTGGTGTGCTGCAGTCCATGGGGTCACAAAGAGTCAGACATGACTGAGTGACTGAACTGAACTGACTGATTTAAACTAGTGATGACTCACAATAATGAATGTATGTGCCTCCTTCCATCTGCACAGTTCTTTCCTAATATTAATCTATCAATCATGACCTAGTCTCTAGCAGTAATGTGCTAGATGAACTGGCTCTCAAGAGTCAACTGTTTAAATGTTGGAGGGGCTGTAGAGAGATGGGAACCCTTCTGCACTGTTGGTGGGAATGAAAGCTAATACAGCCATTATGGAGAACAGTATGGAGATTCGTTAAAACAAGAAAACAAACTAGGAATGAATCTACCGTATGATCCAGCAATCCCGCTACTGGGCACATATCCTGGAAAAACCATAATTCTAAAAGACACATGTACCCCAGTCTTCACTGCAGCACTATTTACAATAGTCAGGGCATGGAAACAATGTAGATGTTCATCTACAGATGAATGGAGAAAAATGTGGTGTGTATATATATGCATACCCCATGGACTGCAGCCCACCAGGCTCCTCCACCTTGGGATTTTCCAGGCAAGAGTACTGGAGTGGGTTACCGTTGCCTTCTCCGAATGGAATATTACACAGCCATAAAAAGAACAAATTCGAGTCAGTTCTAGTGAAGTAGATAAACCTAGAACCTGTTACACAGAGTGAAGTAAGTCAGGAAGAGAAAAACAAATATATATTAATGCATCTATATGGACTCTATAAAAATGGTATTGATGAAACTATTTGCAGGGAAGGAAAGGAGATGCAGATGTAGAGAATAGATGTGTGGGCACAGTGAAGGAAGGCGAGAATGAGACGAATGGAGAAAGTAGCATCAACATACATCCACCATCATCCAACATACATACACCATCTGTGTGGAACAGATAGGTGGTGTGACGTTGCTATGTAACACAGGGAGCCCAGCCTGGTCCTCTGTGATGACTTAGAGGGGTGAAATGGGGAGAGGGGAGGGAGGTAATATACATGTAATTATGACGGATTTGCATTATGGTATGGGCAGAAATCAACACAACATTGTAAAGCAATTTTCCTCCAATTAAAAAAAAGATTTTTTTAAGAGTCAATTGTTAAATACTGAGGGATTTTGCATGACAATTGTTAAACCATTGGCAGCATAAAAGTGACCATGGTGGGAGGATTTACAGCACAGAAATGGGCAAACATTAAAACAACAGAGGATTTTATTCAGAGAACCGTTTACTGGCACACCACAGAACAGCAATTCTCCTTCTGTAGGCTAGAAATGTATTCATATACTGCCAGCCTCATCTCTCACCATTGACTTCTCTCCATTCCCCCACATTAAACAATGCTTAAAATATGCAGACCTGCAAACACTCCATGCTCCCTCCTGCTTCTCTGCCTAGAACGCCCTCTACCATCACAAACACAACCATCCTAACTGAGCATCTACCATCATCACTGGGCCCGCTATAACCGCACTCCACTGCATTTTCCGTAGATAATAATTTCTTGTGATTAGATTTTACCGACTCCAGGAGACTTAACCCAGCCTCAGCTGATTGTGTTAAGTATGGTCTGTGTTCTCCCATACTACTCAGCATCATCTTTTTATACCACTTTACATTGTGTTGAAATTCCTTGTTTACTTCTCTGCACCTCTAACTAAAGGATAAATTCCTTGGAATTAGAGACACAGAGCTTGTGATTCAACACTGCATCCTCAGCTTGTTTGCAGTAGAAGGCACATAGGGATTGTTGAAAAATTGTTTTTGAGTTAAAACTTTACTGACACATTTCAGACCGGTATTTGCTTCTCAGTTCCATCATATCCCATGGTAAATGTTCCCAATTATATGACTGGGATAGGTTGGAAAATAGGATTTGCTATATGGAAACTCACTTTAAATTCAATATCATTAGCACAAATCCATTTCACAAGGTGAAATATGGCTCATCAACTGCTGATAAATGGAATGTACCTGCCATATCAATAAACAAAGGATGTCACCATCATCAGCGATTGCAGCCACACCCCACCGAGACCTGGTGAGCCCTGGGGGATCTCAGGAAGAAAAGAGTACCTCCTATCTAGCAGCCATCATCGCTTCCCTGATAGCTCAGCTGGTAAAGAATCCGCCTGCAATGCAGGAGACCCAGTTCAATTTCTGGGTCCAGGAGATTCCCTGGAGAAGGGATAGGCTACCCACTCCAGTATTCTTGGGATTCCCTGGTAGCTTAGCTGGCAAAGAATCCACCTGCAATGTGGAAGACCTGGGTTCTATCCCTGGGTTGGGAAGATCCCCTGGAAGGCTACCCACTCCAGGATTCTGGCCTGGAGAATTCCATGGACTGTAAATCCATGGGGTCACAAAGGGTCAGACATGACTGAGCGACTTTCACTTTCAGCAGCCATCCGACTGCAGTGCACCCTGAGGAAAGGAAACTCCATATGTGAATAGAGGATAGTGTGGCCCCAGAGAGCTGAGGTGCATATCAAAGGAAAAATTTCAGTGAGCCCAGACTCCTGCATCTTCCCATACATAGAAGAGTGCTAAATCCCTTCACTTGGGATATCTGGTTTTCTTTAAGCATAATCTTTTGATGTCTAGACTACTTCTCCTTTGTTGCAAAACTCCTATGTATCCTAGCTTCCCCTCACATCCTTGGAGTAGTTATCTTGGGGTTGCTTGAGATGCTGCTTCCCAGCCTTAATGTCCTAAAAATTCCCACCAAGTAATACATAACTATCAACTTTTAGGTTGTAAATATCTTTAGTTGACATTACATATGCTTGGAGATATATATATATATGTATCCTTGCATGCATGCGTGCTAAGTCTCTTCAGTCATGTCCTTAGTACATATTTATAAATAAAGCTCTATCTATTCATCTTCAAATAAATTTTAAACAATGTTCATCATAATTAACATTATGATTATTAGCACTTTAGTTATTTTGCATTTCCCTAGCACCAAACACCATAGTGCTGGATGCAGTACCTCTGAGAATATTCTAATTGTTGTTCATCTGTCTGTTAAAATACTTCTTTACTGCTCATCACTGCTCTTCCTGGGCACATACATGATTTTTGAGATAAAAGTATATGTTACTAGCATTTTCCTAGAGGAAATTAAAGGTATAACGTAAAAGCTCTCAGTCCGATTTATTCCTAACCATTCCAAAGTGCTATTATTCTAAAGGAAAAATTATAAAAGAAATCAACTTTTAGATTTTTCCTGATGTCCAAGAGCAGCCTTTTTATTCTATTATTTATTTTTGGCTGTGTGGGGTCTGTGTTTCTTTTCTCTCATTGTGGCAAGCAGGGGCTACTCTCTGGTTGCAGGGCCTGGGCTTCTCATTACAGTGGCTTCTCTCGTTGCAGAGCAGGGGTTCTGGGGTGCATGGGCTTCAGCAGTTGTCGCCAGTGGGCTCAGTATTTGCTCAGTATTTGTGCTCTAGAGCACAGGCTCGAGTCATGGTGCTTAGTTGCTTCCGCAGCCTGTGGGATCTTCCTGCATCTGGGATCAAACCCATGTTTCTTGCATTGGCAGGTGGACTGTTTATCACTGAGCCACCAGGGGAGCACCCTGAGAATGTTCTTCATGCTTTATTTGCAAAAGACACACACAAATGTGCTGGAATAAAATTTCGTTTGGGTGAGCTAGTTCTTCTTGTTTGCTTTCTTTTTGTTGTATTACTGATTATCTTCTTTTACCCTCATTTTTATGGTGGCCTTGCTGCTGCTGTTAGTTGCTAAGTAATGTGTGACTCTTTGCGAGTCCATGGACTGTAGCCCACCGGGCTCCTTTGTCCATGGGATTTCCCAGGCAAGAATGCTGGATTGGATTGCCATTTCCTTCTCCAGGGGATCATCCTGACCTAGGGAGCAAACCCACATCTCCTGCTTCACAAGTTGATTCTTTACTGCTGAGCCACTGGGGAAGCTCCTTTTTTCATCTTTCATGAGAGGATTTTTCCCAGGAGAGTTTTGCAATTTCATGTCATGGCTGATTGGAAATGGATTTCCTAAGATTCATTTACTGAGACTGTGCTCAGCTTTCATTGTCACGAAATATTTCAAAAACACTTTGATAAACAGACCTCGTGCGTGTATGCAAGCTCAGTTGCTCACATCATGTCCAACTTGACGTCTTCTTCCTCTGAAGACGTGGAGGTGTGTGCCACCTCTGAGCACTAAGCCCCATGTCCTTGTTCCAGTTTGAATGTGACAAGGAGAGCCCGACCGTGCAGCTTCATTCAGCCAATGGCTGCCAACTAGCTCAGGTGAGACCTTGACTTTCTAAAGGGAATTTTGGAGAACTAAAAAAGACTCATACAGAATACAATAAGACAGAAAGTGAAAGTCACTCAGTTGTGTCCGACTCTTTGTAACCCCATGGGCTATAACCCGCCAGGCTCTTCTGTCCATGGAATTTTCCAGGCAAGAATATTAGAATGGGTTGCCATTTCCTACCCCAGGGGATCTTCCTGACCCAGAGATGGAACAGATATCTCCTGAATCTCCTGTATTGGCAGGCAGATTCTATACCACTGCACCATCTGGGGAGCCAAACAGTGCTCATCTTTGTATCTTAATTCATATTGGCATTGCTTGCAATGAGTAAGTCAAAAGGTCATTCAAAATATCGTGTCTAGTTAATGAACTGTGATCTCTGAATGAAAATTAACAATAACCATCCAATAATTACACAGCAACAAAAATTAACTTGGAATTTTGCTACATAAAGGGCATGGGAATAGTTTCCCCAGTCAATTATAATGAATCAGGATTAGAGAGTTTTAAGATAAGAATCTTGAATCTAATTGAGTCCTCTAATATCACTGTATTCATCACTAACTACTTGACCCGGCTAGTAACCTACCAGGCACTTTGCCTCAGGTTTCTTTTTTAATTTTACAGTACCATGAGATAGATATCACCATTTTACCATTTCAGAATTCCTCTTAACCAAGGTCACAAAATTAATAAATAGTGAAATCATTATTTTAAACAGGTCTCCCTACCTGTAAAGTCTGTGCTTTTCCTATTATCATGTGGTTCTTAGTCAGTGATACCTGTTTTAATTTAATGAATACAGAGTACCAGCATAAGATGTTGATATTCTGAAAAACTCCCCATAAACACACAAAAAGCTTGTCAGACTCAATTCAAAAAGCAAAACCCAATAATATGCTGTCTAAAAAAGATATACCTTAGATTCCAAATCTACAAATAGGTTGAAAGTAAAATGGTATAAAAGCATATAAAATGCAAATGGTTTAACAATAAGAGAGCTGTAGTGACTATATTAACATCTGATAAATATATTTTAAAATAATAAATATTATAAGAAATCATTTAAAATATTACAAGATATTTTATTATGATAAAAGTCAGGGATATATTGCCACCATAAATGTACATGTATTAAGAACAGATTATCTAAATATATGAAGCAAAAACTTAAAAAATTGAAAGGAGAAGTAGATAACTGAAAAACAATAGCTGACTATTTCAATAACTCATTCTCAATAATTGAGATAGCATCTACATAGAAGATGAGAAGGACAAGGGTGGGGAATAAGAGAGAGGGAAGAAGAATGAAATTTCAAATTCAGATTGGAAAAAGAAATAAAACTATCTTTATTTGCAGGTTAATTAATCAGTATGTAAAACCCCAAGGAATACTCAAAAGTACTAGAACTAATGAATGAGCTTTGCAAGGTCACAGAATATAAGATCAAAGTACAAAAATCAACTGTATTTCTATATACTATCAACAAACAATCTGAAAGTGAAATTTAGGAAAAAATTACATTTGCAACAGCATCAAAAGGAACAAAATATGTAGAAATAAATTTAACAAAAAAGTGCAAGATTTATAGACTGAAAACTGCAAACCATTCATGAGAGAAATTAAATAAGACCAAAATAAATGAAGAATTATTCCATGTCAGTGTAGTAATAAATTCAATATTATTAAATGGCAATTCTTTCCCATGTTGATCTATAAATGCAAGTTAATCTCTGTCAAATTACAGCAGGTTTTTATGTAGAAATTGCCAAGCTGATCTAAAATTTCATTAAAATGCAAAGGATCTATAAGTGCCAAAGGAATTTTGAAAAAGAAGAAAAATTGGAAATTTTAAACTTCCCAATATCTAAACTAACAATGCAGTTAACAATAATCAAGAAATCAGTATATACATTGCCATTAACAGCAGTAGAACAGAAATGAATGTTTGGAAATAAATCCTTGTATATAATTGATTAGCTTTCAACAAAGTTGTCAAGGTAGTTAAATAGGAAAAGTCTTTTCCCATAATGCTGGGGAAATTCACATGTAAGTAAATAAGCTTAGAGCTTTGCTTTATACCATACACAAAAATTAATTCAAAAGACTGTCCATCAATGAATAAATGAATAAAGAAGATGAGGTGTGTGTGTGTGTATATATATATATATAAAATGAAACATTTTTCAGGCACAAAAAAGAAGGAAATCTTGACATTTGAGACAATGTAGATGGAGATTGAGGACATTTTCTAAAAGAAATAGTGAGACAAAGAAAGACAAATCCTGTATGGTCTTAATTACATGTGTTATCTAAAACAAAAAATAAACAAAAAACCAAGGCCATAGATATGGAGAGCAGATTGGTGGTTGACAGATGTGGCAGCGGGTTTGAAATGGATGAAGGAGGTCAAAAGTTGCAAACTTCCAGTTGTAAAATAAGTCCTAGGGATGGGGTGCAATGCAGAGCATGGTGTCTATAGGTACTGCATATTTGAACATTGCTAAGAGCAGATTCGTTGGAATATCGAAAAAGCAAGAGATTTCCAGAAAAACATCTATTTCTGCTTTATTGACTATGCCAAAGCCTTTGCCTTTGTGGATCACAGTAAACTGTGGAAAATTCTGAAAGAGATGGGAATACCAGACCACCTGACCTGCCTCTTGAGAAACTTATATGCAGGTCAGGAAGCAACAGTTAGAACTGGACATGGAACAACAGACTGGTTCCAAATAGGAAAAGGAGTATGTCAAGGCTGTATATTGTTACCCTGCTTATTTAACTTATATGCAGAGTATATCATGAGAAATGCTGGGCTGGAAGAAGCACAAGCTGGAATCAAGTTTGCTGGGAGAAATATCAATAACCTCAGATATGGAGATGACACCACCCTTATGGCAGAAAGTGAAGAGGAACTAAAAAGTTTCTTGATGAAAGTGAAAGATGAGAGTGAAAAAGTTGGCTTAAAGCTCAACATTCAGAAAACGAAGATCATGGCATCTGGTCCCATCACTTCATGGGAAATAGATGGGGAAACAGTGGAAACAGTGTCAGACTTTATTTTTCTGGTCTCCAAAATCACTGCAGATGGTGATTGCAGCCATGAAATTAAAAGACGCTTACTCCTTGGAAGGAAAG
>NW_011488621.1:2285948-2300086 GCF_000754665.1 Bison bison bison
TTGGAAGGAAAGTTATGACCAACCTAGATAGCATATTAAAAAGCAGAGACACTACTTTGCCAACAAAGATCCATCTAGTCAAGGCTATGGTTTTTCTAGTGGTCATGTATGGATGTGAGAGTTGGACTGTGAAGAAAACTGAGCACTGAAGAATTGATGCTTTTGAACTGTGGTGTTGGAGAAGACATTTGAGTGTCCCTTAGCCTGCAAGGAGATCCAACCAGTCCATTCTGAAAGAGATCAGTCCTGGGTGTTTATTGGAAGGACTGATGCTGAAACTGAAACTCCAATACTTTGGCCACCTCGTGTAAAGAGTTGACTCATTGGAAAAGACCCTGATGTTGGGAGGGATTGGGGGCAGGAGGAGAAGGGAATGACAGAGGATGAGATGGCTGGATGGCATCACCGACTTGATGCACATGAGTTTGAGTAAACTCTGGGAGTTGGTGATGGACAGGGAGGCCTGGGGTGCTGCGATTCATGGGGTGGCAAGGAGTCGGACACAACTGAGTGACTGAACCGAACTGAACTGAACTGTTGGCTCTAACTGCAAAGAATCTGCCTGCAGAGGAGGAGACCAGGATTCGATCCCTGAACAGGGAAGGGAATGGCAGCCCACTCCAGTACTCTTGCCTAAAGAATTACATGGACAGAGGAACCTAGCAGGCTAGTCCATGGAATCACAAAGAGTTGGACACAACTGAGAGACTTACACTTTTACTTAAGATAAATTCAGGAGGTCGGGAGAAAGTTTAAGTATTGAGGTGGTAGCTTTACACTCTATAAATTCATTAAAAATCACTGAATTGTACACTAATAGTTGGTGAACTTTATGGTATATTTCAATAAAGCCATTAGTCTGAAAGTGAATGTGTTAGTTGTTCAGTCGGGTCCAACTCTTTGTGACCCCATGGACTGTAGCTTGCCAGACTTCTCTGTCTGTCCATGGAATTCTCTAGGCAAGAATACTGGAGTGGGTTGCCATTTTCTTCTCCAGGGGATCTTCCTGACCCAGAGATTGAACTGGGTCTTCTGCACTACAGGCAGATTCTTTACAGTCTGAGTTACCAGGGAAGCCCCAATAAAATTATGATAAACATTAAATGAGCAAGGTTCTTCAACCTTGGCTGCACATTTGAATCACTGGGGTAGTTTTAAGATATACTCATGCCTGGAGCCCTTGCTGTTGTTCTTATTCAGTCACTAAGTCGTGTCTGACTGTAGCATGCCAGGCTCCTTTGTCCTTCATTATCTGCTGGAGTTGCTCAAATTCATGGCCATTGAGTTGGTGATGCCATCCAACCATCTTATCCTCTGTCATCCCCTTCTCCTCTTGCCCTCAATGTTTCCTAGCATCAGGGTTTTTCCAATGAGTCAGTTCTTTGAATCAGGTGGACAAAGTATTGGAGTTCAGCCTCAGGATCAGTCCTTCCAATGAATATTCAGGACTGATTTCCTTCAGGACTGACTGGTTTGATCTTCTTTCAAGTCCGAGACCCCTTATTATGATTTAATACTCTTGGGATCAGGGCGTAATTAATTTTTTAAAGCTTTTCCAGTTATTTAAATGTTCAGTGGTTGAAAACAACTACAATAAAGGTTTTGTTCTTTCTTTAAGCCTTAATATATGGTATTCCAACTCTCTATTAAGCTATTCAACAATTTATAAAACATTCATTACATCTCAGGCACAGCGTTTGACACTGAGGAGAAAGAAAATAAAGAAGATTTCATCTTTATCTCCATGAACTAATGAACAGGAAAGAGGTACAATCCACTCATTATAACAGTATGATAAATTTTATAACAACAGTAAGTACAATGTTAGTGGAAGTGCAAAGAAAAGAATAATCAAAGCTGAATAATGAAAGAAAAGGTCAAAGATATGAAAAGCATAGAGTATTGAAGAAAAAACAAGTAATTCAGTATAGCTGAAAAACTGGGGAAGGAAAAAATATATTGAGAGAACCTGTAAAGGAGGGCACAGTGAAATTGCAGAGCATATCATAAACTATACAATGGGAAGCTGTTGAGTGAAAGGCCTTCAGAGAGAGCACTCTATCAGCATCATAAGTAATGAATTAGAAGATTTCCACTTCTGGTCAAGATGGAGCAATAAGAACCACACACACACACACACCTGTAAAAAACAAAAACTGTACAAAATATATGAAACTATAGATTTCAAGACAGTTGGTGATCAGGCAACAAAAAACAGGCATCCCTGAAATACAAGAAACAAATGAGGTGAGCTCAATCATTGCTTCAGCTTACTGCCTGGAAAAAGTTCTAGTTCATGGTGTAGGAACAAGGAATCCAAGTAGAATCCAGAAGACTTCTCAGTTGAGGAGACAATGCCAAGAGTCTGAGGAGAATGATGTAGATCAAGTTTACAGGCATGAGCACTAGAGAGAAGAAATCTGCACACAGAGAGAACTCTGGAAATCTGCAGAGTCCTCTTAGGATCCTGCTAAGTACCAACCAGTGCATGCATTTCTGGTTGTTGTTCAGTCGCTCAGTCATGTCCAACTCTTTGTAACTCCATGGACTGCCGCACACCAGGCTTCCCTGTCCTTCACCAACTCCCGGAGTTTTCTCAAATTCAAATCATTGAGTCAGTGATGCCCTCCAACCATCTCATCCTCTATCAACCCCTTCTCCTCCTGCCTTCAATCCTTCCCAGCATCAAGGTCTTTTCCAATGAGTCAGTTCTTTGCATCAAGTGGCCAAAGTATTGGAATTTCAGCTTCAGTATCAGTCCTTCTAATCAATATTCAGGGTTGACTTCCTTTAGGATGGACTGGTTGGATCTCCTTGCAGTCCAAGGGACTCTCAAGAGTCTTCTCCAATACCCCAGTTCAAAAGTATCAATTCTTTGGCACTCAGCCTTTTTTATGTTCCAACTCTCACATCCATACATGACTACTGGAAAAATCATAGCTTTGACTATACAGATTTTGTTGGCAAAGTAAGTCTCTGCTTTTTAATATTCTGTCTAATTTAATATAATTTAATATAGGTTTGTCATAGCTTTTCTTCCAAGGGGCAAGTGTCTTTTAAATTCATGGCTGCAGTCACCATCTGCAGTGATTTTGGAGCCCAATAAAATAAAATCTGTCACTGTTTTCACTGTTTCCCCATCTATTTGCCATGAAGTGATGGCACCCAATGCCATGATCTTAGTTTTTTGAATGTTGAGTTTTAAACCAGCTTTTTCACTCTCCTCTTTCACCTTCATCTGAGGCTCTTTAGTTCCACTTCACTTTTTGCCATAAGACTGGTGTCATCTGCATATCTGAGGTTATTGATATTTCTCCTGGCAATCTTGACTCGTGCACAAAGAGAGTGTATGAAAATGCTCCAGGAAGCAGGAAGTAAATGTGCAAATACTCTGGAGAAAAGAAAAAAGAAAATTTTGAAGAACTAAAAGATTCATACAGAATATAATAAGGCAGAAAGTGAATGTCTCCCAGTAGTGTCCAACTCTTTGCGACCCTATGGACTGTAGCCAGCCAGGCTCCTCTGTCTGTGGAATTCTCCAGGCAAGAATACTAGAGTGGGTTGCCACTTCCTTCTCCAGGGATCTTCCCAACCCAGGGATCAAACTCAGGTTTCCTGCACTGCAGGCAGATTCTTTACCACCTGAGCCACCAGGGAAGCCCAATCCACAATAAGGCAAGTGTGCTGGAAAGAGATGATTCTAAAAAGTCAAACATCAGACTTCATTAATAACTTTTAAATTCTTGAACAATACATACCTGTTTCACTGATTGACTAGCTCTCCATTTTCAGTACCCTATTCTATTTTTTAATGGCTGATTTTTTAAATTCATTGCATGTATTGATGAGAATCTTTCATACTTCTAAGTATTACACAAATCTATGGGGGAAAACAATTATAAATCCAAAGATATTATCATATAATGGGTTTCTTCTAGTCAGGTATTAACTCAGATTAAAATCAAATGTGACAAATTTCCTGCCCTGTTATTAGCCAAGATACTTCCCTTTATCTGGGCCTTTAAAGCTACTTTACAAATAACAGTATAATCCAGCTGAGAGACCAGACAGAGAAAATACAACACAGTAATCTACTCAAAGTTACTCAACAGAAAGAAGTACTATTCTTGGTGAGAGACCAAAGAGAAAAACCTGGCAATATCTAAACCTGTAGGAAGCTGCTGATTGGGTAGTACTCAAACAGGGAAATATTGAAGAAGGAAAAAGGCAAATTTCCTAGAAAAGGGAGACTAATAGGAGCAAAGATTTTCTGCAAATATGCAAGCGAGGTGTATGTATGTGTGTGAGGCTGGAAAGTTGGAAATTATGGGAATGTGTTGTAAATAAGACTGAAAACATATTGCATGGGTCACAGGTCTCTGAATTCTAGTCTGAGAGATTTAAATTCTAGTCTTCACAATCTGTAGATTCAATGCAATCCCTATCAAGCTACCAATGGTAAATTTCTCACAGAACTAGAACAAATGATTTCACAACTTGTATGGAAACACAAAAAACCTCAAATAGCCAAAGCAATCTTGAGAAAGAAGAAGGGAACTGGAGGAATCAACCTTCCTGACTTCAGACCATACTACAAAGCTACAGTCATCAAGACAGTATGGTTTGGCACAAAGACAGACATATAGATCAATGGAACAAAACAGAATGTCCAGAAATAAATCCATGAACCTATGAGCACCTTATCTTTGACAAAAGGGTCAAAAATATACAATGGAGAAATCTCTTTAACAAGTGGTGCTGGGAAAACTGGTCAACCACATGGAAAAGAATGAAACTAAAACACTTTCTAACAGCATACACAAAAATAAATTCTAAATGGATTAAAGCTCTAAATATAAGACAAGAAACTATGAAACTCTTAGAGGAAAACATAGGCAGAACACTATCTGACATAAATCACAGAAAGATCCTCTATGACCCACCTCCCAGAATAATGGAAATAAAAACAAAAATAAACAAATGGGACCTAATTAAACTTAAAAGCTTTTGCACAGTGAAGGAAACTACAAGCAAGGTGAAAAGGCAGCCTTCAGAATGGGAAAAAAATAATAACAAGTGAAACAACTGACAAAGAATTAATCTCCAAAATATACAAGCAGCTCATGCAGCTCAATACCAGAAAAGCAAACAACTCAATCAAAAAGTAGGCCAAAGAACTAAACAGACATTTCTCCAAAGAACACATACAGATGGCTCATAAATACATGAAAGATGTTCAATACCACTCATTATTAGAGAAATTCAAATCAAAACCTCAATGAGGTATCATCTCACGCTGATCAGAATGGCCGCCATCAAAATGTCTACAAAACAATAAATGCTGGAGAGGATGTGGAGAAAAGGTAACCCTCTTACACCGTTGGTGGGAATGCAAACTGGTAGAACCACTATGGAGAAAAGTGTGGAAATTCTTTTAAAACTGGAAATAGAACTGCCATAAACCCAGGAATCCCACTGCCGGGCATACACGCTGAGGAAACCAGAATTGGAAGAGACACGTGTACTCCATATAGCATCTCAGAAGGGCTAAGACTGACCTATGGGGGCTATGTGGGTTTTTGTCACTGATTCTAAGAATTGGTTGGCTCTTTCTACTTTTCCTGAAGACTGAGGCCTCCAGGCACAATGGAAGAGGTAATAAGTAATGCCCCCTTTAGAGACTCCCTTAGGTAGACTTTAGAAGTAAATGATGTCCCATTGTCACTTTGTAGGGACCTAGGAAGGCCAAATCTTGGAATGACTTCATAGAGCAGCTTTTTTACAGCCTCCTCAGCCTTTTCAGTCTACCTTCAATCCATCCTGTGAATATATCTATCAAGCCTAGCAGGCATTTATATCCTTGAGAAATTGGCATCTGTGCAAAGTCTATCTGCCAGTCCTAGGTAGGTCCTTCACTGTTGTTGGATGGGCTGGGCCAGCTGGGGTTTTGAGTTTCTTGGGGATTATTTAACTGGCAAGTGGGACACGAGGAGAATATTTGCCTTATAGTCTTTTGGAGGTCTGATCCTCTGAAGGACCTTTCTAGTAATCTTTGGAGGGCCTTGTCCCCTAAATGAGTGATGGCATGTAAGGAGTAAATGAACTTCCACTGGATGTTCCCAGGCAGAAAAAGGAGCCCCTCCTTTTGGAATCACCCCATATGATCTTCTTGAAAACCCTCCCTCTTAGCTTTAAGAGTCTCACCTTCAGTATATGAAGGAGTTTCCAGCAAATTAGTCTGTGGAACTAGGGTGGCAACCCCTATTAGGTCATGGTTCTGTAATGCTGCTCTCTTAGCTGTCTGATCAGCTGCTTGGTTCCCTCGTGCCACTTCCGTGCTCCCTTTTCGGTGTCCTTTACAGTGGGAGACTGAAACCTCAGTGGGCAGATGGACTGCCTCCAAGAGCCTAAGAATTTGATCACCATATTTGATTGGGGACCCTCAGATGGTCAAGTGGCCTCTTTCTTTCCAAATAGCAGCATGTGTGTGTAGCATCAAAAAGGCATACTTGGAGTCAGTGTAAATGGCTACTCTGCTTCCTTTTTCCAGCTCTAAATCTCGAGTCAGGGCTATGAGCTCAGCCAATTGGGCTGAAGTAGCTGGTGGCAAAGGTTTAGCCTCTATCGTCTCAAAATTGGAGACTATTGCATATCCTCCGCTCCATCCAAGACAAAGCTGCTTCCATCAGTGTACCAAATTTCCTCAGGATTGGTCAGAGGATCTTCTGACAATCTCTCTCAGGGTTTTGTACAATGGTCCAAAGTTTCTAAGCAGGAGTGAAAGGGGAGAGAGCCCTCAAAGGCAGGCAGGAGGGCAACAGGGTTAAGAACCTCACAAGGGGGTATAGTCAGGCCTGGATTTTCCATCAGCACTACTTGATACCTGAGGATCTTTTGATCAGACATCTATAAATGGTCTCTCCCATTCAGGAGTTGTTTCACTTGGTAGCTGGTAAAAATAGTTTGCAAAGAGTCAGACACGACTGAGCGACTGAACTGAACTGAAGAGAAAGTTTTAAAGCATCTTCTATCAGGACTGCAGTAGCTGCAAGTTTTTGAAGGCAGGGAGGCCAGCCTTGGGTGGTTGGGTCAAGCCTCTCAGATAAGGAAGTTACTGGTTGGGGCTCAGGTCCCAACCTTTGAGTAAACATTCCCAAGGCTATTCTTTCTTTTTCATGGACATGTAGATGGATTGCTTTCTCTGGGTCTGGCAACATCAAGGCGGGTGCTTGGATTAAGGCCTGTTTTAGTGTAGCCTCTGCCTCCTTTTGAGGAATTGTCTTGTCCCTTTAAGCATTCATATAAAGGTTGGACGATCAGGCCATAGTTGGGTATCCAGATTTTACAATACCTGGTTAGCATCAGGAAAGCTCGCAATTGCTTTCGAGTCGTGGGGGAGGGCAACTGGAGGATTCCTTGTACTTGGTCGAAGGACAGCCTCCTGGACCCGTGTGTAATCTGAACTCCCAGGTCTTTGACTGGACCATCTGTGCCTTAGCATGAGACTTTATATCCCCTCTCAGCCAAAAAGCTTAGAATCTGAATCACATGTTGATGAGCATTTTCCTCATCTGAAGAGCAGATTAGTAGGTCATGTACATATTGCAATATTTTCCCATTAGGTCCCAGGTCCAGATCTAGAAGATCCCAACTAAAAACCTGTCCAAAGAGGTGGGGGCTATCTCTGAACCCCTGAGGTAATGCTGTCCAAGTCATTTGTTGGTGTTTTCCTCCTGGAGTTTTTGGTCCCTCCTTATTGGAGAGACCATAATGGGCTTCTCAGTAGTAACCAGGAGCTGTAGGGCGCTAGGGGCTGAGAAGCTTCCCATCACAAGGGTGGCCCCCAGCTTAGTGAGTATGTCTCTTCCCAGTAAAGGAGTAGGACACTCAGAGACCACCAGAAACTGGTGGGAAAATATCTGTCCATCCCAGCGACAAAGAAGTATTCAGGTGCATTTTTTGTAATTGCTTTTCCCATAGCACCCAAAATGCTACAGGTCTGAAGGGAGAAGTTTCCAGAGTAGGAGGTCAGGACAGAGTAGGAAGCCTCTGTGTCAACCAAGAGATTCTCGGAACTCCCTGTCACATCCAGTTGCACCCTTGGCTCCAGCCCTGTGATGGTTTTCTGTGACAGGTGGGCTGGAGCAGGCCACTTCAGTCCTGTTGAACCATCATGAGGGAGGGCTTGGCACTTGACCTTGAGGCTCTTGGGTCCTGAGGACAGAGGGCCACCCATGTCCCAAATGATGGCCTTTGTAGTAAGCCATTTTAGGAGACTTGCCATGATTTGGACACTCTTTGATGCAATGTCCCTTCTGTCTACAGATTAGGCATTTGTCTCGTGCTCTGTCCTTCAAGGACTCAGGGTTTGCCACAGGGCTATCTGGAGGGCAGCCAGCGTCTGGTCATGCCTTGTCTCTTTCCTTTTCTCCTTTTCCTGACCTTGGCCTCCCTCTCCTGTTCTCTGTTATAAAAGGTATTGGTGGCTATCTGGACTATCTCATCTAGAGGCAGCAGGATCCTGCTGCTGTAGCTATTGTAACTTTATCATTATGTCTGATGTACACTGGGACAGGAATTGGTCCTTTAAAATCACCTGTCCCTTGTAAGAGTCTAAGTCCCGATTGGTAAACTTTTGGAGGGCCTCTTTTAGCCTTTTGAGAAAGGCAATAGGGTTCTTGTTGGACTCCTGAGTTACTGCTGAGACTGGGCACAGCACCACAACTAATAGGCTTCCTCCTACTTCCATGGGTGGACTTCCTTAGGGGTGAGTCTTTCTGAAGCTTATCCTACCCAGTACTATTGCAACCTGAGAGCCAAGTGTCCCCAGGTCAGGGTGCAGATCCCCAGGTAGGTTGAGGCAGGTCATCCTCCTGGAGATCAAATCCCCCAGGCAGATCAAGGCTGGTTGCCTCCCTGGAATTGGGTCCCTGGGCAGGTTGAGGCATTTTGACCTCTTGGGACCCCTGGACTGGCAGATCCCCAAGCAGGCTGAGGCATGTCAACCTCCCAAGGACCAGATCCCTGGACAGGTCGAGGCAGGTCAACCTCCAGGGATCCCCAGGCTGGAGTTGGGTGTCCCCAAGGTCTCCAGCATGACTAGTGCTGGGTAGGATCAAGGGGTTGTAATCACAACTCATTGCTGGTTTGCCCACCCCGGAAGGAAATAGATAGCATGATGTAAAGCAATCCAAGCCTATGCTCTGAAACTATGAACCTGGTAAAATAGCCACAAGCCTAATCCTCTTATTGCTGTGAGGGAATGTTAAGTCACTGATTTCCTTCCCTAGCCCTCCATAAGAGCATTATAGGGTGCCTCCAGTGGTAAACATTTCATCGTCACAGACCCATTCTAGGTAATAACGGAAGTAATAATAAAGGAGTAGGTTATCTGGTCCTGCTAAGAGTATTTAAATAATGGACTGAGTGGAATGATGTTGCCTACAGAGGGGGCTTCCCTGGTGGCTCAGACAGTAAAGCATCTGCCTGCAATGTGGGAGACCTGGGTTCGATTGCTGGGTCGAGAGGATCCCCTGGAGAAGGAAATGGCAACCCACTCATGGCAACCCACTCCAGTAGTCTTGCCTGGAAAATCCCATGGACAGAAGAGCCTGGTAGGTTACGGTCCATAGGGTCACGAAGAGTCGGACACGACTGAGCGACTTCACTTTCACTTTCACAGAGGGGGCAGGCTTGTGGTTGTAGGAGTTGAGGCAAAGTGGCTTAGGGACAAAATGATAAGAGGCAACAGACCAGATGTTCCATAAAGTGGAATGGAGATTTGATCCAGGGGATATGTTTGTAGCTTTAGGAGAAGGATGGTAAGGGTTTGAGCTCAAATGGCCTGCAGGGCTAACCCCCGAAGTGGCAAACATTGTACCTGGAAGCCCGATCACCCTGGAAGGTTTGCCACCAACTGATGGACTTCTAGCAGGCATTGTGTGCCTGTCACCCACCCCAGTGGGTCAACGGAGAGGTGCTGTTGTCACACATGTTGTAGGAAACACAGAGGATGAAGGCCTGAATCTCTAGAGGGATTGGAAACTATACAGTATTTCCTTCCCAAGGCCAAGCCATTTTCTAGTTGTCCCACCAGAAAATTGCAGAGGCAACACTGTGTGCCCAGACAGGGCTCACGGAAAGAGCAGCCTTTCTAGAAATAGAAAGGTGATGACCTACCCAATACTTTGCAAACAATGGCATAGATGGAGGGAGGAGCTGAAGGACAGGAGGAAAAGGCAATGGGAAGAACGTGCTGAGGAATCCCCTTCATAAATGCCTGACCTGTGCTCACGGTTTTCATTGGCCTGATCCTTGGCACAAGGGAGATTAAGGATAGAACCCTCACCCACTTGGGCAACAGCTACTGGGATACAGTGGATAGTGTGTAACAGGAGGGAAAGGGGCAGGGCACAACTTTTGAAAGAATGACATAGCCCAAGGACATAACACAAACCAATTAGAATTAAATGTGTTGAAGATGGCAGACAAGTCAACTTTGACTAGACCTTGATCTGCAATCAGCAAGCTAAATGACATACTCAGAGGCTCCATGACAGTTTCAAAGCACTGTTGAAAGACCAAGGAGTGGGCAGTGGCCCAATTTCAGGAAATTTCTACCCTTTCCCCAAAATAGTTGGAATGACCCTCCCACTCATTAGCATATGAAATAACCCAGCCCATAAAAACTAATCATGCCACATTTCATAGCCACTGCACTCACCATTTGCAATAGCCCACACTCTGTGGAGTGTGCTTCTCTCTGAATCTGAACAAATCCACTTCTTACCTATCACTTTGTCTCTCACTGAATTCTCTTGGCAATGAGACATCAAGACCTGAGTTTCACTAGATCCTGAAACCAGGTACCAAGGGTTTTGGCTGGGTTCGAGTCCCAGCCATGTGGGTTCAAGTCCCTGAAAGGTTGTTGTGGAGCCGTGAAAGATGCCAGGATTCTTGGCCTTCGGAGAAGAAGAATTCAATCCAGGGCCAGTGGTGAGGCTTGATCACTCAGAGCTTTTGTGTAATAAAGTTTTATTAAAGTATAGAAGAGATAGAGAAAGCTTCTGACATAGACATCAGAAGGGGGCAGGAAAAGTGCCCCCCTGCTAGCCTTTAGCCAGATGCTATATAGCTACTAGCAGTCCACTAATTAGAGAAAGGAAATGTCTCAGAATTCAGAGAATGGCACCAGGCCCCTCACCCACAACATGCCTGCTTGCAGGGTGTTCAAGAAAACAAGCAAAGAGAGATTGTAAAGGAATTAACATTTTGTTAGCCATATGTCCTTCCAGCCATAGGGGCGAAGACCTCCTACCTTAAACAGAAGTTTCTGGATTCTGAGACTGAGCCATGTACGCTTTCTGCCACGTTTGTTTTGCTGTGCCGGCATCCAGCACGCTGGGCTTCTTGTCACTTCCGTGCACTGGGTTTCTGTCGCGTTCTGCTTCCGCCTTGACTGCTTTTGCCGAGTCGGGCTTCTGCTGTGCTTGGCCTCTGCCTTGCTGGGGCCAAACGAGGTAGCTTGGCTGAGGTAGCTTCAGCCAAGTTAGACCTGAGTCACAGCACCAGCTATGTCGGGAGAGTGTGTAATTTCCTTGGTTCTGTCTCTCCACAACAAAGATTTGAAATGGTGGACCAGTGTTACAGATTGGTTACAGCTCAGAATTTTATTTGGTGAACAGAGGACAATACACCCTCAAGGCATGCTGGTGGGCTGACCCCAAAGGAGAGGCCTCAACCCATCTTGCGACCCTCTTTTTATACATTTTGTCTCCACACCCACCCCACCCCCCGCAACCCCGAGCCTGCCCTATGCAAATTAGGGCTAGCCAGGAAGGGGGCATGTTTGTTTTACCTGAGGTTCTTGCTTTGGTCCTCAGATTTATCCTTTATTCCCTTTTTGTGGGCTTTTCCCTTTCTTTGTCTTTTAGCTACTGCCATTTTGGACTCCTTTCTCTATTCTAACTACCTAATAAAGGGACTCTATGTGTTTGAAAAAATGAAATCACAGTTAATGCAAATATTTGTTGCAGCATTTCCTGGTGTTTGTAACTCAGGTTAGATGGTGCATTTAGTGAGGTCAAGGACTTCAGAATTATCTTAAGTAGGTCAGGTAGTCACCAAGAAAATCATTTTTGCTCAAGGCCACAGTCTGTACTCGTACTGCTGCTGCTGCTGCTAAGTCACTTCAGTCGTGTCCGACTCCATGTGACCCCATAGATGGCAGCCCACCAGGCTCCCCCGTCCCTGGGATTCTCCAGGCAAGAACACTGGAGTGGGTTGCCATTTCCTTCTCCAGTGCATGAAAGTGAAAAGTGAAAGTGAAGTCGCTCAGTCGTGTCTGACTCAGCGACCCCATGGACTGCAGCTCACCAGGCTCCTCTGTCCTAGATGTCTATTTAGCAATGTATACTATCTATCATAAAAACACCAGACCAAGCAGAGTCACAAAATTACAGAACTGAAGAGTTGGGAAGGGTCACAGAAATTATAAAATCAAAATGCCCCCAGTTCTCACAGCCTGCCATTGGACTTCTACATACTTTCCTGCTAAACTGTAACCCCCATGAGGACAGACACTCTTTTTCACCATCATAGTCCCCTGAATAATGTGTGGCCAGTAAATATTTTTGAGCAAGTAAATGGGTGTTCTTGTGGGGGAAATTGTGCCAGCTATATCCGTAGTGGCGCTAGTAGAAAAGAATCTGCCTGGCAATGCAGGAGACATAAGAGATGTGAGTTTGATCCCTGGGTTGGCATTCTTCCCTGGAGAAGGGAATGGCAACCCACTTTAGCATTTTTGCCTGGAGAATCTCATGGACAGAGGAACCTGGTGGGCTATACTCCATAGGATCTCAAAGAGATGGACACTACTGAAGCAATTTAGCAAGCATGCAAGCTTTCATTAAAAGTGGGAAGTTCAGAGTCTTCCCATTTGCATAGTGAATTGGAGCCACTGTAGCCTGAATATGAAGATATGATCATTCAGTACTATGAAATGGGAAATGCATTTTAACTACCCCAGGCATTTTTTTTTGCAAACGAATTGCTTCTGTTTTTATGACAATATGAGACCATGAACCCGTTCACCTTAACGGTGGTTAATAAGGCCTATAAAGCAAGTCGTAAAAATGCTTTGTTTGCAGTGCTGTTTTTAGAAACTCTTATCTTATGGAAAAATCTTCTCATTATTGAAAGCTTTTTAGTTATTTAAGAATCCTGGAAATAAAAGGATTCCCATGAACTTAAGAACATCCTTCATACCTTAATTAAGGAATCAAAGTATTTGAAGACAGTGGTAAGAATTATTTCTAAATTTACTTCAAATCTATATAAACTATACATTTTTTTTGCTGGTACCATAAAGTAGAATTTAATCTGGAAATGGCTGAAAATAGTCTGAAAAAAGACACTGTATGTACAATGAGGTAACAGTCTGAGACAATAGACCAATAATAATTTCAAGGAAAAATATTTTCTATTGAATGATATTTCTTCCATTAAATATATATATACATGAAGTCACTCAGTTGTGTCTGACTCTTTGCAACCCCATGGACTGTAGCCTACCAGGCTCCTCAGTCCATGGAATCTTCCAGGCAAGAGTACTGGAGTGGGTTGCCATTTCCTTCTCCAGGGGATCTTCCCAACCCAGGGATTGAACCCAGGTCTCCCACATTGCAGGCAGATGCTTTACTGTCTGAACCACCAGGGAAGCCCATTAAATACATACATATGATTTTTTTTTAAATCTCACCTTAGAAAATGAAAAGGTAAAATTTAAGAATAGTGAACGCAAATTAAGGGAAGACTGATAACCTAGTTTTACAATTAGATTAGCACAAAATTTAAAGGCAATGCATTCATAGCTAATGAGGCTAAGTATGAGTTGCTACAAGTTGAGAAAAATAATCTGGAAATATGTATTAAAATTTAAAGTACACACACTTCTGAACTAGCAGTACTACTTTTTGGGACTCTGTCCTGCTGTAATAAAAAATACATGTATAAATAATTAATTTATGTCTCTAGATATAATTACACAATCGGTCATGAATATACTTATTGAACTATTATTAAGACCACATTTCTTCAACCTGTCCACAACAAACGACTTAGTTAAATGCTTTATACTG
>NW_011488621.1:2300186-2334852 GCF_000754665.1 Bison bison bison
CTGTCCTGCTGTAATAAAAAATACATGTATTGGAAATTCCCTGGCAGTCCAGTGGTTAGGCCTTGGAGCTTTCACTGTGGTAAACCAAGTTCAATCCCTGGTACCCTGGTTGAGAAACTAAGATCCCACAAAGTGAAAAATGTCAGTTGCTCAGTGGTGTCCAACTCTTTGTGATCCCATGGACTGTAGCCAGCCAGGGTTCTCTGTCCATGGAATTCTCCAGGCAAGAATACTGGAGTGGGTAGCCATTCCCTTCTCCAGGGGATCTTCCTGACCCAAGAATTGAACCCAGGTATCCCACACTGCAGATAGATTTTTTTTTTTTAATCATTTGAACCACCTGCAAGCTGAGGGCCAAAATACAAACAAAACAACAACTAAAAAATACATGTACCTAAGATAAACGGATAATGGTGTATGTTGCATTGTTATAGCACTGCTTGATGCTGCAAAAGAAAAGAAAAAAGGAAAAAGCAACTAGAAATAAATTGAATGTCTATAATTAGAGTTAATAAAAAATATTTGACTAAAAAAATATTTGACTATAAAAAACTATGTTAGGTTTTGACTTAATACTGGAGGGATGCTTTGATTTAATAATTAAAATTTATGGAGTAATATGAAGAACATAGTCTCTTTTCTATGAAACCAACTTTTAAATAAAAACCATATGTGCATATTTGTGTGTTTATAAAAGCATGGAGGTTTTAATATTGATTGCCCAAGGTAATGGCCGTACTAAGAGGTGATTTAAAAGGGAGCTTTAGAGCTCCATAATCTACATTACTTCCTCAAAAGCCACTCTACACATACATAAAAAGAAGGAAAGTGCTTCCCTGTTAGTCCAGTGGTAAATAATCTGCCTGCCAATGCAGGAGACATGGGTTCCAACCCTGACCCGGGAAGATCCCACGTGCTGCGGAGCAACTAAGCCTGTGCACCACGACTGCATAGCCACAACTACCGAGACCGCGGGCTGCAACTCCTGAAGCCCGGTGCCCTAGAGCCCATGCTCTTCAATAGAGAAGCCACTGCAGTGAGAACCCCAAGCACAGCAAGGAGAGGCCAGCCTATGAAGCAATGAAGACCCAGCACAGTAAAAAAAAAAAAAAAAAATTAATATATTTTAAAAAGAAAAAGAACTAAAAAGAGTGTTCCTGGTATTTGCACACAGCTCCAGGAAAAGTCACCTGTTCCTTTCTGCTGCTGCTGCTAAGTCGCTTCAGTCCTGTCCGACTCTTAGCGACCCCATGGACTGCAACCTACCAGGCTCCTCCATCCATGGGATTTTCCAGGCAAGAGTACTGGAGTGGGGTGCCATTGCCTTCTCCAAATCTGTGTGACTTGAAGAAAATCAGTCCGTTTGCTCTGTAATTTCTGAACCTAATCAAATCACTACACCTAAACAATGCTGCATGGAAACTCTGAAGTCTTCTTAGCTTCAACAAAGTAAAATGGAAAAGAGGCAGCTTTTTCATATACACCTTTTTTTTTTTTTTAATTAAGTTACCATGTAATATTTTCAAAACTTAAAATGATACTCTAAAAAAGTTGTGGTGAAACTAATTAGGAATTTATACCACTGTGTGCTGAGCAGGGGAAGCGGGGAAGGAGTGTTCAGGAGGAAACTGTTCAGTCTTCAGGAGGAGTGTTCAGTTGTTAACTACCAAAAGTAATAGAAATGTTAGTGATTTTTAACTGGTTTGTTCATGATCCTTCATTTTTTTCCCCCAGTATTTTTTTTTCCTTCTCTCTGAACTGTACCCAAAGTCTAGACATTCTTAGCTGTTAGGACTAGAAAGGGTCAAAGTTCTTCCTCAAATCATTCTATAGTCAATTCTTTTTCACGTTCTCTTTGAAGTTTATCCTCCAGCATTGGTTTCCAAATTCACATACTATATTTTTTCATATAAAGTACCTGTTGCTAATATAGTGGCAAACTAGATTTAGGATTAGTCTTCCAGAAATTATGAATTTGCCCAAGCTATTGGTCTTTCATTCGCATGACCATTTCTCCTTACAACCAAAGTGCCTACCATGGAACGAAGTTCTGTCTGTGCCTGTCATCTAAGAAAAGTTACAAAATTTAAGCTTCAACGCTCATGCAAGTAAATTGGGAAGTTTATGCATACATAGTATCTTGTGAATAACTCCAATATATCTATGATATCATGTGTGTGTGCATGTGATTGTATCCCCATAAATGTAAGCTTCAGTAAGGCAGGCATCATGTCTTTTATTTCATCTTTTTCCAGTGTCTAGCAGAGTGCTTGACGTAAGTACTAATAAATGTTCATTGGATACATAAAAGTATAAACAAATGAACATTTAATGAATGCCTACTTAGTCCAAAAATACAGTTATTTGGGCTTCCCTGATAGCTCAGTTAGTAAAGAATCTGCCTGCAGTGCAGGAGACCCCAGTTCAGTTCCTAGGTTGGGCAGATCTGCTGGAGAAGGGATAGGCTACCCATTCCAGTATTCTTGGGCTTCCCTTGTGGATCAGCTGGTAAAGAATCCACCTGCAATGCGGGAGACCTGGATTCGATCCCTGGGTTGGGAAGACTCCCTGGAGAAGGGAAAGGCTACCCACTCCAGTATTGTGGCCTGGAGAATTCCATGGACTGTATAGTCCATGGGGTTGCAAAGAGTCGGACACGACTGAGTGACTGAACTGAACTGAACTGAATCAGACACTTAAGATACATCTTCAGTGGATCTCAATTCTTAAAATATTCAAATCCAAATACTTTAGAAGTCTTTCAGTTCAGTTCAGTCGCTCAGCTGTGTCCAACTCTTTGAGATCCCATGGACTGCAGCACGCCAGGCCTCCCTGTCCATCACCAACTCCCGGAGTTCACCCAAACTCATGTTCATTGAGTTGGTGATGCCATCCAACCTTCTCATCCTCTGTCATCCCCTTCTCCTCCCACTTTCAATCTTTCCCAGCATCAGGGTCTTTTCAAAAAAGTCAGTTCTTTGCATCAGGTGGCCAAAGTATTGGAGTTTCAGCTTTCACATCACTCTTTCCAATGAATGTTCAGGACTGATTTCCTTTTGGACTGGATCTCCTTGCTCTCCAAGGGACTCTCAAGAGTCTTCTCCAACACCACAGTTCAAAAGCATCAATTCTTCAGCACTCACCTTTCTTTATAGTCCAACTCTCACATTTTACATGACTACTGGAAAAACCATAGCCTTGACTAGATGGACCTTTCTTGGCAAAGTAATGTCTCTGCTTTTTAATAAGCTGTCTAGGTTACTCATAACTTTTCTTCCAAGGAGCAAGTGTTTTTTAATTTCATGGCTGCAGTCACCATCTGCAGTGATTTTGGAGCCCCAAAAAATAAAGTCTGTCACTGTTTCCATTGTTTCATTGTCATGAAATGATGGGACCAGATGCCATGTTTGTAGTTTTCTTAATGTTGAGCTTTAAGCCAGCCTTTTCACTCTCCTCTTTCACTTTTATCAAGAGGCTTTTTAGTTCCTCTTCACTTTCTATCATAAGGGTGGTGTCATCTGCATATCTGAGGTGATTGATATTTCTTCCAGCAATCTTGATTCCAGCTTGTGCTTCTTCCAGCCCAGCATTTCTCATGATGTACTCTGCATATAAGTTAAATAAGCAGGGTGACAATATACAGCCTTGACGTACTCCTTTTCCTATTTGGAACCAGTCTGTTGTTCCATGTCCAGTTCTAACTGTTGCTTTTGACCTGCATACAGTCTGTAAGTAAATAATAAATCATCATTTATTATATTAAAATACATAACATGTCCAGTTAAATTTTTTCCCCCCAATTCTCATGGTAACTTCCAAAAATGTCTGAAAATTTCTTTAATAGAACTTGCTTGGCATAGCAAAAAGGAGAGATATGTGTGTTCCAGCCAATGAGCAGGGCCTTGGCTCTTTAGCTCACCTAGGTATGGTTTCTCTTTCTTTAATTTGCTAAGTCTTTCTACACCCAAAGGAGGTAAACCATAGTATCTGTAAAGATCATTTCCTTCTCCTTACATTTTATGATTTTATAGTTTAAATTCTGTCACTTTTCAATTATAATTCTACTTCAAGTTGAAAAAAAAAAAACACATCATCCTGCTTTCTCATGTTGGCAAGCCTTGTTTATATAAATGATCAGATGGTGATTGTAGCCATGAAATTAAAAGATGCTTACTCCTTGGAAAGAAAGTTATGACCAACCTAGATAGCATATTCAAAAGCAGAGACATTACTTTGCCAACAAAGGTCCGTCTAGTCAGGGCTATGGTTTTTCAGTGGTCATGTATGAATGTGAAAGTTGGACTGTGAAGAAAGCTGAGCACTGAAGAATTGATGCTTTTGAACTGTGGTGTTGGAGAAGACTCTTGAGAGTCCCTTGGACTGCAAGGAGATCCAACCAGTCCATTCTGAAGGAGATCAGTCCTGGGATTTCTTTGGAAGGAATGATGCTAAAGCTGAAACTCCAGTACTTTGGCCACCTCAAGCGAAGAGTTGACTCATTGGAAAAGACTCTGATGCTGGGAGGGATTGAGGGCAGGAGGAGAAGGGGACAACAAAGGATGAGATGGCTGGATGGCATCACCGACTCGATGGACCTGAGTTTGAGTGAACTCTGGGAGTTGGTGATGGACAGGGAGGCCTGGCGTGCTGCGATTCATGGGGTCACAGATTCGGACACGACTGAGCGACTGAACTGAACTGAACTGAACAAATACTCACGTGATGGTCTTCAACAAGCACAAAATAGAGTAGCTATTGATACCAATAGATTCATTGCATATGTTCATCACATTAATCTAATATTTGCTAAACTTTCACCTGATTTTGTTCAAGCAAACACTCAAACGTCTTGGAGAAACCACGCACACACACAGGCACACACACAATATAAGCATCCTTTATGTGGTTCTACCCTTCATTAGCTTTCCTCTTCCATCTGCAAATCAAAACCTCTTCACACACGATATTTCACTATAGTCTTCGGAAATAAGATTCCTTTCAGACATGAGAATGTGGAGGGAAATGAGTATTTTCTGCAACCAGTCTGTAAGCTAAGGATTTCCCACCACCTGCTGCTTTCTGCACTTCACAACTAGTGCTCCAGCTCGCTTTCCTGGGAGGAGAGGAGGAGACGGGAAGGGAGGGGTGGAAGGTTGCTGCGAGCAAGAGGCGGGATTGAGGGATGGGAGGCCGGGGCAGGCGTGGCCCGGCCCGACTGCGGGATAAATACCGAGAACGGGAGCCCGCGCGCAGAGAGGACTCCCGGGGACGCCTGAGCCGAGCAGCACCGAGGACAGCGACTGGCGGCGCCGGCGCCCTGAGTTCCCTTCTCCTGCAGCCCGGGATTTCTTCTTACACACACACACAGACGTCCACACTCGCGCACGTGCACAGACCACGCGCACCTATACCCTGAGGTTCTCACCCCACTTCAGGGCTGACACGCGCATACTCCACGCAGACCACCCACTCCGCTCTACGATGGCAGAATCCCACCTGCAATCATCTCTGATCACAGCCTCACAGTTTTTTGAGATCTGGCTTCATTTCGACGCTGACGGTGATTATCTTTTATCTTTTTAATTGTTTGAAGAACTTTGTCCCACCCTCTTCCCTTCCTTGAGCCTCCTGATCCGATTATCCTTCATTTCTTTTCTTTGCTTCTTCCCCCATCTCCCTAATCTCTCTCCAGTTGGCTGCCAACCATGAACTTTGAAGTTTGTGTGTTGTTTCTATGTTACCCCAAAACCTTGAAAGTTTTTTTTTTTTTTTTCTCTCTCTCTCTCTCCAAGGATGATACTAATAGAAGGTGGGGGGTTGGGGTGGAGGGTAGCTACAGCGAGAGAGACCCTACCCTGCAAAATTTCTGTGGCTACACTCATCAACCCAACCATCCTCCTTTGCCCTTAGTGGGTCTCTCCCAGGAGGGGACCACTGCCCTGTCGTGTATCTTTTGCGGGTTAATCAATAATCAATACTGAGGCCAAGATGGGACCTCTCCAGTGGCCGGAAAATAGCTATTGTGGAAGTTGAACGGGGAAGAAACTTAAGAGTGAAATGTCTGACAACTGGGTGCTTCTTTGTCTTTACAGGAAGTGGTTACCTGGAAGGAAAGGAGCTTCAGAATCTGATTCAGGAGCTCCAGCAGGCGCGGAAGAAGGCTGGTTTGGTAGGTTGAAGTTTGCAAGGGAGGAAAGAGACCTTTGTCCTTGAATAAATATTCTAGCGTTCTCATAAAGAGCTAGCGAAATCAAATGGTTTCCGGGGACGTACACATTTATTTACTGAGAAGGGGAGAAAGAGTGCCTTTTGAAATTGTGTAGGGAGAAAGAGAGGGAGAAGGAGGGGGAGACACAGAGACAAAGGAGAGAGAGAGAGAGAAATTCCTTAAAGGGAAAAAGCCTTACCATATGAAATCAGAGCGTTTAAAAGATTGTATACTTGTATTTTAATAGTACTTAAACGGAAAGTGTGGGTGAGACCTGTTAGCAGATCACCACCTCTTCTATTGAGTTCAGTTAGGTAATTTTTAACCTCTCTTTAATAGCCTGAAAAGTAAACGAGTAGAAATACATTTCTGCCCCTTGGAGGTCAGGAAACCAATCTGTAGATTATGGATCTCTTATTCTATTGCCAATTATTATTCTTGTAATGTTGATGTGGTTGGAGTGAGGAGAAAATGTCCTTCCTCACTGGGGGAAATTTGTACAACTTTGCAACATAATAATGAGCAGGAAATTTAGCAAAAAGGGAGTTCATTTCTGTTGTGAGGAAGAAAATCAAAAGTTAGAGATGTAAAATGTAATTTTAATAACTTCACACATTTTAAACAAGCAAAGTGATTCTCTAATGGGAAGCAATTAGTGGGATTTTGAAAATAATCTATATTTGTGATTTAAGCTATCAGTTAATTTTTACTAATTATGAATAGCTTCCTTTAGGCATAAATTAGCCTGTTAAGAAAATATATTGTCAGCATAGAGATTTCACATTATATGTATACATATAATATATGAAGATACAAAGATATATCTTTAGAGGAAAATATAATTGTGTGAGCTTTTAGCAAATCACCACCTCCAGCACTGAGTTATATACATAATAGTTAACAGAGGAGCCTGGCGGACTGTGGCCCACAGGATCACAAAAAGTTGGACAAGACTGAGAAGAATGGCCATATATATATATATATATATACATATAATTCACTAATAGTCACCTTTTTGTTCTATCTAAGTTGAAAATTGAGTGGCACACATCTCTGTACAACATATTAAAATAACGCCTAGCCCTCCAGGCTCCTCTGTCCATGGGATTCTCCAGGCAAGAATACTGGAGTGGGTTGCCGTGCCCTCCTCCAGGGGATTTTCCTAACCCAGGGATTGAACCCAGGTTTCCTGCATTGCAGTTGGATTCTTTATACCATCAGGGAAGCCCAAGAATAGTGGAGTGGATAGCCTATCCCTTCTGCAGGGGATCTTCTCAACTCAGGAATTGAACAGGGGTCTTCTGCATTGCTGCAGGCGGATTCTTTACCAGCTGAGCTACCAGGGAAGCTCCAAAAGAACGCCAGAGGACACCAAAATGATTTATAATGCATTAAAAGCTATCAGTTGCTAAAATCCAATGATTAAATAAAATTTATTTAAAACCAGAGAGCACTCTGGGATCCTGGGTCAGGAATATACCCTGGGGAAGGAAATGGCAACCCACTCCAGTATTCTTGCCTAGAGAATCCCATGGACAGAGGAGCCTGGTGGGCTACAGTCCATGGGGTCACAAGGAGTCAGGCACAACTGAGCACGGCACATGGCACTCTGGGAATTGTTTTACCCAGATTTGATGTTACATAAATTTGAAAGTGTAATAGGATGGGATCAAATAAAATTGAAAATATATTATATACTGTCTCCATACCATCTTATACATTACCGTGTACATAAATTCATGCAATACTATCATTATAGATCTATATATCTTTGACTAATAATACAAAACATTTTCTTCTACAGTTAAAATATATATATTTAAAATATCTGGTTGAGAAATCTTACTTACCATAAAATTTCTAATTAAAACCTTTAAAGATGTTTCCACCAGCTAAATGATTATATTTTAATTTTCCTAGAAGTAATTTTAATATTTATTTTCAGCTTAGAAATTCAGATATTTAGAAACTCTATACATGTTTTCAGATATTTCTTTTCCTCTTCCCATTTTAATATATATACTTTTTGTAAACAATGACTTCATCTTAGTCTTTTTAAACTTTTAGATCTTAATTATTTTTTTCTACTGCTAAATTTCCAATCTTAGAATATTGGAAGATGGTATTGTTGGATTATAATCCAATAATACCAAATCTGAGCACAGGTTCAGTATTATATCAAGTTGCTTAACAGCTTGATTATTGTAGTATAGGTTTGAATAGTTAAAATCTAAATCAAGATATGAATTGAAACATTCATGTACTAGACAAATATTTCACTACTGGCCTCACTGTATTAAATCAACTTTTATCTATTTTTTCTTCTCTTTATTTTTAGAACTTAAAGGTTGAACTTATAAACCAGGTTTCTTTGCATTTCTAGCAATAGGATAACAGATTTTACTGTATTAATGGAAAAATTGTTTGGCTTAGCATATTAATAATGTGAAATTTCAAAAATTTCACTAATATTAACTGTAGGTGAATATAACATTAATGAAATATCATAACTTAATATACTTTCAGAACTAGCATTTTTCACTAAACAGTCTCTAAATTTACATTTATTTTTTATAAAGCTTTAACTTATTATCATTATCATTGTAATTATGTTTTGCACTGTTTAAGGTAATAAAGGTAGGTTGAAATTAATCCATATTGGAAGAGGTTTTTTAAGCCTATTTTAAGCTGCTTAATTACTATTTGTTACCTTCTATTAAAGATATTTACGTTTAACCAAAGTAGGATTTTGTAACACTAGTAATAATAATATTCAGCCTCAGTACAACCCTCAAACTCTGTTAAGCTATTTATCCCTAGAGCAAATGTGTGTGATAGATACTATCACCATCTTGTTCGTTATGATAAAAACTGAAACCTTAATTTACTTTTCCAAGGACACAGAATAGGACATTCATAAAGGCTGACCTATTTTACATCAGCTGCAGTTAATGCAATAGGGCTATTTTAAATGGGCTGTGTTGAAGACCCAAGGGTATAAAATCCAACTTCCTGAATACTAGTTCTATCTATGTACAGGTCATTAGTTTACAGTTCAGAGCTATCCATTCTGTCAATATATGAAGAGGTTATGTAAGCAATAGAATAGATTGAAAAAGATAAGTCAAACGAGATGAAAGCTTTCACTTTGTCCCTCTTCAATAATCTTCTGTACATAACTAAATGGAAACAAGAATATTCTCTTGGTAGAAAATGGAAACAAGGAAACACTGGAGAACTACTCCCTAAATTCCTCTTGGAGACAAAGATCTTCAGTGTATACAATCAGTGATCCAAACTAAGGTCATCAGTGTCGCGTATTTCTAATGAAAGTACAAATCGGTCAGGTCATTTTTGTTAATTTGACACAAATTTTTCTGATTTTTAATTTGTAAGAACATTTCCAGCTTCTTCCACGCTGGAAACTTTCTTTGTTTAAAAATGAGTTGCTTTTGAACAGTCACATTTGCTTGTCCAAGATGAAAACACAATATTAACTTCCATGGATAAAGCGTGTTATAATAAGGAAAATGTTATAGAATAATTAGTGCAGCAATATAAAATAATCTTCCCCAAAGCAAGTAATGTTAAGGTGCATTCATGAGGATCACTATATTTAAATTCACTAAAGGTTATGAACAGAATAATTCTGACTACATTTTTAAAGGATAACATATTCTCAAAACTAATAATAGAAGTTAAATCATAATGACTGATTCAGAAATTATGTCTTTCATTTCAAACCAGTAAAACTGGTGCATCAGCTACATCCTAATTTTCATGAAAAGGTTAATCAATATGCATAATTCTAAATGATTCTAATTCCAGTTTTTCTTTGTAACAAGTTATTAACATGATAACAAACATACTGTTTGTTTTTTTTAAAAAACCTTCTTCTTACCTGGCTTGTTATAATTTTAGGAGTTATCACCTGAGATGAAAACTTTTGTGGATCAGTATGGACAAAGAGATGATGGAAAAATAGGAATTGTAGAGGTAAGGAATTTATGCATTGTTCTCATATGGTTTTAATAAGTGAGCTTTTTGAAGTTGTATTCAACTCAAACATGATAAGCAAAACCTGTTCTAAGAGGCTTATTTTACTTAAGTAACATGCTATCTTTTGTTCAGAGATATAAAATCAAAAACTGCTCAGAAATGAAACAGACCTAAGAATTTTCATAATCCAAGCCAAAATTGAATATATTATGAAACTAAGACCTAAAGAAGTCAAATGATTTGTCTCTGGCTGTGCAACTGTCTGCTGGCCTTGGGGCGGTTAGAGACTCAAGTTCCCACCTCTGGATAAGTACTCATCCCATTACCTTACCAGCCTCAGTCCAATAAAATGCTAACTAAGAACACAGTTCACTGGTATTTCTTATTAATAGTGTAGACTTTTCTGTTAGAAAATAAAATGAACTATTTGCAGGCCCTAAAGATGATATCATGGCAAAAAGTTGCATCTTGTTTTCTGAAGTTCCATTTTAAATTGCCAGTTGGCCATGTAAAAACACAAGAACTTAAAGTGAGTGAATGCATAGGTATTTCTTTTGAGTCTTTAAAAGCTGAAACTTCAGTGTCAAATCTTATCTTTTCCTAGTGAGGACAACTTTTTTGTCTATGAATCAAGGAAGCAAAACTTTGACTATACATTAACTCTTTTGCATTCTTCAGATATGTGAAACAGTACTTTTACTTTTATAAAATCTAATGTCTTAGCTACTTTCTTTATCTCTGCAACCCATTAGAGAAATTGAGTGGATAATTTTGTCCAGAAAAATTAATAAGGTCATAGTTTAAAATATATCAAATAATAGGCATAATTATGTTCTTTATATAATGTTCCTAGTGTATTAGATTGTGAAGTATTCTTAGTCATAATTTACCTTTGATTCAGAGAACTAACCTGGTTTTCAAAAATTGATGTTATAGGACACCAGTGATGTCAATGTGAAATATACTTATTTTTAAACAGCTACTACAAATAGAGTTAAAGAAGGACATACTATTATTATCTTTGTAATTAAAATATTCCCCTGGAGTATACACTTTTCCCTTTGCCTATGCATAACTCATTACTATATAAATAGATAAATTAATAGTAATGGGACTTATAGATCGACATAGAAGCCAACTAATCAAGATATGAATCATCAAGGATAAGAAAATAACATTGAAATGAACATAAATGAGATGACATAAATCTAATTATTCAGAACTAGTCAGAAATTCTGAAATCAGTGAAATTATAGATGTGGCTATTTGAGAGTTTGGCATACTTTGTAATTCTAGTACAGGAAAGACTGTCATCTTATATTTAATGTATTTAACCTTAAGGACTCCAATGGGCTCAGCTATTTTAAATTTCTTCTGTGACCCTAGGTTGTTAACAGTAGCACAAAAAGCATGGATCTGATTCACATAGATTCTATATTTTTAAAAGGATAAGATGAAAAAAGCGATTTTTAATCTATATTTTACTGCATATTATATGGGATAATGATTTATGAAGTATTATTTGAGGTCTAATTTGAATGAGAAGCTAGGAGTTATTACCAAATACATTTTCCTAGAGATTTGATGTAAGGAATTTCCACAGAAGTTTGGGAAAGAAACTGTTACATGAAAGAAAAGGATTTCTGTGTGGGGAAAGATAGAAATAGTTAACAGAAGAGAATGAAGAAGTTAATGAAGACCGAAATGAAGACTTGAGGAACTTTTATAGCAATAACAGTAAGAAGGAGAATTTTCATTTATTTGTATGACATTACACAAACGTGGAACCCACTCCAGAATTCTTGCCTGGAGAATCCCATGGACAGAGGAGCCTGGAGGGCTATAGTCCAGGCCTAAGAGTTGGACACAACTGAGGGGACTGAGCACACACACAATTATTGAGTGTTTTCAAACACGTGATCTCATTTGATCCTCATAATAACAAAATAAATTTATAGTTGAGGAAAGCTGTAGCTTAAATAGAATTTCAGCCGCTTTCCTCTAAACCACTCAGCCTTTTTTTTTTTTTTTGCAATTAGTAATCCACATATTTTCTGCATTAAAAGAAAATATTTTCAAGCTTCAGTTCATTGGTTACTTATGGCAAGGCTTAAATTTAGCCTGGCTGAACAGGGATGCACAAAGTATAGAGAAGTTATTTGACCCAATCACTTGAAATATGATTTGGGAACCACTTTCAATCAGCGAAAGGACTTCCCTGGTGGCTTAGAGGGTAAAGCATCTGCCTACAATGCAGGAGACCCGAGTTCAATCCCTGGGTTGGGAAGATCCCCTGGAGAAGGAAATGGCAACCCACTCCAGTACTCTTGCCTGGAAAATCCCATGGAGAGAGGATCCTGGTAGGCTACAGTCCATGGGGTCTACAGTCCAAAGAGTCAGACATGACTGAGAGACTTCACTCACTCACTCATTCAATCAGTGAAAGCAGAAAGAGTTTAAAAGAAGAGAAGTTAAACACATAAGACTTAATTAGAAAGTTTAATTATTCCAGGACATGGAACTTTTTGCTGCATGGGACCCAGAGGAAAAGCTAGCCAAGATTTCTCACTTTAAGGGTAAAGAAACTGAAGTTCAGAAAGGTTGAATGATGCGTCTAAGGTCCCACTGGCAAGGAGTGACAGAACACTTATACAGGTCTAGATCTGACTCTGATTCCAGAATTCTTTTTATTGATCAGAGTTATCAGCCAAGACGAAGGAAGTGAGGAGGGTCCGTACTTGGAGAAACAAGAAGGAGAGAATGGGGGAACAGGGAAGAGATTGCTGCCGTAGTTCACATGCAGGTTGATTGTATTTAACCTAGTTAAGGAGGACGGATAGGAAAAAAGGAGATTCCGAAAAATCATTGGAAAAAAGGAATTGAAAGCTACAGATTACATGTACAAAATGGAGGAGAGTGGGGAATGCCTGAATTTATAATGTGCCCTCTAGTGTCACCAGTAAGTTGTATTAAATCAAGTTCACCCTTTCTGTTTTCCAATCTGACATATATCACTTGCTAAGAAATCCTATATATAACATGGAACATAAATACATGAATTTCAGCCAGCTTTGAAAGAATGAAAAAAACCCAGGTTTTCCAAAATTTATAATAGTTTACAGATTCCCATCCGCTCACACCAAGTATACCATAACTTTCACTTTCAAAGGGAAAAGAGATTAGATTTGCTTATGTATTGCCCACTTAGTAGGTGTATTCAGGGGCTCATCAAAATCTAATCAAAGTAAAGCAAATGGTATTTATGTGGTAGTTTGCTTTCCAGGTCAAATTGACTTGGCTCTAATTGAAACGTGTTGTTCAAAAAAACAGAAAATATAGTGGTTAACTTTCAAACTTCTGTTTTAACGAAGTTGCCTGACACTTTCCAACAACATGCTGTTACTACCTAGACATGTGAAAACGTGTAAAAAGAAGGGTAATGTACAAATATGCTTTCTTGTGAACTTTTAAGTTTCATGTCTTTTAAATAGATTTTCAAATTCACACAAATACAGCTTGATATAAAGAGATTATTGATACAAACTCAAAACAGGAACTCTGAAATTCTGAGATAATTCAACAAATACCATGACAGTCAAATGTTCTAAATTTATTCAGACTAATAGCTCTATTGCAGAGAAGATTGATTAAAATAGTCAAAGAGGGAGACTGAATGATTTAGCAGATAATAGAAATTCCGTCTCTGGTGCTCACATTAAGTATAGATGTTTCCCTCAGCTGGATGTCAAATCTGCAAACTTTTCACCTGATTGCCTGAGCACTGTGTGAGAAAACAGTGTCCTCTCGAGTTTTTCTGTGTCTATTTGTCCAGGTCAGTGCATCCACCGGAAAAAAATAGATCGGAAAGCTATTTCAGTTGTAAAATTGTAATAACCCTCCCAGGGCAGCAGGCATTTTTCTGGACTTTCCTTCTTTTCTTGATAGTGGGATTTGAGCATGCAAGTTTAACCATAATAAATGTAATTTTGTAAATAGTAAGCTAATTTTCTACCTCAGGCTTCCCTGGTGATTCAGTGGTAAAAAATTCACCTGCAATGCAGGAGGCTTGCAGGAGATGAGGGTTCAATCCCTGGGTCAGGAATATACCCTGGAGGAGGAAATGGCAACCCACTGCAGTATTCTTGCCTGGAAAATTCCAAGGACAGAGGAGCCTGGCGGGCTACAGTCCATTGGGTTGTAAAGAATTGAAATGCCTGAGTGACTAAGCATACACAGTTTTCTACTTCAGAGTTTGGGGAAATGACTGACAATAAAACCTGATTTAGAACTTCATTCTTGATAGATTTTTAAAATAGTTTATTAAGACTGAAGATTTTAATGGAGGGTGATAGTTAAAGGACAAGAGTCTCAAAATCAAAAAGTCAGACTGATTTCAAATCTGGCTCCAACTGTAAGCTATGTGATAGCAGGTCATTTACCATCTCTGAGCCTCTGTTTCCTTGGTTGTGAACACAGATGACATGAATATCAACATCAGGTAACACATGTCAAAAATAGACAAGCCCTGGTACACTATAAAAACTAAGTAAATGTACTTGCTATTATTATTAAAAATAAAAGTATTTCATTAGAAAATCTTTGCCATTTTTCTTAATGTCAATCTTTTCCCCATTCTTACAACTTGTCAAATTCGAATTATTAAATTCAACTAGCCTTTAAAAAACGGAGAACGCAATGGCAACCTACTCCAGTACTCTTGCTTGGAAAATCCCATGGATGGAGGAGCCTGGTAGGCTGCAGTCCATGGGGTCGCTAAGAGTTGGACACGACTGAGCGACTTCACTTTCACTTTTCACTTTCCTGCATTGGAGAAGGAAATGGCAACCCACTCCAGTGTTCTTGCCTGGAGAATCCCAGGGACAGGGGAGCCTAATGGGCTGCCGTCTATGGGGTCGCACAGAGTCGGACACGACTGAAGCGACTTAGCAGCTTAGCAGCAGCAGCCTTTAATTTGTGTGAAAAGATTATTTGCCTTTTAAATTTCCCAATTTCCTGGACTCACTTCTCACTGGCTAGAAAAATATTTCTTTGGCTTCCAAACCAAGAAAGTAAATGTTTTACTAATATGTGTCGAAAGAGTCTAACGTGCACCAAGATTGTCTTCAAATATATACCTCATTCATTTATATTTCTTGTAAAGTTGTCCTTCACGTGTTCTCTCCCAGCACCTAGAGTGTAGCTTTACCACTGTAGTTATCTCTTGCTTTGAAATTGTCTGAAACAAAATTTTTAATTATCTGCCTCCCTGTAAAGTTCTTACTGTCAGTGACTATGAATCCCCAGCCTGCAGTCCAGTGCCTCATAGGTACTGAATCATGGCCACATGAGCCACAGCAAGGGATTTCAACCTAATCCAAAACATAGTCAAGAGCTCCATATTATGGCTAGTAATAGAAGAGAGGTGGTAAAGATCCCTGTCCTGGGACAGGTTGGTTCCTTTGGGGACCAATCTGAGCTGAAGAGAAGCAATGAGGAAGTTTATTAGGAAGTGCTCTTGGAATCAGTGCCTGTCCGAGGGAAATAAAAGAACAAAGCTGGGCAGAGTGAGACGTTGGGCTGTGAAACAGTCTCAACTTTGGCTGACCCTACAGTGAGCTCTGAACTGGGACAACCCTTGGGAGATGTCCCAAGTTTTGAGTGAGAGAGCTAGGTTTTATATTCTTATGTGCATCTTGGGAACATAGGTCTTGTCAGCCCAGGTAATCTCCCAAAGAGACCTGACAGCTGAGACCACGACAACACCCCCAGCGCCTAAGAGAACTCTGGATGGCAGTCACAGTGGCCACCCCAACCCCTATCCACTGCTTAGTAGCAAGCTATTTGAATTCTCGCAGCCTGTGCTGACCCTGGATAGTCAACTGCCTTCATTTATTGGTTGAGTAAAATATCTATGGAAATTCTTGCAGGTGCCAGGCAAAGAAACATTAATTAAGTCACAGACCCTTTCCTCTAGATGTACATAGACTGAAACAGAAGACAGGCAAGTAGAGAGAAACTTTTGCCTCCCCACTCTCAGTGACAAGCAAGCAATTTTCATAAAAGAAGCTTTGAAAGATTCTCCTAGTAGCCACAGTTACCTGCCTTCCATTCATTTCTCTGCTTTTCTTAACTCTCTTCTCCAACTTATAATAAAGTTTTGAGAGTTTATAAAAAAGCAGGCTGGTGGACTGAAAATTAAGAAATCACCAATAATCTTGGAACAAGTAATACAGGCTACTACTGTTGACAAGAGTGACTTAGCAAAAGAGAGGCAACAACAGCCCTACTTAACAGCTTCTATAAAAGACCTCAGTCACATTGTAGATGTGGTATTAGAGTCAACAGCTGGGGAGTTATGGCACCCAGCTCTGAAATTTGAATATTGATTCATATGCTTTCCCTAGTGGTCCATTGATTAGGACTAAGTGCTTTCACTGCCAAGGGTCTGGGTTCAATCCCTGGTCCAGGAACTAAGATCCCACAAACCACATGACATGGCAAAAAATACTCAAAAGATGATTTGTTATGTTATCTGTTTGTTGTGAAGGGGCTTCCCTCATAGCTCAGTCAGTAAAGAGTCTGCCTGCAATGTGGGAGACTGGGGTTTGATCCCTGGGTTGGGAAGATCCCCTGGAGAAGGAAATGGCAACCCACTCCAGTATTCTTGTCTGGAGAATCCCACGAGGAGTCTGGCGGGCTACAGTCCATGGGGTTGCAGAGAGTCAGACACAACTTAGAAACTGAGCACATAGCCACATCCTCTGCACACATACTTACTTCTTTCTTAGTGGCTGGTTTGTCTTCTGACAGTGTTTTATGTGTTTAAGACTCATTACTAACATCTATAAAATATGATGGTACTATATTGAATTTAACATTAACAGTTCAATTAAGTTAAAAGATTGACTATGTTGCATGTAGATATAATATGTATTCTATTATAATTAAACCAAGTAGGACCAAAATAGTGGGTGAAGAAATATACATTTATACTAAACATAAAAAGCAATTTTGCCATCTCTATATTGGACATTCATAGAGACCTCTGAACTTCATGTAAGTTATGTAAAGTTTGATTTTTGAAACAAAAGAGGTTAAAATTTCCCTACTTTTACATGTGGTCATTGCTCACTAGCTCAGTCTTCTAGTTTTTCTGTTTTTATCTATTTCGTGGGTTTTGATAAATAGATTTTTAAATAAAAATTATTATTTTGTTCAAAACAATGTACAGTAATTTTGAAAATCCAAGCAATATAGAAAATCACAACAAAGATAAAAAATATGCTCACTACAAATCATGTTAAGTAGGTACTTTTAATGAAGTAAAATTATTAACCAAATCCAAACATTTATGTCAAGCACCTAACATGTTGAGTACCACACTAAGTATTCAGGGCATGCAGACAAAGAATAGTCTTTGCCCTCCTGCAATGGGTGGGCTATGGGTAGGCCTACCAATAGCTTACAATGGGGTATCTGACAATTTACATACCAGTAAAGAAAGAGTTGGCATTGGCTATTTTCTGTTTCCTAAATTAATGCTTGCATTAATGCATAACCATACTATTGACCTTTGGAAATAAGAAAATGTTTTCTGATAGTCATACCAAACATCCTAATAAGATATCTGGCTCTGCCCCTTCATTTCACCCCATTATTAGTGCCTGAATGATTCTAATTTGAAATATTATTTCAAAGATCTAAAAATAAGATGTTAAAGGACATATACAGCATAAAGAAGCTGAGGTTACTTGCATATAAGATAGAATGATACATTTTATATTTAAAATTTTTAAATGGACCTAAAAGGACAATATGGTTTTTTTAAGTGTGAGTCTGTTCTATAATTTGGTAGACTTATGGCATTTATGCTGACCTAAAGGTTAATCTAGACCACGGGTTTTTTAGTTTAAAATTCACAGATGAGGGTCCCTGCCTGTACTTCAGGGATTCATCAACTTCTGGAAATTAGATGAAATATAGTGTTTAGGTTCATTCTTTAATGGTGAAGACACAGTGATTCTAACAGATTCTCAAAGTCATTTTGAACCCAACACATTTAAGAGACACTGGTTTCTATTTCAACTCCTCATTTTAAGTGATGAGCATGCTAAGTTCCAGAAATGGCTGAGGGAGTTGCTGGGGACCACAGCTAATTAGCAGCTGCCCAGGAATAGAGCACACACCTTCATTAGGACATCAGTCCAGCTCCCACATTCCCTGCGCACAATAGATAGATTGTATTCATCCTAAAATGGGATCTGGAGTCCTTCTTTCCACCAAAAAAAAAGGAGCATTGAAGTTACAAAATGAGATCTTAGGAGAAATGTCATCGGGTCATTCAAGGGAGATCATCAAATAAAATTTAAGCCCTGGACTCAAGCAACAGATGTCCTTTTAGCAGACACCAAACATTTGAGAACTGATATTCCCTATTACCATTCAGTTTCCACTGTTCCCTGTAAAGTGTCTTTTTCCATCTCTCTTTCTCTTGTTTTACAATTGTCCTTAGTTTATATTCCATTGCATCTCTTAATAAGCTTTCTCCTTCGACTTTCAGAATTCATTTTTTGCCTTCTGTCCTCTCTGCTACATTCATATCTCTCAGCTTCTTCTTTTATGAAATGTATGGCCCCACGTGTGCCATCTTCTGGGCCCTCACAGGAAAAGACCTGATCTGGGGCACAGGAAAGATGCAGGGGTCGAGCCAGCGGCATGAGTCTGCTTGTGTGTCTAGCAGACGAGAAGTGTCAGTCACCCTTCCCTGCACTCCCTAGGCATGCTTGCTGCAGCCTCCTCCCTGACCTGAGAACCGGTCCCTCAAAGGGCAGCAAGCCCTGCAAAACACGATGGCACTTTGTAGGGACAAAGTATCCGAAAGGGAAAATCGATTGCCATGTTTCTCCTCTCTTAGTTTTCTGGGTAATAAAATCATGGTCAAGCACAACTAAGAGCAGGAAACGAGAGAGACTTGCTTTCAAGCTCCTCACACCAGCTTCTTCGATCTTTTCCAGTTGGCTCATGTGTTACCCACAGAAGAGAACTTCCTGCTGCTTTTCCGATGCCAGCAGCTAAAGTCCTGTGAGGAATTCATGAAGGTATAGGAAACCTTTGTCACTGAGTGATATCTTCAGATATCTGAAAGTGGGGGAATTGTGACCTTTTCTAATGTGTTTGGTCTTCCTTATCCAAAATTACTTACAGACATGGAGAAAATATGATACTGATCACAGTGGCTTCATAGAAACTGAGGAGCTTAAGGTAAGCAAAGAAAAATGTGTACATTTTTCCCTTTCAAATGCAATTATGAATTTTGTGGGTTTTTTTAAAAAAAACTTCCCACAAAAGAAACTAACGTTAAGCAATGGCACATTTTCATCCACTCTTCCACGTGGTTAATAAAGTACCACATCAAAAAAGAGACTTCAAGTACCTTTTGAAATTCTGTTCAGCAGCTGGCATTTTCTGTGGTGTGTACCAATTGTTAATAAGGGATAGATAGATGATAGATAGATATATAATGGTACACTAAGCCAAATAAGTCAGATTATTTTCATTAAAATTTGACATTTTACCTTATAAATTAAACAACTATATAGATTTCCCTTTAAAGATAAAGAAACAACTATTGGACACCAGTTGTATGCCAGGCACTTTATACACATCTTATTTAACCTTTATGTGAGTTCTGTGGGATTAATGTTACTGCAGTAAGGAAAAAAGTGAAGAGAAGTTAAGTGATGAACTGAAGTCTACACGGAAACAGGACATTGAGCTGTGATCTCTGAACTAGTTTGCTTCCAAGACTCCAGGCTTACAAAGTCCTAATATAATCAAACTTCTGAAAAACTGTAACTTTGGAAATGAATTTATCAATTCGTATCTCAGAAGCGTACATAGGAGCTGGTAGGAGAGGAGGAAGATAGGAAGGAAAAGGTAAAGAGATCTGAAATCAAGTCTTGTCTATGGACAAATGTCTTTATCATTCTGCCTCACTTTTTCATTCTTTATATGAGGGTAATAACACCTACCTTTCAATTTATTGTGAGGCTCAAGTAAGATGTTGCATCTGAGAGGTTTTGTGAAATACAGGTACAATATAAATTATATTATTCATGAACTCAATAATTTACTAGCCTTTCAGAAATACAAAACCATCTCTCATTTTTTTAAATTGACCTCAACACTTCTCAGTTTGAAAGACTCTATTTTCTCTATCTTTAGGATATAGAGTAACTAGAAGGGAAACAAATTAATAATTAATGAGCACCTGCTATGTGGCAGGCATAATACTAGATGCTTAACATGTATTTTAACATTTAATCCTCAAAGAAAATTTGCAGGGGAGGTATTATAATTCCCATTATACAAACAAACACACTGAAATTCAGAGAAATTAGATAATTTCTCAAGAGTACTCAGCTGCTCGGGAAGAGAACCTGGCTTTGGCCACAGAATATCTGATAATAGCAATGATTTTCTTTCCCACAACATCAAAAGTTTTCAGCTTTAGTCACTAAGAGTTACCTCTTCTGCTGTTCTGTAGGGAAACAGGAATATCAAACATGGTTTCCCGGTCGTAATTGAACATCGTCTGAGTTACGCGTATTTGTATAATGGAGGGCTTCCCAGGTGGCACTCGTGGTAAGGAACCTGCCTGCCAGTGCAGGAGGCTCAAGAGATGTGGGTTCAGTACCTGGGTCGGGAGGACCCCCTGGAGGCGGCCACAGCAACCCACTCCAGTATTCTTGTCTGGAGAATTCCATGGACAGAGGAGCCTGGCAGGTTACAGTCCATAGGGTCACAAAGGCTGAAGCTACTTAGCACACATGTATAATTGCAAAATCGTTAAAGCACGTGGGACTAACAACACTTAGAAATGTAAACATTTTTCACGTGAAATCAACAAAAACTATATTTTTCACAAATTTGTAATTCAGCAACCCACAAGGTGACAGTTAAATTATTGTGTTTTTATTCTACTGGACCAAAAAAATTCTTTTAAAAATCATTTCAAGTTTATAAAGAAACTTTAGCTCATTTCCAATACTGACCTTCTTTGTTCTAAATTTTATTCTCAGAAGAGATTCTAAATAGAAGTACTTCTGTCTGGGGAATTTTGAAGATAAGTTGGCATTCTTTTTTAATGGATCTTTCAAGAAAGCTAATTTTAAGATTCCATAATGGAGTAAAACATTGCTTGCTCTCAGACATGACTTTGAATCTCAGCGTCCTGAAGTTTCTCCCAGGCTATTTTTGTGACCACCATTTTAGTCTCTGATGAGGATTTTTAACCCAATTAGTCTCTGACAAAAGCCTCATATGGTTCAAAAATAAAATTCATCCCCAACAGATAACTTTGAATTTTTCATGCTTCACTTTGAATTTTAAGTGGAATGTTTGAAGTGAAAATAAAATTATGAAACCAAGAAAAAAGTCTCCATTGAAAATAATGAAGTTAAATCATCCCAGCAGAACTAGAAAATTTGGGAGGGAGATATATGACAGCAAAGCTGAAGAAACCCAATCCTTCAATAATGTCTTAACATATCAGCTCAGTTTTCCATAATCGCAGTAATTCATTTTTCTGAACAAATAAAGAAGTTGCAAATGAACAGCACTAGACAAAGTGAAAAACTATTATATTCTTAAGTACTTACATTGTCATTTATATGGCAAGGTTTTGAAAGCTTTTATTTGATTTATTTCTGTGGTAGAAAAATTAAAATCACTCCTAAACTTCAACTGTCAAATTAATAATCATCTTTTTTTTCATCCTTCCCATATTAATTTCTACTTTGGTGTGATTCATATCCTTCAAGAATTAGGTAACGCCTGCAGCCAACTATTTTAGTTTGAACAGTCAGGTGAAACATTCTAACCAAGGTGCTTTGGACTGCATCAAACCTAAAAGCTAACCCAGTCTCTAGTGAAATGTGCTTCATACTGGCTATACACTGATATGGAAATACAGATTGTAAGGGCAGAAAATGCACTTGAAATTAAGGGTAGCTCTCCACCTTGTATACTAATAATCATTCACATACCTCAAAAAGGTATAAGGGGGTCCATTCTGTTTCTTGGGATTCCCAAGTGGCTCATAAGCAAAGAACCTGCCTGCCAGTGCATGAGACATTAGAGACGCAGGACCGATCCCTGGAGGAGGGCATGGCAACCCACTCCAGTATTCTTGCCTGGAGAATCAATCCCATGGACAGAGGAGCCTGGCAGGCTACAGTCCATGGGCTTGCAAAAGAGTCGGACACGACTGAAATGACTTAGCACACACACATGCACAGTGTTTCTTATTTCTTGGAGAAGAATCGCATGAGTATCTGTGAAGATACCATTGGGAAGAAATGCATCCATTGGGCTGGCTGGCTTTATAAGTTTTTACTCTGATTCCTACATGGTGCACAATCTAACTTCTCTTTTAATTGAAATCATAAAAGCATAGCATACCATAGCATGGTCTGACAGATCAGTTCTCAGTAAAAGGCAGATATCACACCCGTCAAAGGCAGCGTCACTGCTGGAATGCCAAGAGGACCTCTCTTCTAATGTCCTCCTTTTATCCAGTCCTAGTCTCAAAAAGAGACTTTCGTTGTATTCCTGGGGTGTTCCATCTCAAGGCAGGCTGTGAAGAAAGCAGATTGTTATTGATGAAATTTATGTTTTTTTGTCTTAACAGAACTTTCTAAAGGACTTGCTGGAAAAAGCAAACAAGACTGTTGATGATACAAAACTAGCTGAGTATACAGACCTAATGGTAAGACTGATCTTGAAAAGATTATAGCCAAGAGCCTATGAAATATTACTGTGTTCTGGCTAATTCCCAAGACTACACAGGATGAAATGAATAAACCATGGTGTGGGCATCGTATGCACACATGAATCATTTCACTTGAAAAGTGAAATACCTACAAAGCTTCTACCTTGTAAGGCTAGCTTCAGGGCTCCGTGTATGAGCTTTTCCTTTCTTGTGGAGTTAGGTAATTTTCATCTATCAAAACTCACTTACTCAAACATTTATTCTGTAAGGATTTATTCATATTATCTGCTTTACTCTTTGATGCTCTAAAAGAGGAAAACAAATATTTATTTTCCTACTATTATTTGGAAAGTTTCAGGATGTGTACTGCCAGACACCATATCTCCCACATCTTGATACATATAAACACATATTTGCAAGAAAAATAAACAATGATGTTCCAGAAGTCTAGTGTAAGGTCACTCTTACTCTGTTTTGTATTGTTGTGATAAACTTTTGTAATTGACAAGTCATAGAATTGAAATTTTTCACTGAAAGTTTAATAAATGCTAGTTTCTAGAATTTTGCCATCTATATAGGTAATTGATTACTCAAACTTCTTTATTTTGAATTTCCTTCTCTATGCAACAAGTACTTTTTTTCAATACAAAATAATGCCTTCTGTCTTTCAGTTGAAATTGTTTGATTCAAATAATGATGGGAAGCTGGAATTAACTGAGATGGCCAGGTGAGTTTAGGAGCTATGCAAATATAACCATTATAAGCTGACCTTTGTCAAAAATCTAATGCAATTATATAATGTTTTTCTCTCAAAAGATTACTACCCGTGCAGGAAAATTTTCTTCTTAAATTTCAGGTATTTCTCTTTTTCTCTACCATACATAATATTTCTCAAAAGGGTAAAATGTGGGATATCTGCCAAGGGAAGCACAATGAAATGTAATTGTAGCATTTTAATCTTTGCCCTCTTCTCTATCATCTAGGGAGTCAAAATGTGTGGGAAAGAGTTCAATAAAGCTTTTGAGTTATACGATCAGGTAAAAAAAAAAAGTGTTTCTTATCTGTAATTTGATTTTTTAGAAAAATTCAGAAAAAGGGAAAAAAAGCCTCAATCTCAAGGTTATATTTAAAGAAACATGAGCTATTAAAATTACTCAGCCAATTTATTCTTGTCATAGGAAATGAATTACGTTATATCCCAAATTAGACGAATTTGATTCAAATCCCATGCTACAATTTATCTCCTGTGAACTGTGAATAAGATACCAAACTCCTCTGACCCTTAATTTCCTCATTTGTAACCAAGAGATAATAATACTCACTCTGCAGGGTGGAATGAAGATTGAGCTGGATGAAAATATCCGGCGGGGATTCTCCCACAAAGGGTATAGTGAGATCACGTGTGTGAGGAAAGGTTGGGTATGACGTCAGTAGTCAACATGCTCTGTTTCTGCTCATTTCTTTCCTCCTGGACCAAGCCAGTCCTCTGGAGACCCTAGTACAGCTCTCCCACCGCATGATGTGATAACGGCCCGCCTCTATTACAGGCCGGGAATATACTTCCCCCACGCCTATGTCCTCCCTCCATCAAAACATTTGTGAATAATTTCTTACTTCAACAAGAGGTAGTGATATTGTTAACATACAGGGAAATAGTAAATGTAAAATCACTTTGAAAATTTCGAAGCATTTTACAAATATAAGGTCTGAATGAGAGGAAATTCGTATCTGTTTTGGGACTTTGGAGCAGTTCAAAAGTTGAGGGTCTGACCTACAAGGTTAGTATATCTGCCAAATTTGCAGTAGGCAGATTTTCTGAGGATTTCAATTATTTCCATTTTACTACCTTTGCCTTTTTTGTGGATGAGGTTGCTTATATATTGTTTTATTACCCCTCCCGTAGGATGGCAATGGATACATAGATGAAAATGAACTGGATGCTTTACTGAAGGATCTGTGTGAGAAAAATAAACAGGTAATGTCATTACCTTGCCATTTCCTTCTTAAGCAGACTTGATGGATCCATCCAGATGCAACCACACATCTACTTTGGAGAATCTACTTTAAAACTTTATAGAGGAGAAGAAGTAGATTTCAGTTCTTAACTTGATTTCATACTGGTCTGAATCAGTGCTTAACTGAGATAAATAGATTTTAAAAACAACCTTGTGATTTATTCACATTTGTATAAGAATTTAATCCAACTCTTCTTAATGGATTGGTATAACAAGCAGTTTTGTCTCATATTTTATTACTTGACAGTGGTTAATTCACTTCCATGTTTAACTGGATTGTAATACCATCTATGTCCTATTTAGGATCTGGATATTAATAATATTCCAACATACAAGAAAAGTATAATGGCTTTATCGGATGGAGGGAAGCTATACCGAACGGATCTTGCTCTCATTCTCTCTGCTGGTGACAACTAGGGTTGATGACCATGACACTTATTAGTGATACATTGTATCTAAAAAATAACTGTGCACCATAAGGATGTAGGCTGTATTTTCTTTTCTGTCTGTAAATTTAACTGCATATAGATAACTATCCAAGATCTGTGGCACTCTTTTCAGTTTGCTTCTATACTCTTCGTAATGTACAGTTTTTGTAACCATATGACTGAAAAGGAAGATGTCTATGCTCAGGCCAGTCAATACACTCAATTAAAAAAAAAATAACCTAACATATTCTTCCTTCCATACATGTCATTGGACAAGATTTCCCTCAAAAATCCACCAGGATCAGTCTCTAAAATCCTAGTCTCTGATGTTTGTCACTATTGAATAGAAGGATTATAAATAACAAGCTAAGTATTCTTATTTCAGACAATCTGAAGTCTGCCCAACAAAATAGTTCTAAGCTGTATTTCCAATTAGAAGAAATGTGCTTTTGCATCTAAAATACCAAACTATTAATCCATAGTTAATCGCGGCTCTATGAGGTTAATAGTCTCACTTCACTGGGCAAGATATAGTGAATCAGCAATACATCTACTGCTTGAATTCTTATCAGTCTGCTGGTTCAAGTTGATTTGATGACAAGGAAAAGCAGACAATGCATAGATCTACCTAATTCTACATTTGTATTTATAAGTCTACTGTCAAAGAGTATGACCTCAACCCATTTTCTAACTGGTTTCATGTCTTGCAGCCTATAATTATTCTAGGAAACTGCTGTTTTATGTCATAGTCTATGTACTATCTGATTAAATTATATATATCACGTATCCTGGTGTTTACTTTGCATACTTCTTGGATTTTCTTTCTATGTAGAACTGTTCTTTTCCGCCCAGGGTAACTGCTGTCTCTGAAAATAATTTTTTCTAGCTATGACAGCTCTATTTTTACTACATAAGTGAATTTTAATGTAAAATTCATAGCACCCTGATTATTGAATGTTACATCAACAATTTTGTCTATTCTGTGAATTCTGTATTTCATATTGAGATCAGCATTCAAACTAGTTCTATTTCTATCTGCAGATAGTTTCAAATGAGTTAACAAGAACATCTGAAAAGAAATGCTAATGCAGTCATTTATCTTATTTAGCAAGGGTAATTCTAAAACATTCTCTTGACACACATTCAAGCCACAGTTTCATATATTTGTAGCTAGAATATACTATACTGGTTATAGTTGACATGTAATGCTTGGTGATTTCTCATTTTTTGATTGTGAAGCAGGGGACTATGAGAGATGTGTCTCTGAAATTTATAGTTACTACCAAAGAGTTAATGGTTCTGGGTCACTTTGAATGTTGCCATTCTATAAATTCAGCACTGATTTCCTCAATTCATATAAGTAACAAAAAGTGAGGTATTTCTTTCCCCCAAGAATGAACAGAAAAGAGATTGCCAAAAAATAAAATTTATCATGTGATTTCAGTGGTAGACTGGCTTTGCTTTTAGTGTGTAAATGGAAGCACTGGTCTTAGGCTGAATTTAACTACTAAGAATAAATAAAAACAGAAATAACTTTAATAATTTCTTGTACTTCTCTTTTCTTCCTCAAAAAAGTCAATGAACACGTAACCCATGATCAATCCATGGGAAATGTAGGTTATCAAAATTATTACACGGGCTTCCCTGGTGGCTCAGATGGTAAAAAATCTGCCTGCAACACGGGAGACCTGGGTTCGATCCCTGAGTTGGGAAGATCCCCTAGAGAAGAATGGCAACCCATTCCAGTATTCTTGCCTGGAGAATCCCATGGACAGAAGAGCCTGGTGGGCTACAGTCCATGGGGGTGCAAAGAGTTGGACATGACTGAGTGACTAAGCACAGCACAAGACATTTAAATAAATGTAAACCTGCTTGACCCATTATTATCAAATTATGGGATGCCTCATTGAATTAATAGGTGTCTCTGACATTAAGATTTACAAAGAAATCTCAACAAACATAATCAAATATTTCTTTATGAAAGATATTCTCCAGAGGCATAGAAACAATATACAGAATTTGCCAGGGTCCAGCCCCAGTGGATCCAGGGAAATTCGAAGGGGAGATGGCTTCAGCAATCACGATACGATAGCTTTAATTAAATATTAATTAGAGATATAAAGAGTAATAGAATAAGGATAGCTCAGCAGGAAAATTCAGTGGAGAAAAGAGGCTGAATAACTTGGTTTACGTGGAAAGCTAATACAATTCCAAAATAAGGAATTTATGTCACCTATGTAGGCCACAGGCGTCCTCCCATTCTCCAGAAGGAGACACTAAGGCCTCCCTGGTCAGATCTTAGAAGCCCAGGCATAATAAGTAGGCTTGACGAGCCTCCACGTTCCAGATGGGGATTCAGCCAGAAGGTGAGAGAAAGAACGACATGGGAAGACCAGTCTTTCGAGGAATTTATCCCATTTTTTATTTTTCCAGGGTCTGTCTTTATACACTGAGATGTTATACAAAAGTCACGCGGGGTCAGCAGTCCTGACTTTTATTAAAGTCAGGTGCTTCATACAAATGAATACAGAGGTCTTAGGGGTATTACATCATCTTCTGGCCAGGGGGCCTGCTGACAATTTATGACCCTCTCCTTGTGACAGCGGTCAGTCAACCAGAGCACTTATTTCTCCAGGGGTGATTATTCTTAAAACAGACGCCACCTTCTGAAGGTACCAGATAAAGTTACATTCCTATAGGGTGAGGGTGTAGTGGGTTTTAATTAAGGAAAGAATTTGCTTAGCCTAAGGTCTAACGTGATTAATATCAAAGGTTAATACTTATTTCTTCTATGTATTCATTAATGTGTATAAGGGCAGGGGATGTGGAGACTTAGCAGCAAACATTGGCTCAACAAATGAAAAACCCTTCACCAGTACAATTTCTAATCAGCCCACTAAACTATACTAATAGTTTTCTAACTTCTCTAAAGAACCTGTTTTTATAAGGTTTAAAGCATCTCATGCCTCTCACAGTTGGGAGGCTGTGAACAATCACATGTGGCAGGACAAGCCTGTCAGGCAGGCTAGAGAACCTTCAGAGGAGTTTGTAGGTTGAAACACTTCTATCATGCCCAGGAATTATTATTAACTGGAGCTGTAAGTTAACTCCTTCTCCAAAAGAGGTGGTGGGGGACAGCCCCCCGTGAAGTCAGAGGTGTAGGTGAGAGCACAAAGCAGTAAAGTAGGCAGACTCTGGTTTCGGGGGTAGATGCTCGAGAATTTCCAGGGGGACTCCTGAGGCTCGATCCCGCCTTAGTGTATGCCAAGCCTCCTTCTTCATGACCTTTGCCATGGGCAGAGTTCCTCACGCTGGCTCCCGGCAAGAATTTCCCTACATTTCATCTGTGGGTGAACAGGTGTTTATTATGAAGTATAAACCATAACTAGACCAGGTTTGGTACTCTTACAATAATAGCAAGGAAAAAGAAAGAAAAGCAACAGCAAAACCTTTTTTTTTTTTTCTTTATCTATTGCTTTAATAATTGAATGTAACCAGAAGGTCTTTTCATATCTATTAAGTATTTATGAGGATTGGCGATAAGCTAATAAAACAGATTTTTAAAAATTAAAGTAAATAACTATTCCAGAGACAGGCATTCAAATAAATGAGCCATTTGGAACTGACACTTGGACATCCTTAGGGATGCTCTGAATGTTTTAGAACATCTTTTTCAAGAAATGCCTTTCTAATTCTTGGAAACTGCCTTTCAGTTCAGTTCAGTTTAGTCGCTCAGTTGTGTCCGACTCTTTACAACCCCATGAATCGCAGCACGCCAGGCCTCCCTGTCCATCGCCAACTCCCGGAGTTCACCCAAACTCACATCCATGGAGTCGGTGATGCCATGCAGCCATCTCATCCTCTGTCGTACCCTTCTCCTCCTGCTCCCAATCCCTCCCAGCATCAGAGTCTTTTCCAATGAGTCAACTCTTCGCATGAGGTGGCCAAAGTATTGGAGTTTCAGCTTTAGCATCATTCCTTCCAAAGAAATCCCAGGACAGATCTCCTTTAGAATGGACTGGTTGGATCTCCTTGCAGTCCAAGGGACTCTCAAGAGTCTTCTCCAACACCATAGTTCAAAAGCATCAATTCTTCAGTGCTCAGCTTTCTTCACAGTCCAACTCTCACATCCATATATGACCACTGGAAAAACCATAGCCCTGACAAAACTTCTTATAGAAGGATGTCTGAGGGAACTTCCTAGAGTGCTGACAGTTATAAGGGCCACAAATTGAGCACCTGGCCGATCAGGGTGGACTTTAACTCCTAAGCACTCCCAGGGAAAATTCTTACAACTCAGCTAAATTAGTCACAATTGCATATAGGTGACAGGCCAGCCTCCCGGAGCAGAGAACAGAACAAAGAATGGAAAATGAATCTGAAAGAACAAATGTAAGATAACTCATATAGCACCTTCCTCATATCACGAAATCCATTCCAAGTATGTTACCAGTCTAAATGGGAAGTGTACGCAGACAGCAAGAGAATATCTCTAATACTTCAAGCATGGAAAAATTCCTTAACCAATTATGAAAAAGCAGACTGAAAAATTGGACTCTATTAAAATTAGGAACTCTGTTCCCAAAAATATGCTATTAAGAGAACAAAGTTGCTTGTAGCTTGAAAACCAAACACCAGCATGTGAAAAGGTATTTGTGTTGGCTCACAATCTTGAGAGTTTCCCAGGTGAAACCCGAAACTGGCCCCAGTACACCGAGGGCATGGAGAGACCTAAGAAAGAGGCAGACCACTCCAGACTGGTAGGTGGCAGTTTTAGTAAGGAAGGAAATTGACATACAAGGTTTGGCTTGGGTGTTAAGTGACTAGACCTCCACACTCACCCACCTGAATCTGAGAGTTTCTATAGAGCATTGACCCTGGGTTCAGTCATGCATTCAACCCAGGTGGTCTCACAGTACCTTACGTACTCGTGGCTGAAATAGCTCTGGTGGTAGGAAGGGTAGGTCAAATGGACATTCGAGGAAGGAGGGAGTGAGGAGCCCAGACTCAGCTCCTGGGTCAACCTGCACTTACGTCCACTTGATGACCGCCTTCAATGACTTGTAACACTGACAAAGGTACAAATATATAAACATTATTTCTGAAAACAATGTTTATATTCAACACAACATAAATATGTATAAGAAGGCTGAACAGGCATTTCACAAATAAAAGGATATCTAACTATCCAAAATAAAAATAAAATAATCAGTGGTATTAGTAATCAGGAGAAATCATATTAAAATAAGTGGAATACTAGCATGCACTCACCAGAGAGGCTAAATTAAAGAGATTTTTGAATGCCAAGTATTGGTGAGGTTGTGGCACAGTGAACATGTTTATGCACTGCTTGGTGGGCAGTTAAGTTGTGAAGACCTTGAAAAGCCATTTGGCAGTATCTACTAAATTTGAATGCATGTACACTTCATGGGCTTCCCAGGTGGCTCAGTGGTAAAGAATCTGCCTGATGATGCAAGAGATGCACGTTCAATCCCTGGGTCAGGAAGATTCCCTGGAGTAGGAAATGACAACACGCTCCAGCTCCAGTATTCTTGCCTGGAAAATTCCATGAACAGAGCCTGGCGGGCTACAGTTTATTGGGTTGCAAAGAGACACGACTGAGTGACAAAGCACACCCACACACTTCACAATCCAGAAATTTCACTTTTAGGCTTAGCAGCTTGACAGAGAAAGGTGCATGTATCTTCCAAAAAAAGAGAGGATGCTTTATAGCAAGCAGCATTGTATTTGACATAACCCAAACTAGAAATAATCCAATGTCTACCAACAGTAGAGCAAATAAACTGGTATATTCATACAGTGAAATGTTATATAACTATGAGAATGAACACAGGAGACTGGCCTACACATGGACACCACCAGATGGTCAACACCAAAATCAAACTGATTATACTCTTTGCAGCCAAAGATGGAAAAGCTCTATAGAGTCAGAAAAAACAAGACCGAGAACTGACTGTGGTTCCACCAGCAGCTCATTATTGCAAAATTCAGGCTCAATTTGAAGAAAGTAGGGAAAAACACTAGGCCATTCAGGTATGACCTAAATCAAATCCCTTATGACTATACAGTGGAAGTGAGAAATAGATTCAAGGGATTAGATCTGACAGAGTGCCTGAAGAATAATGGACAGAGATTCGCCACATTATACAGGAGGTGGTGTCCAAAACCATTCTCAAGAAAAAGAAATATAAGAAGCCAAAGTGGTTGTCTAAGGAGGCCTTACAAATAGCTGAGAAAAGACAATAAATGAAAGGCAAAGAAGAAAAGGAAAGATATACCCATATGAATGCAGTGTTCCAGAGAATAGCAAGGAGAGATAAGAAAGCCTTCCTCAGTGATCAGTACAAAGAAATAGAGGAAAACAATAGAATGGGAAAGACTAGAGATCTCTTCAAGAAAATTAGAGATACCAAGGGAATATTTCATGCAAAGATGGGCTCAATAAAGGACAGAAATGGTATGGACTTAACAGAAGCAAAAGATATTAAGAAAAGGTGGCAAGAATACACAGAAGAACTATACAAAAAAGATCTTCATGACCCCGATAACCATGATGGTTCAATCACTCACCTAGAGTCAGACATCCTGGGGTGAGAAGTCAAGTGGGCCTTAGGAAGCATCACTACAAACAAAGCTAGTGGAGGTGATGGAATTCCAGCTGAGCTATTTCAAATCCTAAAAGATGATCCCGTTGAAGTGCTGCACTCAATATGTCAGCAAATTTGGAAAACTCAGCAGTGGCCACAGAACTGGAAAAGTCAGTTTCCTTCCCAAAGAAAGGCAATGCCACAGAATGTTCAAACTACTGCACAATTGCACTCATCTCACACTAGTAAAGTAATGCTTAAAATTCTCCAAGTGAGGCTTCAACAGTACATGAACTGAGAACCTCCAGATATTCAAGCTGGGTTTAGAAAAGGCAGAGGAACCAGAGATCAAATTGTCAACATCCATTGGATTATAGAAAAAGCAAGAGAGTTCCAGAAAAACATCTACTTCTGCTTCATTGGCTATGCCAAAGTTTTTGACTGTGTGGATCACAACAAACTGTGGAAAATTCTTAAAAGAGATAGGAATATCAGACCACCTTACCTGCCTCATGAGAAATCTGTTTGCAGGTCAGGAACAACAGTTAGAACTGGACATGGAACAACAGACGGGTTTCAAATTGGGAAAGGAACATCAATGCTGTATACTGTCACCCTGGTTATTTAACTTATATGCAGAGTAATTATGAGAAATGCTGGGCTGAAGGAAGCACAAGCTAGAATCAAGATTGCTGGGAGAAATATCAATAACCTCAGACATGCAGATGACACCATCCTTATGGCAGAAAGTGAAGGAGAACTAAAGAGCCTCTTGATGAAAGTGAAAGAGGAGAGTGAAAAAGCTGGCTTAAAACTCAACATTCAAAAAATGAAGATCATGGCATCCAGTTCCATCACTTCATGGCAAAGAGATGGGGAAACAGTGGAAACAGTGACAGACTTTATTTTCTTGTGCTCCAAAGTCACTTCAGATGGTGACTGCAGCTGTGGAATTAAAAGACACTTGCTCCTTGGAAGAAAAGTTATGACAAACCTAGACAGCATATTATAAAGCAGAGACATTACTTTACCAACAAAATCCATCCAGTCAAAGCAATGGTTTTTCCAGTAGTCATGTATGGATGTGGGAGTTGGACTACAAAGAAAGCTGAGTGCTGAAGAATTGATGATTTTGAACTGTGGTGTTGGAGAAGACTCTTGAGAGTCCCTTGGACTGCAAGGAGATCCAACCAGTCCATCCTAAAGGAAATCAGTCCTGAATATTCATTGAAAGGACGAATGCTGAAGCTGAAGCTCCAATACTTTGGTCAACTGGTGGGAAGAGCTGACTCATTGGAAAAGACTCAGATGCTGGGAAAGATTGAGGGCAAGATGAGAAAAGGGTAATAGAGGATGAGATGGTTGGATGGCATCACTGACTCAATGGACATGAGTTTGAGCAAACCCAGGGAGATGGTGAAGGTAGGGGAACCTGGCATTCTGTAGTTGATGGGGTTGCAGAGAATTGGGCCCAACTTGGCAACTGAACAACGACAAAGCAATTGCTATGTAGATAAAAATCCAAAAATATAAGAATACATGTTTTATAATTCTAAATAGAAACTTCAAATCAGCTTAACTTAGATGTTGGAAGTCGAGATACTGGTTAGTTTTAGGGAGAAAAATGGAGTGACAGCGGCGAACATAAGCAAGGCTTCTGAACCCCTGGTGGTATTTTGTTTCTTAGCTGCTTAGTGGTTATACAACCAAATTCTCTTTGTGAAAATTCATGATCTGAGTATTTTTAGCGATCATAGGTCAGCTAAAATTATTTTTGAAAAATTAATGGTGTCCAAAGCATCCCTGAAAAAGCCAGATATATAAAGATAAGGAAAAGCACATTCATAGGATTAATAAACAGCAAGTGCAAAGGCCCTAGGCCGAATAATTCTGAGGAATAGAAAGAAAGCTGCTGTGAGCCTGGGTGAGGGGAGACGGTGTATAAGATAGAGCAGGCAAGATCACAGCGTAAGGAGTTGAGATTTTGTATTAAGCACCATGTTTTCTGTCTCCAGACCCAAGGGTTATTTTACTGTACACTTGAGAACTGCAAGACCTTGGAAGGAAATTGAAGTTAAAGGGACTGAGGCTGTGAATGAATTTATGAAAATACAACAAATATTTTTAGGTTCAGTTACAACAAAATAAAATTGATCAAGAACCAATTCCCCCATTCCGAAAAATTAATGGGCCTTTTTCTTTTCAAAGCTTTTGTGATAGAACTGTATCTCATAAAGACCTTATTGTTGTCTCCTGGTTTAAATGATGATCCCGAGGGGGAGGAGCCAAGATGGTGGAGGAGTAGGACGGGAGAACACTTTCTCCCCCACAAATTCATCAAAAGAGCATTTAAACGTCGAGTAAATTCCACAAAACAACTTCTGAATGCCGGCAGAGGACATCAGGCACCCAGAAAAGCAATCCAACTCTTCGAAAGGAGGTAGGAAAAAATATAAAAGACAAAAAAGAGACAAAAGAGGGAGGGACGGAGTTCCGTCCCGGGAAGGGAGTCTTAAAAAGAGAGAAGTTTCCAAACACCAGGAAACCTTCTCACTGCCGAATCTGTGCCGAGCTTTGGAAGCACAGAGGGCAACATAACGGGGAGAAAAAATAAATAAACAATTAAAACTCGAAGA